>NC_143577.1:101771706-102083046 GCF_048544385.1 Mastigoproctus giganteus
GGCGTTCAAGTAGTTTGCTCAATGTGGACAAGAGGGCAATGGGTCGGTATGAGTTAGGCTGTTCTGGAGGCTTCGATGGATTTTTTTCAGTATTAACTTTAATTCAGCTATTTTCCAGCTTTCTGGGAAGGATCCCTGGGTTAGGCATTTATTGAACAGGTTAAGCAGAAATTGGAGATTTACCTGGGCGACCTTTTTTAATATTTCTGGTTCAATGCGATCTAGTCCTGGGGATTTTTTATCCTTCATTTTTCCAAGGGCTTGCTGTAGTTCTTCAGTGTTAAATTCTTCCTCCACAGAGTCTATGTGGTAATTGTCATTATCTAGACAAATTTGCTGCTGTTGTGTTGTGAGATGATCGGCGTCGCTGATAAAGAGAGTATCCAAGATATTCATCACGGATTGCTCCCATGATGTCATGATTCCTTGTGGAATGGACTACTCCTCTTAAACCCCCGCTCTTCGCGGTAACTGTATTCGCGATCGCTGATTTAATATAAAATGAAACCTAAACAAATGTGAATTTTAAAGTGCCGTGAATATTTTCCGCCAGAAAAAAACATGGCCAGCTAAAATTATCTTTCCCGGTCAAAACAGTGCTCAGTGGGTGGGGGGAGAGGGGTGACAAAATCGCAAGCGTGGATGTTTCTCGCTAATCCTTGTTCAGTATGTGTTATGAGCTTGTCATGGAAGGTTTCGTCGTTTGCTTTTAATTTATATGCTTATAAATTGAATAAATTTATAAATTGATATGCTTGATAAAAGTGATAAATCTACCGTTTTGCAGCATAAAACACTTTTTCGAGTGTTTTAACGGAAGAAAGTGACTTTATTGTGGACAAGTTCTTTCTAACCCGTACAAAAATATGGCTACGAATAACAAGAGAAATGTGAAAATATCAAAGAAGGTGATGACATTAGCGAATAAAATCGACTTATTAGATAAAATTTCTAATGGCGAAAGTGTCTTCTCAGTGGCAAAACATAAAATCAATGAGTCAACTGTACGATCAATCAAGAAATCGGAAGAAAAAAATCCGCCGTAGTGTCCATGAAAACGCGCTAATTGCTTCAAAAATTTGCTCTGTAACTCGTGATGTTAAATTAGAAAAAATGGAAAGGGCTTTAAATCTGTTGATAGAAGACCGAACTCAAAATAAAATTCCGTTAAGTTCACTCATCATTCATGAAACGGCAAAACTCCTTTAGCAACACTTTAGCGAAACTGGTGATAGCACTGGCGGGATAAGTTTTTTGCTAGCAAAGGCGCTGGTTTGAAAGATTTGTTTGAAATTTCTATAAATATTACATTTAATATTAAATTGTTTCTTATTTTCAATTCGATGCCATATGCTTGCATTTCACTATGTACATAGTCATATTATGAAGGTACATATAATATATACATGGGCAATTTTAGACTAGTTTTTCTTATATATTTCATACTTTGGAACGGAACCCCTTTATTACTATGGGAGCCATAACTCAGTATTCGCAACATTTCTCAGGAAAGTAACCCCCGCAAATAGCCGTGGTTTACTGTATTGCTACTCAGTATAGCACGTCCTGCATTGAAATAGAAAGAAATAATTTTTGTAATTTTTAAACTGTTTCATCAAGCCCAGTTTTATGCAAAGTGGAGATGGTATTATTTTATTTATTTTATTTTATTTTTTTCATGCCAACCATACTTCCTGTTCAATATTTTTGGGGCTTGGCACCAGCTTGACCCTGCATAGCCATTACTTCTTTATTAGGTGCCTCCGTAGCCAGGTGGGAAGGAGCAGCAGTGCGTAGCACACGCTTCTTGATTAGACCGGGGTTCGAGCCCGTCACCACCAAATACGGAAGATACGGAAAGGTCAGGGAATGACCACCGCATATCCCGGAGCAATATGGCCTTAGTTGCTAATGCTCCTAAAACACCAAATAACAACAACAACTTCTTTATTCAGTGTTCACTTTGTGCTGTGTCCTGTTAACACAAAAACTACATCTTGATCCTTGATAGAGTAGCTTGGAGAATGAGTGATGCTCTGGATGACTCGTATGGAACCAGGTAAAATCCTACTCACTGAGATGCTCATTCTTACTAGCCAAGAGAGAGAGATAAGATACCAATAGTTTTTAGCTCTAGAGATGAGGAGTATAATCTTTACCTGCTCAATGTTGGTTGTAGAGTAGATTTTGTTATAAGATACAAGACTATATAAAAACGGAGGAATTTATATGGCGAAATATTTTAAGATGATCTGGGGAACATTAGCTAGATCATAGGTTTTCAAACTGGGTTCCATAGAATCCTAGGGTTATTGTGAGATTGTTAATAAAAGCCAGGGAAGGAGGGTGATATAATTTTTTTCCTTTGTGAGGCCACCGTAGCCTAGTGGTTAGGCACGTGGGTGCATAAGTACACATGCCTTGAGTGACCGGTGTTCAAGCCCATGACTACTGAATATGTTGCTGTTTCTTATATTCTGTCTATCTTGTGAACTCCTCTGACCGTTTGGTCGTCCCAGAGTATAAACAGATTATTTATTTATTTATAATTTAGATAAAAGTCAGGGATAATGGGTTTTTAAATGTATTGACAATATTTTAATACAGATTAAGAAACATCCAAGGTTTAGAAGTGACTAGAACAGTGGTTTTTAAAATATGTTCTTCAGAACCTTTTAATTTATTGCTATTTATTAGTTTTCAAATGTGTTGTGTTTCCATGGAAGATTTAGATGCAAAATGGTTTCATGACAAAAAAAATGTTGCTAAGCATGAAGAGGTACGGACCATGGAGGAATAAGACCGATAGTGCCCTACATAAGTGGAGGACCTGTAGGCAGAGGTGGACTGGCCATGAGACTTACCAGGAAAATCCCCAGTTTGATTTTGGCCATAAACACTTGTATGAGGCCACTATAAGTTTCCTCGGTAAGAATTTTTGGCCCAATCTACCTCTGCCTGTAGGAGATTATTAAAAATCTGCCAAGAACAGTTGGTAGCAGCCCACAAGAACAAAAGAAGTGTTCTATTGAGCAAAAGGGAACAATACAACTGTGGAAAACTTCGAGGCAAGTCATAAAAAAAAAAGTGGATCTTTATTGTGCCACACTCTATACACACCATAAGTCCAAAAGTAATAGGACACACATAGTTGCAAGAAAAGCTTTTAATTCAAAAACCTGATGCCTAGGGCAGCCTTTGGTTTGTATGATAGCTTCATCCCTCCAGGGCATATTTCTACTATCAGTAGGTGTCAGCCACAATTACCATTCATTTCTCCTGAAAAGCAGCTGCCAAAGCTGGTTTGGAAGAAGGCTGTTTTGGCCACAGCCTAATTTCTCACTGCAGTTAGCCCTGCAAGTGAAGTACAGACTGAGTTTGCCATTCCAACTTTTCGTCATTGTCCACAAACCAGCACTGTATGGCATGCACCATTGTCAAGCTGATATTGATAGTACTAATTTCCATTTCAGCACAATGCAAGTAGCACATAACTGTCCAGAATGTCCAAGTAGACGAAGTATTTAAGGTTTCAGGCACAACCACCACAGGCTAAGTTCAAGCCAGCTAAAACAGCCCTTTACCACACAACCATCTCCACTGAACTTTATGATCCAGAAAGCACACTCCCATTGGAAGCATTTTCCAGATAATCACACTTAAGACATTTCCATTTTGAAACAAAACATCATACCACAAGATTCGTCATTTCATATCACTTTCTGCCATTGTTCTATATTCCATGAATGTCAGGAACATCACCACCACCTGTTTTACATTGGTGACCGTGATATTGGCATACAGCTGCCCTAACGTTGAGCCCAAGGCTGTGTAGCTTCCTGATGGTTGACATACTGACAGTTGTTTTTTTAAGTCTCTGGGACCTGCTGCATTGTTTTCCATAGATGACATATGGTGGGAACTTCATTATTTGCGGTTTGGTGAGCATGTTCCATTAGTTTGTGCCACCATCCAGCCTTTTTTTCCCCCCTCCATCAGGGTATCACCTAATATCTTTCATGTTTGAATAAATTCTGCCATAAGGGATTTTGGGAGAATCGAAAGAGTGACAGTTGCATGCACAGTAACATTACTGATTTGGCATCCAGTCACCATTCCACATTGAAATTCCAGTTCTGATCCACAATGTGTACTGGCTTTTAATGCACTGATCCATGAGATATTTATTAATATGCCTGAACCATTATGCATGCATTAGAGAACTGGCACAACACACGATACTCATGAGGAACATCCGAAAGTGTTTGGATGGGTGGTGTTGGAGAAGATCCTCTGATCACATCTAGATCTGATTTAGTTATTAAGGGCTTAATAGCAGTAGTAAACCACACTCTTTGGTGTAGAAGGTAGAAAAAATACTTTGGATGGGTTTTTTTCAGTTTCTTTGGAGTTTACACCATAGTCTATTCTTGGTCAAGATTACAAGATGAAATTGATCATTTAGAGTAAAGCCCATTAAACTGAATCTGTCAAGAGATGGAGCACAGCTTAAGCATTTTGAATATTTGATCATAAGGTACCAAGGTAAGATAACTACTTAGTTTATCCTTAAATAGAAAAGTTTTTCGACTATGGTCTTGAGGTGCTGGCGAATGAGGCCTAAAGAGAGGTGAAGTGAGGATGTTCTTTTAATTAACGCATAAGCAATGATGTGGACCGGCTAGGACAGGGGTCACCAAACTTTTTTCACGATGGGCCAGATAACCAAGAGATTGACGGGCGCGGGCCATATAATTATTTTGTTCAATAAGTACAATTCAGTAAATGCAACAAAAATGAAGACAACAAATATATTTATTTACCAATACACAAAATATTCAAAAATAAAGAATATATAGAAAAATAAAGAACAAATATATTTATTTATCAAGGAAGGCAACATTAGAAATAAGATAAGCAGAAAAAATTAATGTGATTTATGGAACTGGTGTTTAGCTTTTAAAATATCATCAATGTTTGCTTTTGAATTGCTACACCCAACCAAGAGAATTGCCTTTAAATGTTCATCACTCAGCCTTGTTCGATATGTGGACTTTACATATTTCAGTTTTGAAAATGCTTGCTCACAGACATGTTGTACCGAACACTGATGCCATACCAGAGGCAAATTTCTTTAATTTTGAAAACTCGTTATCAGATAAGCAGCGATAAAATTCTACAAGATTTCCTTCTCTGTGTATCTCTTTCAATAGGTCTTTTGCTTGTAAATCAATGATCTCTAACTGTAGTTCGACTGGCACGTCATCAACATTACAATGAAACGGATTTTGAAACAAAATATCACTCTCAATTCTGTTGAGGTCTGAAAATCTTTCCAAAAAATGCTTTTTTATGTCATTAATAATTTTCTTTGGAAACTCGAGATTATCTTCTGATTTCAGCAAGAAATTCTTTGAAACACTGAAAATGAGAGAAATCTCTTTCTAGTTGTGCTTCAAAAAGTAATAGCTTTCTTCGAAATCCTTTAATGATTCAGTAAAAGGTCACAGATAAAGTCCTTTCCTTGAAGTTTTAAATTCAATTCATTCATGTGAGATGTTATGTCAACCAAAAATGACAATTTTGATAGCTAGGTAGGATCTGATAGAAGTATCAGCTCTATCCTTTTCGGTGAAGAAAATATCTATATCTTTTCGTAGCTTATAAAAACGAAACAGGACTTTACCGCAGCTAAGCCACCTCACTGCTGTGTGATAAGGTAAGTCACAAAATTCATAGTCAATTTCCTCAAGAAAAGCCTGGAACTGGCGGTGATTAAATGCATGGCCCCGAGTAAAGTTCACCACACCGATGACTGGTTTCAGTACACAAGAAATATCTAAGTCTTTGCCACATAGTGCTTGTTGATGTATAATGCAGTGTATAAACAAAGCACCCGGAAGTTGAAGATCTTAGTTCTAATCTTCCCTGTGAGACCCTAACACCAGCCATGTTTTTTCCTCCATCAACTGTGATACATCAAAGCTGATTCCAGTGAAGGTTATAGCTTTGCAAAGTTTTCTGCACTTCCACGAAAATATCTCCAGTTGTTTGTGCATGCTGCAAATGGATGCCAACTCTTCTGTGACCTGAAAGTCCAAATTAACACCACGAATGAATATGAGAAGTTGTGACGTGCTCGAGAGATCAGTAGACTCATCCAGCGCTAGAGAATACCACAAGAATTGTCTATCTTTTTCGCGTATCTGCAGTATACTTACAATTAAGCACAGTGTAGTACACATGTTAGTCAAGACCTACCGTTCTAACCAGATCTAAGACAAAATACTATGTAAAGTGCTCTAAATACAAATTCATAACAGCAAATCCCAAGAACGATGCTGCTACCACTATATTTTCTCCAAGTTCTTCTGTTCTCCGCACAACTGAACTTGCAGAAAGGCTAACACTTCTAAATAAATCAGCTTTTTTAGGACAAGTCATTTGCCGCTTCCATCATACACTCTGATGAGGCTGCCATCAGTGAACGGTTTTCTTCGCTCTGCCATCTTATTTACTATTTTGTAACTTACACGGGTTATAGATTCATTTTCGTGAACACACGCCTTTGTGATGTCAAACTATGTTTTATGAATTTAAATTTTTCAGTACGTAACTTTCCAGAAAACTTCGAAAATGTTGAAACATGTTTTGTTTCATAATGATGCCGAAGATTGTACTCTTTTAAAACGGCAACACTGTCGTTGCTTATCAGGCACATAGCCTTTTGGTTACTTGCTTCCAAAAAGAAGTACTTTTCTTCCCATTCTTCATTGAAAAGGCGACACTGGGCATCTTTTCTTTTCTTAGTAGCCATAACTATGGGAGAACGGCGAAGAAAAATATGTAGTAAGGAGAAACAATTTCTTACTTGCATACTACTATATAATTACTATTTGTATATAACATTTTACAAGAGTTTACCTTATTTTTACTTACACTTATTTTAATTTTTTTAACAGAAGTCTATCTTATCTTCACAGAAAATATTCCAAATAAATGCAGTTGAACGTTGCACTGCACTCTACCTTTTGACAGCTCCAATATCTATCCCCTGCTGCACCTTATCGATCATATCCCATAACCATGATTGACGGAGATGGGCGGTAGATATGACTACGTTAACGAATGGCAGGCGCTCCTGACAAAGCACCCTTTTGTATTGTCACGTACGGTGCTGCTTACCATTGCCAAGGTATAATCCCGCTCACAAGCTGTCATTGAAACAGTAGTATTTCGTTGATTCATTATTTATTATATTTCCATATAAATAATTACAATATATTTTAGAAATTTTGATCATTTGTAGCACAGTGCAGGGCGGGCTGGATCTGGCCCACAGGCCGTAGTTTGGTGACCCCAGGGCTAGGAGAAGGAAGTTCTATGTGGGCAGTTACTGGCATTCACTTTCATAACTACCTATAAAACATCCACTGCATTTAGAACGTTAGTCAAGACCTACCGTTCTAACCAGATCTAAGACAATTTGTATTTAGAGCACTTTACTATATAAAGTGCTCTAAATACAAATTCATAACAGCAAATCCCAATAACTGGATGCTGCTACCACAGTGCCCGTTTCCCCCAGCTGAGAGCTGGCCGCTGCCACCCAATTTGCTAAGCACAACTTAGTGCCTATCCTAGTTAAGACTTTGATTAATAACTTGATCAAAACAATATACTGAGTAAGATATGTATATAGTTATGAAATCACTAATTCTGTGTACTGGATGCTACTACTTATAGTATCCATCGCTGAAAGTATCCATCGCACTCAGAAAACAGAGTGATGTGTTGTTGTTTTTTTTTCACCTGGTTGGTGTGTGCGTCCCTGCCCTTGGTCAGGTTGGGCCCTGCGAAGAGTGGGGGGGGGGACATGTTCCTTATCAATTGGGATAAGGCTTATTGCCGACCCTCACTTTTAAATATATATATATATATATATATATATATATATATATAAAAAGTGGATAGTAGAACCTGGCTGCCTCTTTGTGGCTAGGGATGGGGTCGGGACGCATCTCGCCCGCGACCTCCTCCGCTGGTAAATGCCAGCTACACACAACACATCACACACTGGAACAGATGATTAATTGGTAATTTAATCGTCATTTAATCTAAACGCTGGGTTTGCTTTTTTTTCTCAAAATTCAAATTTTTTTTTTTTTTTTTATTTCATTAGAGGAATATTATAACAATACAGCTGGCTTTATAGTTAACCGCTTAATAAATGGCGGACATAGGGGAAACCCTCGACACCGCCAGTAATGTACAATTTACTTTGAAGTAACTGCCCACACATCAGCAGTTTTCCAACAGATTTGAAATTATTCAAAAGTTTGAAAATGGTGCATCCATTAAATCTAAAGAACCCTTATAATGTTGGTGACCAAACCATATGCGACATTGTAAGAAATAAAGGGAAGCTATTCGATTTAAAATCAACGTCGTAAAAAATAAAGGGAAGCATATTGGACACGCGAGTAGTACGTGCTAAGTTTTTCGGGTTTTTTCTGTGGTTAACTACCGGTAACTGAATCAGCGGATACGGGACCTCAACTGTATACCATTAAGAAAATATAGCATGAGGATGCCAAGATGAATGAATTATGAACTAGTCAGTTTAATAAATCAATAAAATATGGCTTGGGAAAGTAACAATAATGAAAAGTACTGAAGCCTTTAACATAAACAAGGCGATCTGTAATAGTACCACAAAACAGGTTATGCTGGCAAAGGCAGATCGAGAAATCACTGGCTTGGGAGAAGAGATAACTGGGACAAGGAGTTTTTCACATGTGAATACAAAGGAGAAAAGAACAAATCAGATTGTGTAATGGATTCAGGAAATTCTTAGATGGCTAAACTGATGTTGCAGATGAATTGAACAGGTATTTGCAGAAAGCCTTTTTTGAGAAGAAACTGTGCAAGTGAAGCTGGAAAACATGAAATTGCTATATTGAGATTTCAGATTATTTGAAAAACTCGTGCCTAAAGGCAAATAAGGCTCCTGCAGTTTACGGAAAATACCAAGTAATTTTGAGGGAGACATCAAGAGAATGCCATTGAAGTTAATTATGAGAGCATCACTGGGCTCTAGAAAGATTCTCTTGGATTGGAGAAATGTCAGTGTATCACCAATATTTAAAGGTAGATCTCAGAAGAAAGTGGGTAACTAACAACCAAAATCATGGAAGCAATAAGAGTACAGTACAGACCTGTGCAGTACTCATACAGGATCATTTAGATAGAAATGGAATTCCAATTAGTAGTAGTAATGGCAAATTTTGCAAGAAAGCAAGGTTATATAGCATCACCAAAAAAAAAAAAAAAAAGAAAGAAACTTCGCCCACAGTTCACTCCGAGAATTTGTCTAGTTCTCCCTTGAATTTATTCACTCCATCCACTTCCACAACAACGGATTGAAGCCAGTTCCAACAATCAATTGCCCACTGAATGGAGGTAAACTACCGCACATCTATCCTGCAACCATCCTTCCTTGGCTTGAATTTATTCCCCCTCTTAGAAATTCTCAGGAAGTGGAAGGATACTGTTAAGATTCAGCTTAGTCAATCAATTCAAGGCTTTAAACGCCTCAATCAGATCTTCCCATAGGTGCCCAGTCTCAAGATGCTGCAATTTGCAGAACTGAAGCCTTTCTAGAGAAGAGCATCCTTTTGTTCCATTTTCCAATCTGGTTGCCCTTCTCTCCACCCGTTCCAGCAGATCTACATCCTTCCTAAAGTGAGGACTACAGACCTGTATACGGTACTCAAGATGCAGCCTAACCATGACCTTATACAAAAAGATAATCACCTTGTCCCTGCTAGCAAAGTTTCTGTATATCATTGACAAAACACCATGAGCTGTCCTGGAACTGCTCAGAGAATTTCAGTTACCCGAGGTATTTTTAATTCTCCACTATGTGTAGTAACTGCTATCCATGTGTAGTAACTCGCATTTATCAGTGTTAAACTTCAACTGCCGTTTCTCAGCCCATTGACCCAATTTTCCTAGATCTTTTTGCAGTAACTCACCCTGATGAGTCATTAACCAACCTTTGTATCACCTGCAAATTTACATGTTAAGCCTGATACTTTCATCAGTATCATGGATAAATATTGAAAATATAAATAGTCCAGTGCCGAACCCTAGAGAACTCCACTAATAACATTAGTCCACGAAGAGAGTGCCCAATGATAACCACTCTCTATCTTGTTCCACTTAACCATCTCTTTATCCATAGCAGTAACTTGCCCTTCATGCCATATTGTTCTAATTTGTACAGCAGTGTTTTATGTACAATATCAAAAGCCTTCCTGAAATCGAAGTATGTGATGTCAAAATTATTTTTTGCATATGTTCCTTGGTCACTGCACCATAGCAAACTATCAGATTGGTTAGACAATACCGCCCCATGACAATTCCATGCTGTGATTGCAGTATAATTACATGCCTGTACAAATGGCTCTGCATTCTTTATATTACTTCTTAAACAACAGATTCCATTATTTTCCCTGGAACAGATGTTAAACTAACAGGATCTGTGATTACTTGTCGCCTTTTGATCCCTCTTTATGAATTGTGGATACATTCGCACCCCCCCCCAAGCTGAAGGATACTCTTATGATTATGACCAAGGGTTTGTTACCTCCCTTAATATAATTGGGTAGATACAATCTGCCACAGGTGCCTTTTTCATGTCCATCCTCAACGATTTCTCCACTTTCAGTTATCACAAAGTCATTTAGTCCTCTTTAGAGTTTGATAAACTGGCATCCCCTTCCATTAAAAATTCCTTGCGTGAATGTAGATGGAAAATACTCATTCAGCTTGTGTCAGCAACCCAAACAGGATCATCAACAGTTAACCTATAGCCATTGTTCACAATAGTGAACTACGGTAACGGAAATAATACTTGCGGCGAGTGAAGCATCAATGAAGAGGAGAAATCCCAAACCGGGAGCAGTCCCGTGGTGGATGGACTCACGAGATCCAGCAACTCAGAAGGGAGACCATGAGAAGAAGAAAATTCTTTCAACGGGCAAGACGCACATGGCCTGCTGCTGAGGTACAGATACTAAAGGAGCACTATAGAGAAGCAAGAAACAGATATACGGATGTGATAAACAAGAGCAAACAAAGAGCCTGGGAAAACTTGGCAGGCATAACAGGAAATAATGAGCCATGTGGGGTAGTCTATAGGATAATCACAAACAAACTCCCCAGGGGGGAAGTTATTTCTACCACATTGACACCACAGGGGAGCCAAACCACCACATGGCAACAGTCAATCACAAATATTCTGGGCACTATTTTCCCGGAGACTGCCATGCCTACTTCACCTGAACAGCATAGAATATGCCAAGAAAATGACATATACACCACTGACTCCCGTGAACCACCGTTCACGCTAGATGACATCAAATCCGCGGCAAATCACGTAAGAAATAATAAGTGCCCAGGCCTCGATTATCTCGAACCGGAAATTATCAAAAAAGTAACGGATCTGACCCCTGAACTCCTCCTAAATCTGTTTAATAACTGTTTGCATCAAAGCATCTTCCCAAGAAACTGGAAGACTGCGGGACTGAAGCTGATCCCAAAAACACCCACGAAGCCTCCACAACAGCCAACCACCTACAGACCGATAGCTTTGCTACCAGTGATCAGCAAACTATTTGAGAGAATGCTATATGCCCGAATGACACACATTACAAGAGTGCTGAACTGCACATGTCTACCCAGTTCGGCTTTAAGCCTGAGTCTTCGACAGTAGAGGCACTTAGACATCTGCTGTACGGTGTGACCAGTTCCAACAGTAAATACTACCTAATCATCTCCATAGATTTTGCCGGGGCTTTCGACACCATTTGGTGGCCAAGTGTCCTGGCAAGGCTAAGGCGGGCCAACCTTTCCTGCAATTTGTATCTCACTATCAAGTCTTACCTTACCGACAGGAGTATTAATGTCGTGGCACCCTATGGTAGGGTAAACCGCAGTGTCGGCAGGGGTTGCCCCCAGGATTCTGTCCTGGGGCCGCTGTTGTGAACATTGTCTTGGATGAGTTCCTGGCCATGGACCTGGGTGACGTCCAAACCCAAGCTTTTGCCGACGACTTAATCTTGAAAATTGCTGCCGACAGTAGAACCCAGTTGGAGGTAAAAGCAAACCATGCCATCAAGATACTACAGGACTGGACCACCTTACGCTGCCTAAAAATCTCACCAACTAAGACATCCTCAATCTTACTGAAAGGCACCCTTGACCTGCACAGGCCGCCTCAAATAAAGGTGAACAACACCACAGTGAAACTCCAAAGCCAGCTTAAGTACCTGGGGGTGATATTAGATTGTAATCTTTCCTTCAAGCAGCATCTCACACATCTAAGAACAAAGATAAGGAAGTACTCTGCACTGTTAGCACGTGTGGTCCGTCGTGACTGGGGTCTTAAACGTCGCGTACTCTCCTTATATTATAAAACGACATTCCTACCAGCTATAACATATGCCTCTGCGGTTTGGTATCACAAGGCATCAACCGCCGCAAATAGATGCATAATCGACTCAATCCATAGAACTATCCTGTTAACCATTACCAGAGCCTGCAGCACCACTAGCACTGTTGCCCTACAGGTCTTGGCTGGAGCCCTTCCCCTTGACCTGGACATCATACGTACTGGAATAGCCTATTATATAAACAAAGGAATGCCTTGCACCCACCTAGACTACACAGTGGATAACAGTGCAACCCACAAGGCTGAAAAGAACAGGCTGCAGAAATACTTAAAAGAAATCTAGCAATACCGCTGGACAAACACAACAAAAGGGAATATCACCAAAAAGTTCATCCCGGACGTAGACAGAGTTTACCCCATTCTTCCAACCTGGCTGCAACCCGGACTTTACACGACTTACCTCCTTACGGGTCACGGGGCTTTCAATGCAAAGCTTACAGCATTGGGAATAGTGGAGGATCCGCGTTGTACTTGCGGGGAACAAGAAAGCTGGGTGCACATTATGTTTGAGTGTGCCCAATACGAAGACCTTAGATGCAGACTAATAACTAGAGTTCACTATCTACCGAGGGATCTTGAGTCACATCTACTAGATACACAAGAGGAATATTTAGCCTTAACTGATTTTGCCCAGGGATTATTTACCAGGCGCCAAACACTAACCGCCATATACAGAAGACCTTAAAGGAATGAGACAAAACAAACCTGCAAATAGCAGCGAGATGACACAGAGGAGCCGACTATACAGACCTTGGACTGAGTACAAAATGAACTGGGAAAAGACAAGTAACAATATATTGTCTAACCACAAGAGTCATGATTACCGCCAATGGAAGCGAAAAAAAAAAAAAAACACCTTTAAATAGTTGTGACATCAGAACAAAGGGACACTGCCCCCAGACCTTGCAGCATAGACCCACTATATAATGACAAAATGTAGCGTGAGGACTATCAAACATCACGGAAGGGATAAAACCCCATAATGACAGCCAGTAGACTTGATTATGACCCCAAGATAATGACCAGAAAATAGGACCCAGACCACATGCAGTCTGGATGAATGACATCCCAGATTTAACCCCCTATTAGTGTCCCACCTAGATGAGACTCAACGGCCAGCTTTTTAGGGCCTGCAAACTGATGGAGACGACATACGGTGGCACTCTCCCGCCGGAACAGCCTATTGGCGACCCAAATCCGCACTCTCTTGAGCGGATCTTTCTTTCCAAACTCCTGGGGAGGAGAGGCTTGCCTCTCCTTGCCTCCCCAATTTTCCACGGGCATGCCTCACTACCTGCAGTGGCTATCTACTCTGTCGGCCCCTTATTTCCAACTTCTTCCCCCCAGTCTTCATCCTTCCCCCAAACTTTTGTCTTGCACAGCGTTTAGCCCTACATTTCAAAATCAAAAGAGAACATCAAAATTCTTGCCCGAACCTATTTGGTTTTTAAAACTCATTTTCACCGCACAGCCCAACGTCGCGTACTATTAATACTAACTTGCTAAGTATCACTAATATCAACCTCGATTTATTTATTTATTATAATTATTATTATTTATTTTATTTTATTTTATTTTATTTTATTATTATTATTATTTTTTTTTTTTTTTTTGGTCCTAGCCACTGAAATCCCAGGAAAGTAAGTGGCAAGACCAGCCAGATAACAAATATTGGTAACACCCGGCCGGCCTCCCTGTGGCAGGTATTGGTAACGTCGGGTCTCACTAGGGGCCCGGCGGCTAACAGGCCGGATGAACAATGGGCACAACAAACTACACAGTACATATCCCACACACTTTTAAATCTCTGGCTTGTCCGATACAGAGAACATACGCGGAGATGGGAGAAATCCCAGGTGCCGTCAGACCCCGAACATACCTAATACCTAATACCTAATAATAGTGAACTACGTCGTAGCATTAGCATTAGTAAAGGCATATGATGCAAGAAAGCAAGCTTATGCAGCATCAGCCAAAAAAAAAAAAAAAAAAACTTCCACTTCACCCCTCCGTTCGTTCGAAATACCTGTCCAGCTGAGCCTTAAATTTATTTAGGCTATCAACTTCCACAACAAGGGATGGAAATGTGTTCCACCAACCAACAACCCGCTGGCAAAAGGCAAATTTCCGAACATCTATTCTACATCTGTCTTTCCTCAATTTGAATTTATGCCCTCTCAGGTGATTATTCTAAGCAAGAGTCAGGATCTCATCAGCGTTGAGTATGCTCAAACCATTCTAGGCTTTATACACCTCTATCAGATCACCTCGCCAGTGCCTAGTCTCTGAGACTGTAATTTGCAAAACTTAAGCTTTTCTTCGTAAGAGCAACGCTTTGTTCCATTCACTAATCTTGTTGCCCTTCTCTGTACTCGTTCCAGCAGCTCTATATCCTTCTTGAAATGAGACCTCCAGATCTGTGTACAGTATTCGAGGTGTGGTCTGACCATTGCCTAATACAGGGGGATAATCACCTCCTTATCCCTGCTAGAAAAATTCCTGTATATCATTGACAAGACACCATGAGCTACTCTTGCAGACCGTTTGCCCTGTTCAGAAAACTTCATATCTGCCTGCACAATTAACCCCCGAATACATTGATTAAAATACATTGATTTAGTTAACCAAGACGCGATACACGGTACTCGCTCTATGGGTACTGGTTTTGGGTCTTGTATTGTTTCGAAAATCTGCACAAACTCTCTGTTCATAGTAGTGAGAACCCCTAATAAATTTATTGCTCCATTGGCTCCTTCTAACTTATCACAAAGACATTGAAGAAACCAACTCCCATTTTTCTTCATTTGCCAGGATTGGCATCCCTGTACTGCTGAATGTACTAGAAGAAAATCTGCATGGGCGAAGGGTTGAATGGTTGATGGGTCAATTTTTGTCTCTGCAGGCGGTACTTCAGTGCCGGTTAGCCTGACACCATGGCATTCTGGATTTTTTAGGTTTACCTTTCAAAGTAGGTGCATTCATTTCCAGGAGGGGATAGGTGATGTGATCGAAAGTATACGAGCCATCTCGTGCAAGCAGCTTATTATCTTCCCCATGGGTGATGATACAGCAGACAAAGCAGTCTACATGTGACTGGTCTTCAGCCGCAATGCCCTGTAAGATCGTACCAATTTCCACCACTGATGCATCATAATAAATCTGGGCTAGGAATCCCATGGATGCAAAACACCCACGAACACGCTCCGCATCCTGAGAAGCACTCATCTCATCGCATTTATCGGTGTTACTTCAAATATCCGGTTACACAAGATCACACAAACTCCTTTCGTACTGTGATTCATTCGATAAGATTCTTCTCCTAGAACCTGTTGAGGAATCGAAAAAGACGGTTCAGTATTATGAGGAGTGATATTGCATCCTAAGCGTCTCTCCATTAGATCTGGGAATTCGACACGCTCGCAGATTATCCGGGCCATTCTTACGCGTTGCTCAATCACAAGTCTCCTGGAACTGACATTAAAAAAAGTGATTTCTAGTGGCTCAGTGGTTATTGGAGTAATCATTTGAGATTCCAATCTCAGGCCTAATGGCAACACCGTGTGGCCTTCACGAGGGGAAACAAAACCTATGCAAGCAGGTGGTATTAGGATCCTTAATCCAGTATTAATGGTTCGATGTGATCCAGACGGAATCACACATCCTCTTGGATTTAGAATTGCATACCCCAGTGATGGAAACACCTCTCACATTGGTTCGTACGCATTACGCGTCAACCTGGTATAATAGATTGTGGGGACAGTGGATAGTTGTTGTGCAATAGCGGCCTCCAATGTTCCTGTGACTCGGTGATTCCATTCCATTGTTTTCAGTGCAAAGTTGTGGCCAGGGCTACTGCTAGTCAAATTTTCCAGTCAAGTTACAATACGTCCTCCTCTTCTTTTCTCTTTTCTGTAAAGAAAGAGATAGAGATGACGACTAATTTACTATTCTTGCTCTTCTCTCATTCCATTTCTTTGTTAGTTATAAAGAAAGGATGAGACTGGTAAATTTTCACACCTTTCTTCTCCCTTGAACTTCAACCTAATTAACCTTCCTTACTACCTATCGAATTATTCTAGATTCCTAAAATTCTTAATCAATACTGTTGGTTAAAATGAGATGCCAAAATCATGAGATATATCTGTATATGCATATTTTTGTTTTGAGCATTCTTTGAACTTCCTGTGACTTACTTTTTTATACAGGCCAAACAAGACCCAATCATAAATAAACTTCCTAAAACAATGACAGCTAGGATCGCTGGATAGAGGAGCCAAGAAATCATACTGGTTCCTCGAATAAGAATTACAAAGGCTTCCCATGGATTTTCTCCTGGGGTGAAACTTGGTTGTGTCTTTAGCATTAGCATTAGCATTAGTAGAGGCATTTGATGCAAGAAAGCAAGCTTATGTAGCATCAGCCAAAAAAAAAAAAAAAAAACCACTTCCACTTCACCCCTCTGTTCGTTCAAAATACCTGTCCAGCTGAGCCTTAAACTTATTTAGGCTATCAACCTCCACCACAAGGGATGGAAGTCTGTTCCACCAACCAACCACCCGCTGGCTAAAGGCAAATTTCCGCACGTCTATCCTACATCTGTCTTTCCTCAATTTGAATTTATGCCCTCTCAGGTGATTTTTCTGAGCTAGAGGAAGAATCCCATCAGTTGAGCATGCTTAAACCATTCAAGGCTTTATACACCTCTATCAGATCACCTCGCTGGTGCCTAGTCTCCAGACACTGTAATTTGCAAAACTTAAGCCTTTCTTCGTAAGAGCACCCCTTTGTTCCATTCACTAATCTTGTTGCCCTTCTCTGTACTCGTTCCAGCAGCTCTACATCCTTCTTGAAATGAGGCCTCCAGACCTGTATACAGTACTCTAGGTGTGGCCTGACCATCGCCTTATACAATGGAATAATCACCTCCTTATCCCTGCTGGAAAAATTCCTGTATATCATAGACAATACTCCATGAGCTACTCTTGCAGCCCGTCTGCACTGCTCAGAGAACTTCATATCTGCCTGCACAACCACCCCCAAGTCCCTTTCATTCTCTACCACTGTCAGTGTTGTACCACAGAGTTGATACGTTGCTCTGGGGTTGCTGTTTCCCATGTGTAGTACTTTACATTTGTCAATGTTAAACTTCATTTGCCACCTCTCAGCCCATCTGCTCAACCTTTCCAGATCCTGTTGCAGCAGCATAGTGTCAGTAGTGTCCTTGACAACCCTGCCAACCTTTGTATCGTCTGCAAACTTGGACATTAAGCTTGATATACCATCATCAATATCATTTATAAATACAGACCCAACACTGAGCCCTGAGGGACTCCACTAATAACATCAGTCCACGATGAGCAGTGTCCATTGATTACCACTCTCTGTCTTCTCCCCCTCAACCACCCCTTTATCCATAGCAGCAATTTGCCTCCAATGTCACACTGCTCCAATTTGTGTAGCAGACTTCCATGTGCAACAGTATCAAAAGCCTTTCTAAGATCCATGTATATAATATCAAAGTTATTCCCTGCATCCAGTTCTTTTGTGACTGCATCATAGTATCCAATCAAGTTGGTCAGGCAAGACTTCCCCTTAACAGAACCATGCTGTGTCTGAGCTATAACTGAAGTCTTGTCTAAATGTTCCTGCAGTGCTTCTTTAACCAATGCCTCCATTAATATTCCTGGAACAGAAGTTAAGCTCACAGGTCTCTAATTACTTGTGTCAGCCTTTGATCCTCCTTTGTGAATTGTGGTCACATTTGCACATTTCCAGTCTATGGGTACCTCCCCTGAGTCCAAGGAAGCTCTCATAATTATGGCTAAGGGTTTGCTTACTTCCTTTGCTGCCTCCTTTAATATAACTGGATAGATCCCATCCACCCCGGGTGCCTTTCTTGTGTTTATCTTCAACAGTTTCTCCTCCACTTTACTCCCAGTTATTTCAAGATTCTGTAGCTTACTGCTAGAGTTGAATACACCTCTGGCATTCCCCTCGCTGAATACCTCCTCATGTGTGAATGTCGATGCAAAATATTCATTTAGTTTGTTAGCTACCTGAGCAGGATATCATCAACATTTGACCCATCAATATCAAGTGGACCAATGTGATTCATCCCCTTCCTTCTAGAGTTTACATAAGTAAAGAACTCTTTGCTGTTTTTCTTTGCATCCCTTGCCAAGGATTTCTCGTAATCTGCCTTCGCCTGCTAAACCTCCTTTGTAACTTGGTTGCATATCAACTTGTATCTATCATAGGCTTCTGTGTCATGTGTTAATTTGTATGTATCCCATGCATTTTTCTTCTCTGCCATATGCCTCATTAGTTCATCTGACATCCATTTTGGCCTAAACCTTGAACAATATTTCTTAGTTGGTATGTAAAGCCTAGTAGCTTCCAAGATAAGTTCTTTGAATGCTTCCCATTTTGAATTTGCTGTTGGTAACATCATCAGTTGGTCCCACTGTATAGAATTTAAATACTGTCTCAGTCCATCGTAGTCGCCTTTACGGAAGCAATAACCCTTCCCTTTACCCCTAATGGTAGTTACCTCTTTGAGTAAATCCCACTTCAGCACACTGTGATCACTGCCACCTAGTGGTTCATTTATCTGCAGATTCTTAATGCATGAAGAATCACTACTGATAATCAAATCAAGAGTATTACTCCCTCTAGTTGCCTCCCGAACATGCTGATGTAGAAAACAATCATCCAATAAATCCCCTAAAGCCCTGCTAGTGTGTGAGTAACCAGCCCCCAAAATCCAGTCAATATCTGGGAAATTAAAATCTCCCATTATAAGACACTCTGATTTACTGGCCCACTCTATTTCCCTGTGCAGTTCCTTATTATACTCATCAGAGTCATTAGGCCTATAGCACACTCCTACTCTCAATTTTGATCTCCCAATGTTTATGTCACACCAAACTGACTCCACACTGCACTGTCCAGCGATGTCGACTGGCTTCACTTCCTTGGTTTTTATGTGTTTCTTAACTAATAGCATAACACCTCCCCCCTTCCTATCCTGTCTATCCTTTCTGTAGACGTTGTACTCCCCAAATTGCAGTTCCGCATCCCTTATATCTGTGTGACACCACGTCTCTGATATCCCAACAATATCTGCCTTCGATGTTTTGAGCAATACCTCAAATTCATCAAATTTATTTACTAAACTCCTAGCATTGGTGTACACGCAAGTATACCTGCACCTGTTTCTATTCTTAGCTACCCTAACACAACCCATGTGTTTACTTGTACCGCAATGGCTCCCAGCAGTCTCTGAAATACCATGCATCTTGTTTTTCAGGCTTCTGCTCATTCTAATAGAAGCAGTGCAAGAATCTCTTTCACCTCTGCCAGTGGCTATTGTCAATCTATTGGTCTTTGTCTCCCCCCAAGCTAGCAGTTTTCCGACCCACCTAACACTGCCTCGATAGCATCAGCAAATATTCTTGCACCCTTTCTATTTAAGTGTATCCCATCCCTGTAGAAGCAATATCTCCCGTTAACAAGTACAGTCCAGGCTGAAAAAAATTCTACCCCTTGAGCCTTGCACAATCTTTCCAGGGCCGAATTGATCGACAAGGCTCTCATCATATACTCCCTCCTATGGTGTCTGGGCAGAATTGCAGACACTTTCAAATTCAACCCTAATTCTCGGCTTTTGTTCAACAGTGACCTGTACTTGTTAAGTAATTCTGCCGGTCTCCTACTCTTAATATTATTAGTGCCAACGTGTACAACTATATCACCTTTTGTGTCCTTAAAAGATGATATTCGCTCTACAACGTCATCAACCTTTGCCCCTGGCAGACATACCCTGGTCCTGTTCCACCTATCTTTTTTACAAAGTATGTTCCCCGTTTCCCTGACAATAGAGTCACCAACAACTACTAGTTCCTTCGGGACCAGCGCATTCTGCCTTGGGGGTTGTCTCTGTGTCACGCGATGCCCAAGTGCAAGCTCTGGCGTTGATGTGGGCAGCTGAGAGCTTGATGGGCCCCTCAATTTAGTTTCTTCGAGGGCATCCACCCTGTCCTTCAAGCTCTCATATAGGCCCATAAGAACGCCGAGTTGTTGCCTGATATCGATACACTCCTTGCATCGCGCACACACAAAGACATCCCCCTTGGCAGTATCATGTCCCGTACCCGATTGCTCTGCAAACATCAAGCAAACAGTGCATTTTATAAGGCTGTGAGTCAGAGGACAACTGCCCCCCTCAGGTCTGCTCTGAGCCACAGCACTTCCATTAGCTTGAGCCTTTTGCTTTGCTGCTCTGGTCTGAGTCATGATTCTATTAATTTATTAATTAAGTTATGTTATTAATTATATTACGTTTGTAATCTAAGTCGTTATATGTATTTATTTAAACGTACAATTTAACTGCTAACGAAGTTCAACTAACGCTATCTAGTACGGTATATAACCTACTATAACCTACGGTATATCTACGTATCACAATGGCGGGAAAGTTACTAACGGTAGCGGTAGTTACGAACACGTGGAAACCCCTACCGATACTTTTACAAGGCCGAGTAAAGAATAAATACACCAAATTAATCAAAAAATCACAAAATAATGTTATACTACTAAATTTAAATCAAAAGTTTTAGAAAAACAATAATTTGAAATCAATAAATAAAAATCCACTTAGCGGCTTGGAACACGACCGTCACTAGTGGCCTCGTCAGCAGACTCTCTTTACCTGTGAATAGTTTGGATGCATTACTAGTATTGTAGGGTCGTCTAAACAAAATTTCAAATCGCGGCAATCCGAGATTGTGCGTCCAACGAGGCAAATCTTTTCCTCATGGTACTTCTGATCTGTTTTAAATTGTATTTCAAAATCTGTGGCTGTGGTAGTCAAATATAAAGATTTAGTAGCAACTTCAATGTTTTTAAAAGTGACAACAACTCTTCCGGCTAAACAGGTTGATGATGCTGTCACCCGAGTTACTACCATTGTGTCACAAGCATAGCATCCCACTGGAGTTGTTATTTCAGGTGATAGTTTTGGACATACAGTATGAGTTTCCACGAAGAATGTATATCCATTAAAGTTCAGATCTAGCACTAAAGGTGCAGATCGAAGCATTTTTGATAATAATTGTCCCGACTGCTCTGTATAGAACTGATGATATGTTCGTGTTTTCTGCAATTTGTTAATTTTTCCTTTCACCATCCTCAGCAAATAGGACTCTTTCCTACCGCAAGTAACTCTTGCTTCGTACAAATGACATGTGATCATATTTTCATCAAAAATAAAATCCTTCGAGACAATATAGTTAGACTGGACGTCTCCTATCTCACCATGCTTCGGCCTTGACATAGGAGCAGCCTTATCCAAGTATGCCTCCTGGGGTTGTCCTACTCGCAAAATTAACTGGGAATCCGTGATTCCTGTTGGCTGGTCATATGCACCAACCACTTGCATTTCTATCCCCTTCTGTGTTCGAGCATACTCCTCGAAGATTATCTCTTCGTCGCGTCCGTCCTCTTCTGTGTGAGCAATGACCACATAGGAGCAAGACATACCATTGATTTTCCTTACTTCGTATGATTTCGTAAAGTCAGGGACAAGCCATACTCGGTAATGGATACATGATTGACTATCGATTATCAAACATATCGCACCGCTATTTCCAGCTAGACAGTTCGTAATCCCAGGCCAGCTTAAGGATTCCTTTGTCAGAGCGGGGAAGTTGAAGTCTCTGTGGCATACGTCTCCCCAACGACAGAACTGATTTTGTGGGCAGCTAGTTTGGCTAACTAGATGCTCATCCACAGGAAATGTATAATAAAGTCGCGTTGTTGACCATCGGCATTTTACTTCTTTAAATGTAATTTTTAGCTGAAACACCGTTTGATCAGTGGTTGAGGTGAACCAAAGACACTGCGTAAATTCAAGATTCCTCAGTGTAACTCGAGCATGGGTAAACAGTTCACAAGGATTTGTGCCTTCGTTTCCATCACACTCTCGTACTTCGGATGGTATAACTTGATGATTACTACATTCATCTACAGCTAGCGTGGTCATTATTAACCCTATCAACATAATAACAGTTGCAATCAATGGCCCTTGATCATTTACTCTACCCATTCCTCTCGCATGATTCTCAAAATGTTGACTGACTCGTTCAGTCGTTTGGGCTATTCTTTCACCAGTATTAATTCCTGCGATGGCTGAAATGTGACCTGCTAATTTCGCTAACCGCCATCCGGCCCTTAATAGTAATGTTAAGGCTCTGATAACTTGCCACAATAATTGTATCAGTACTTTACTGTAGTAGATAGCCATTAATGTCATAATGCCTACAGTTACATAGATATAATACACTAAAGATTCTGGTAGACAATGCCTATTTTTAATCAGCTCCCAACAAAAAACACAATTCAACTGATAACATTCAGTTCTTCCAGAAACATGTACTACACCCTGCAGCACATTGCCCTTTTCAGTAATGAAGGAAAATTTTAATGCTCCTGGGGTTCTCAACATTTCTAGAGGTACTTGGGCTTGTAAAGGTTCAGTGACACGCATTATCTTTTCGATCTAATGTAAATACTGAATCCGTAAACAGTACCTTAATTCCTTGCTCCTCGAACTTAGCCATCTCCTCAGCTAATAACTGTCGATGTGACCTCGAAGAAGGTCGCAGCACAGTGCAGCGTTTAAAAGAGATAAACGTTGCATTTATAGAAATTCCTCCATTCGTTAATGCTAACCAGCTTGTTTCGGCTGATTCTATGTCACAGATGCAATCTGACCGTTGGTTACATTCCATCTGAAAACAGAATTCCATCGACCCATTACACTTCTGACATGAGCAGTGACAAGGTCTTCCTTCCTTTTGGCATCGATAGACCTGAGAAGTACCGTTTCTACTCATTACTTGATTAATAATAAAGTGTTGAGGAATACCCAATGATCCATTGGAATACAATATTCTTGTTACCCACTGTTTTAAACAATTTCTGCATCTATTTTTAACACATCCGGCTTCTACCATTAAATCGAGCTTCACCTCACTTGGTTTTACAAATGCGCAGCGATAACTGCCATTTACTATGGTACATTTTTCTATCTCATCAGCCTCAGCTTCTTTTACTATTATAATTAATAAACATCCTATCATCCATACATTCCGTGATATTAAAGATTCAAACCATGGACTCATGATATTCATGATTCTATTAGTCTTGCCTTTTCAGTATAGCCTTATTTCACAGGAGGAAACCTACAAGGTAAAACCAACTGGTACAGAGTTGAATGAGATGAATGAATACGAAGTAATCATATGCACACAAACTATGAGTATATATGCATTCTGTTTGTTTACCTGCGAGCCACCTATCAAAGCCTTTAGAAAACATGCAAGTTGGAGGATGTAGATGCTCCTCACCTGTTCCATCAATATCTTCCTCAGGAGACGATGTACTTTTTCATTTTGTTATATACATATATATATATTTTTATTTCATTATTTTTATTTATTTATTTTTTTTAAATTTTCCATCTTCCAACCGTTTCTTTAAACCATTCTAAAGCATCTTGCGATGACCGTTTTTCCGTACCCTCAACATCTGAAACTTCTTCCGTTGTGGATTCTTCCGTCAACATCATTATCTGTCTTCTGTCAACATCATTATCCGTCTCAATGTCATTTGTTACATCATCTTCCTCTGTTGCAGATACCTCAAACTCATGAGTTGTTTCACCTGTGGATAGTGATGCCTCGCCATCTGTTGGAATTTCCTTTTCTTGGCTTAAAAAATGACAGTTGGCTTACGCCTTTCATCAGAACTCTTGACATCTGCTTCTTCTGAGGATCGTTCTAATTGGCGATCTCTACTTCTTAAGTGACAGTGATGTGTTGGTCGACCTAACCACGTTCTAGAGTCACGATACTCTCGTGGGTCACATCGTGATGCTTGTTGAACTTCCTCCGATGATAGTGATCACTTAATTGTCCTGTTTGACTCATCTGTTGGTCTGGATACCGGTCTTATCTGCCGATATGTCCTACCCAGCTGACCAGGGAGAGCATCCCACCAAATTTCTTGGTCGCTCTCCTCTCCTTCCTCTATTTCAACTAAGGTTGCCTTAGGGTGTACCTCCACATGCTTTGGAGCGGTTTGCTCCTCTATTCTAGTTTTCACTTCCAAAAAGTGTTTCCTTTCAGTAATCTTTGTAAGTCTATCCACATGTACGAGTTGTCTGTCTTTTGGTTTTGTTAAATTTTGAATTTCATAATTTACAGGAGATGTCTGACTAATAACTCGATACGGTCCCACATTTTGTCGAGCCAGCTTACGTGTAAAACATCTTTTCACTCTAGGCACATACAAATAAACTACGCTGCCAACTCGTATTTTCTTGTCAATTGCTTTCCGACGTCTATAGGCTTCTTGTTCTTCATCAGCCTCTTCTAGGTTTTCTTTGATAATCTCATAAGTTCTCTTCAGTCGTGCACACAATGCTTCACTATAATTCTCCAATGACGAATATGTTGGCTGAACATCAGATTTCCAGATGTGCTGTGGCAATACAATATCACGTCCGTACAGTAGAAAACTAGGAGTTTCTCCTGTAGCACTGTGAAATGCAGAGCGATAGGCTAACAAAACAATCTGCAAAAATTTAGGCCATTCATGTTGAGCAGAGGCAACCATGTGTGACAAGATGTTCTCTAATGTCTGATTTATCCTTTCACATCTTCCATTATAGTAAAAAAGGCCTATGTGCTCTGGATTCATTACGAAAATTTATTTTGTTTCACAGAGCAAACTGGAATTATAATTAATAAGCTTTCGGCTGGGAGGCAGCCTTCTTCAGATTGAATACACGAATGGCAGTTGGAATAGAGATGTGCACCATCCTGGCAGTGCACATCTCTATTCCAACTTCCATTCATGTATTCAATCTGAAGAAGGCTGCCTCCCAGCCGAAAGCTTATTAATTATAATTCCAGTTTGCTCTGTGAAACAAAATAAATTTTCGTACATCTTCCATTACTTGAGGGATGATATTCACTCGTTCGTACTGCTCTAACTCCAAGTTTTGCGTACACTTCTTGCATTAACTGTGATACAAAATTACTGCCACGATCTGAGAGTACTATGGATGGTATTCCATGACGACTTATTACTCCATCGATGAGGGTTTCTGCGACCTGCTGAGCTGTTTGAGTATGCATAGGATATGCCTCCACATACCATGTAAAGTGATCCACTACCATTAAGATATACTTGTAACCCTCTTCTGAAGTTGGTAACGGTCCTAACACATCGACTGCAGTTTTATAAAAAGGTTTTGTTTCCGCTTCAGCTCTAACCAAATTCGCTTTGGCTTTAGGTTTAAAACCTCGTCTTTCCATACAACTTGGACAGGAACTAACATAATTCTTTGTGTCGGAGTACATGTTGTTCCATATATAGTCCTGCCTGATTCTCTGAAGAGTCTTGGTGAGAGCCATATGTCCTGAACAGTGTGCATCATGGCATGCTTTTAATATCTCACCTCTTAATTTGCTTGGTACTACTAGTTGTTCCAAAGGTTCACTCCTAGTTGACTTATCTGATGGTAAAGAGTAGTGATACAACAGTCCGTCTCTTACAAAGTATTGGTTTGCTAATTTTGGGGAAACAGGTTCTGTCTTTCCTTCTAATTGTTCCAAAATTGGTTTTAGTTTTGCATCTTCTTGTTGCAATTTACGAGTGATCTCCTGTGGATCACTACTGTCACTTTGATCCTGCCCATTCTTCTTTACAGATCGGAAACATGGATTTGTCTCAAGTTAGATTTGAACAAACTTGAGGTATTCCAAATGCGATGCCTGCGGCAGATCTTGGGCATCTCTCTTCGTGACCGCATCAGTAATGATACCATTCATGCCAGATGCCAACAGCAACCAACCATTGCCAACCAAATCCAGAAGTGAAGGCTTAGATGGTTTGGCCACGTATGTAGAATGGGCACGAACAGAATACCATCCAGACTCCTTTGGAGACAACGACCCACCCAATGGAGCATCCAATGGACCGCGCCTAGGAAAACGTGGGCCAAGCAAGTGGAAAATGACTTGAAGAGCCGACGTCTCGACCTTAACCAGGCCAGGACTGACGCCATTGATCGTAAGGTATGGAAGAACATCACAGAGCAAGTCCGAAACCCTGCGTCACCTACAGCAGCATACTGGTTGCGTGGCCAACCGCCTCCCCCAGCTGCCAGCTAAGGACCAAAGAAGAAGAAGAAGACTACCGTCACTATTGCTCCCACCTTGACTTGTCTGATTCAAGTCAATTGGCATCTGTTTGTCCAGTGCACTAACTGGTCTAGACAGATAATCTGCATTCTGATTTTTCTTTCCCGGGCGATACTGAACTGTAAAATTGTACCCCATCAACATAAGATTCCAATGTGTAAGACGTGCATTTGGATTCTTCAGATGAAGTAGGTATTGTAGAGGTCTGTGGTCTGTTACTATAACCATTTGTCGTCCCTATATGAAGGGATGGAACTATTTGATGGAGAAGACAATTGCTAATGCTTCTTTTTCTGTAACACTGTACTTTAACTCGGCCACTCTTAGTTGCCTGCTCACATACGCTATCGGTTGGCGAACACCAGTTTGTCTGCATTGTTCCAAAATTCCAGAAATCGCTTTTTCACTTGCATCTGTGGTTAAATAAAATTCCTTCTCAAAATTAGGATATATAAGAACTGGTTCGGAAGTCAACAGTTCTTTTAACAACTCAAATGCTTTATTTGCAGCTTCGTCCCATACAAACTGCACTGATTTTTTTGTCAGTTTTGTCAAAGGAAGACAAATACTAGCAAAGTCTGGGATGAATTTGCGATAGAAGTTACACATTCCTAAAAATCCACGAACTTGTTTTACGTTTTTTGGGGGTTTACACTCCCTTACAGCTTTCACATTTCTTGGGTCGGGTTTCACTCCTTCAGCACTAACGACATGTCCCAAGAAATCAATCTCAGTTCTCAGAAAATCACATTTACTAGGCTTTAATTTCAGATTATATTGTCTCAATCTTGCAAACACTAATTCAAGTTTGCGGAGGTGCTCAGAGAATGATTCTGAGCACAAAATGATGTTGTCCAGATAGATGAAGATGGCTTCTGATTGGAGACCTCTTAAAGCAAATTGAAGGCCGCGGTTGAACGTGGCAGGCGCATTTCGAAGCCCAAAAGGCAAGCGTCGATAATTAAATAAACCTGCATGACAGATGAAGCCTGTCTTGAAACGATCAGCTTCATGTACAAATAGCTGATGGTAACCATACGCAAGATCCATTTTCGAAAATAGTTTAGCCTTCCCAATCATACTAAGAGTATCTTCCATGTTTGGCACTGGATAAGCATCTGGTACAGTAATACTATTTAATTCCCTAAAGTCAATGCAGATACGTAAACTGCCATCTTTCTTCCGAACTGGCACTAATGGTGCCGCAAATGGTGACTTGCTATATTCAATAATCCCAGCATCTAACAATTCTTGTATTTGGCGGTCGATTTCAGGTCTAAAAACATGTGGAACACGATATTGTTTCAGTTTGATAGGTATATCATCTGTGAGTTTAATTCTGTGTTTGAGAACATCTGAACCACTCAACTGATGCGGTGCTTTTGCAAAGACATCCAAATATCTCGATAACAACTCTTGCAGTTGTTCTTTCTCGTGCATCTTCAAATGAACTAATTCAAAATCATCCATAGTAATAATGTCTTCATCCATTCCTTCTGAAGATTCAGACTGCTGGTCTGAATCTTCAGAAGGAATGGATGAAGATTCAGACCAGCTTCAGATTCTTAAACTGCTGGTCACTTATAGTGTGAACCTGAACTACTTTAGAGTTCTTTTGCAGGCGTACTGGCTCTGTGGATAAATTAGCTATGACAGCACGGGCCTGTCTTTTGTCATTGAGACATGAAAGAACACATTTAATTGCCAAAAAGTCATTCTTAAATTTAGGGTTAGGTTCTATAACCACTTCACATTCGTCTTTTAACTGATCGTCGCACTGTAGCATTAGAACACGTTCTGTGAGAGGTGGAATTATTTCCTGTGTAACAGTTCTACCTGGGGTAGGTTCATACGACTTCATTATTTTGTCCCTAACACCTTCTTCACCCATACAGACATGCCTTGGCACCAACTTAATCGTACCTGTCCCCACGTGTATTACGAAGTCGTGCTTCCGCAGCAAATCAGCCCCCAAAACCATCTGATATTTATCACTCAGCCTACTTTCTGAGACAAGGATATCTTCAATGAAATCCACCCCATCTAAGGAAATGCGTAAAGTCACTTTATTTTGTACTGGGAGTTCATGACCCGTAACAGAATAAACCGTCTCTGATATTTGATTATTTGGCAATTGGTCGTTATGAGGTATTTTAGAAAATATCTCAGGGGAGAGCAATGAGACCAATGCGCCTGAATCTACCAGAAACAAGGTTGGAATACCCTGAAACAGGCCTTTAACGATAGGCAAAATATTATCATCTAATTTTGACAGGCTCCCACACTCAAATTTAACCCTTTTTGACCTCGCACCTAACCTACCTCTCTTAATTAGTCAAGAATCATTATGCTCAGAAAACTCACAATCATTCGAAAATCCCCCTGTTTCGTTTACATTTATGTTATTGACCGTTCGAGGCCTCCTACCCTTTAAATCACAATTTGTGTCAGAAGGATAAACTCTATTTGCTACTTTCTGTTTACCGCTTGGATCATTATAGCTAACAGGTGTATCAGACTGTAAACTGTTCCATACTGGAGTAAGTTGTCTAGGGGACCATCTCTCTTTAGGGTAGGTAGCATACCCTCCTTTTCATGTTTGTTGGTTTGACTGAAAATTCGCTCGAGTATTACCCACACCAGACCATCTCTGAGTAGGTTGTACGGCCGCATTCCTGGGCGTTCGTTGATAGAAGCCCATCTGTGAACGATAGGTTCGATTTGGAGGAGAATACTGCACCCTTTGTGGGTGTGGTGCCATATCGAAATGCACCCTCCTTCCTCTTGGAGAAAACCGTGGTCGAAACCCTTGTGCATCTGAACTACAATAAGATAATGGCCTCTGATTGCCATAACTGTAGTGAAGGATGTTAGACGACAGTCCTTGTGGAGTGTACCGGTTATCAAAAGGTACATAATTCACAAAGCACCTCTCTGATCTTTCTGGCTGTAGAGTTAGAGTGTCCTCATTGGGCAAGAGAATTAAAGGTTCCCTTGTCAGAGGTTGATTCACAGCCGAGGGAGAAACAACTGGTTGTGAGTGCTCCACTCTATGTCGCCAATCTACCATTTGATTTTGTAATGCAGTGCTCAACGCTGCTATTTGTTTTTCTAACTTCCCTATACCTAGGTCTGATTGAGCCTCTTTCTTGCCCGGCTCCTCCAAACTTCTAGGAATCTTATTCGGCTCCTTACCATCCTTAGATTTTCTTTCCATCACTTCTAAAACACCAACATGAGACTGTTTCTTCATTAAATTTTCATTCTCCTCCTCAAGTTTAGCGCAAGCAAATGCTGTTTCAAAATCAGGAGGATTCTGGGATAACACTAATCTCTTAATTTTACTTTGCAGCCCAGCTAAGAATTGAGACAATAACGTTTGATCTCTTAATTCTCTTGCTGCTTCATTATCTCCTCTAGTCTTAAAAGCATGACGGCACAGGTTTTTCAGCCTGGTAGCAAACTGAACCACACTCTCTCCACTCTCCTGTTTGGCAGAATTAAACGTCTGCAACTGCACTATCAACGATTCAGTTTTCTCGAATCGAGTTATGAAAGCTTGTTTAAATTGCTCAAAGTCTACTTCTCTTTTCAGATCCGTTGATTCATATAGGAAATCAAATGCTGGTCCCTTCAGACGACTTTTTGCCACTATAATTTTAACTAAGTTGTTCCACCCAGCTAGACCACCTATTTCCTCTAAACTAGCAAAGAAATGGCTAGGGGAAATTAAATCTTCTGGCGAGCCTGATAACACAGGTACTAGGTTAGAAAATCCAGCAATTGAAATTAGAAATAATTGCTACCAAAACACAATTTTTTTTTTTTTATCTCACCTTTCTGGTTGTCGAAGAGCTCCTCATTCTGAAACTATAAAACTATAACATTTTATTAAACATATTATCAATCTCATAATTTCATACCGAACAAGTTCTCAACACTGTTGTGAACACTTACACTTATATAAGATATATATATATATATATATATATATATATATATATATATATATATATATATATATATATATACAAGTGTATCGTTTTTTTTTTGTTTACTATAATAGACCGTCAATTGACAATAATCCTGAGTTAGGGGAGATTAGAATGTTATAGTCGAACTGGCCTATTTGTTATAGTTAAGATAATCCTGGACACGGAAACCAATATTGTTGTGAGGTCTAATCCCCTGGCTTTATAATAACAACATTAAATGGAATCTTTAGTTAATGCTCACTTGGCGATTAAACCTCCAACTAGGGACTAGTGGTTTTCAACTCAAAGAAGAGTCTAGGACGAATCCGCCCCCCCCATCGTGAAAGGGTTTGTTTTCACTTGCAGGGTCAGACCTTTACAGGGCGTTGTGTGATACCCTAGGTTTTCCAGGTTGGGTCTTCCTTTCCAACCTAGAGCCGCAATAACCCGTATTAAGATGATATTACTTAGCTGATTTATTCCCACCTTTATTCTTGTTGTCGGTTTTGTTTTATCTAGAGACTTCTTGCTCTAACTATATTTCTCTCTCTATATATATATCTGTTCACTTATCTATTTATATATGTCTCTTAGTTCAGTTTATGCCCCCAAGTAAATAAAAGGACCATGGACACATTTATGGACTAATAGATAAACATTTTAATAAACAACAGGATTATTAACAATACAACTATTCGACATATGTTGGTTATGGGCAAGAGTCGAGACAACAGAGTTATTGGCCATACACCTTACAATTACCTCTTTAGTGTGGGCCCTTAGACAACTGAGTAGTGGTACATTACCTTATTCGTTTTTACTAAGTTGATTCAATGATCAATATCATGACATTAAATGATTCACGGCATTACATAATTCTTTAACCCTAGCATTGTTGGAATTCGGTTCGGGAGCTGTCTACCTAAGAGGGATGTACTGATCTGTGTGGAGTGGGTATGTGTGTGTGTGTGTGGCGGTGTCACGAGTCCGGAGTGCCTAAATAAGCGAACAATTTGAAGAAGGAACACTTACCGATCAACTTCACGGACTTTTGTGTACTTCAATGTCAGTAGTTTCTAAGGAAAACTGGGGAGAATGCTGATGCAGGCGAATTTTGAGGACTCGTGTCCACCGTGGACGTGGCAGCCGCACTATGGATAGGGGGGTGAGACGTTCACTTAGACCTACGTTACGACCTGGCTTCTTCTCCTTCTTCCAGCTCCGCGCCTTCCCTTTTTACATAACCTCACAAACATAAAGGAGTTTCGGATTGGACACTAAATTCCTGGGGCGATCTTGTCGTCCAATAAGGATTATGACCTAGAGACAATTTCACAGCCCTCTGGTGGGACCTTTCCAGGTCTTGGTGCACGCACCTACGCACATGCTGGCTGGGCATCTGCTTCCATCCTGTTGACTTGCAGGCCAACTATAGCTGCACCCTTGTGTAAATGCTGTGCCCATAAACTCGATTGCCTTTCTCGCTTACCACTGCAGCATTCACCATCTGGTACTGTTCATAACATTATCTGTGACAGGAACCAGGATGTGGGTGAGACTGGTGACTTAACTTTCTTTTCGTGTTCTTCTTCTTTTCATATTCAATGAATGTATATAACTAATATAGACTTGCCTTTACTTTTGTAGCAAAGCTTTTTCTGTCTAATGAAATTCCTGAATAAAACAGTTAACGCATAATGCCTTTAGACTCTCTCTCGTAATTAAATCCCCAACTATTAAAATATTAATTCGCTCCCTTTTGAGAGTTCTATCCATATATGTTCCCCTTCTTTGTCAAACCGATCTCCATTCTTAATGTGATTCCCTGATGCCTAAACAACATTTAGTTATGTTACAGACTTGGTAATGACCAGGAATTACTGGGTGTCTCCTTGACTCTAATACTAAGGAAAGTATAGACTTATGGCGGATTTAATGTCTCTGAAAAAGATTAACTTCCGTAGCAGGAAACACAAAACTTGCACTTGGAAAATGTTGATTCACACAGAATCTGTTTTGTCTTGAACAGATTCGGAATATGATTTGAATAATGTCAATTATTAATAGACAGCTGCTGTAGTAACTACATATTAGGATAAAGGGGGGGGGGGGTTGACTGGTTGCCTTGGCAACAATATTTTATCAGAAAACAAATTTCTTATTCGGTTTTCACCCTCTTGCCACCGAGACGAAAGTTCTTTCACATTCCACGATTTCGGGTAGCATATGTTTAAAATTTCTTTCAGTGCTATCGTTATTTTCTTTATTTAATTTAAAATTGCCCTGTTGCATTAACTTATCATTTAAGGATTACACAATGCATTTAATAACTTGTCACGAGGTAATTTTTTTACTTTCGATTTTGATTCCTTCAAATTTCTTTCCACTTCAACATTCTCTCAATTTTAGCTTCAGAATTTTTCAAATTAGCAATAGCACTGATAGTTAGAATAATTAATTTACAGGCTTTTACCATTGTGATTTTGTAAAGCTTCTGAAAGGTAAGAGAGCTCCTGCAGGATGTCGATCATTACTGCTAAATTGTTAAGAAATTCCAAATTTAAAGGTCAATTTAATAATCCGGAATATTTAACTTCTGATTCAAAATGTTTGCACAAAGCGGAAATTCCTCCAACCCACAATTGCCGTCCGAAATCTAAAAGCTGCTCATCGTGGCCCGAACACACGACCGATCTTTATAGTTTCCACATCAAGTTCTTTAGCAATTATCCTTAATTTGCGCTAGTTTTTTGGAGATTGGTGATAAAGTTTTTTTTAAATTATTGCCTGTATGCCATTATATTTTATAACATTTTCTACACAGTGAAAGGCTCGACAAAGTTTCAAAATCTGCCAACATTTTATCTTCGTAAAGTTTATATCTTAGTTGCCTCAATTCCCCCCCCCCCTCTCTACATTACTACTATCACTAGTTCTTTGAATACCATGCAAAATGTTGGAATCACACGCATATTCAGTTACTGTGACCATGTAAACATAGACAGGAGAAATTAACTGGAAGGTGTGGATCACTCACTTCTCCGAAAATCATATGGCCGTTTGTCCGAGTAAAGGAGAACCACAATGTAGGTTGACCAGGGGCTACTATCCGTGTCGGAATCTTCTTAAACCTCTGACTGACTATGGAAAGCATAGCGCGACTTCTCAGTATGTGACTGCATAGGTTTTACGGACACCACTAACATTGCGAAACGGTAATCCCTTTCACCCTTAATTCGCACTTTCTAATTATCTAAATTGCCTAAAGGCCAGAGGTGAGAACAATGCATACAAAGTTGTCTCTCCTAATCCGTTGGTTACATGGAAATTTTCTTCGTTCAACAGAAACTATTTTAAATGTAATTACCAAGGGGAATAAAAAAAAAATCGTTATAAAGAAGTTCGTTAAACAGAGGTCCGACTAATTAAATCAAAAATGAAGCAATTTTAAAATGCCCCACCCCCCTCGCTCCATCGTAGTTTCTCGGCTCTGGATATTCAATAATTGCATTCAGGATTTCATTTGTAAAATAAATGATCGTCTCAACAATGGGCTCGCAAATTAAAAAAAATATATAACTATAGTGGGCTCTCGTGAGTCCACTATAGCTCACTACTCACTATACCCCTAGCATTGGTGAAAATTGGGGTGTATATATATATATACTAAATTGGATTATGACGTAGCTCAGTGGTCAGGAGCGAGTGTGCATAGCACGTGTTCCTTGAGTGGGCCGGGGTTCAAGCCCGTGACTACTAAATACGATAAATATTTGTATTGACGATTTATTGTGAACTCTACTGACTTGGTTGTCGTGCCGGAGTATAAACAGAAAATTAAATTAAAAAAAAAAAAATATATATATACTACATTGGGGTATATATATTTACTATACCCCTAGCATTGGCGTAAATTGAAGTTTGCATGCCCCTGTTTTCATTCTTACCCGAACACAGGTCACATAGTTACTTTTTTCCTGTTGACTCCCAGCAGTTCTTAAAATCTCCAACCCCTTGCTTTCAAGGCTGTTGCTCATTCCAACAGTAGTAGAGCAAAAATCACTTTTATTCTCTCCCTGTGGCTATTGTTAATCTGTGTGTATATTCCCCCAAACTAGCAGTTTTCCGACCTACCTAATACTACCCCGATAGCATCAGCGAATGCATCCTTTCTTTTAAATGAATCCCATTCCTGTAGAAGACCAGGGGCTCACATCTATTGAGCATGGCCTTGGCACACCCAGGGTTCTGAACTGGATATCGTTATTCTTCTCTTTCTTGGTGATTACCTTCTAGTTTTTTTTTTTTTTTCTCTCTCTCAGGGTAAAAAAAAATTCTCTCTCGAGAATTTTTTTTTGGCTGGTGCAGCATAAGCCTCAGGCTTCCTTGCACCATATAGCTAATAATAATAAGACACCTGTTATGTTAACAAGCACATTCCAGGTGTGTCTGAAAGGCAATAAGTACATTAGCAGCGTTTATTTGGACCAAACCGTGGATTTCTCTGTAAATAAAAGAAATTCAATATGTTTAAACAATTATATCGAAAGTATAGTTATTATATAATTAAATAAAAAAACATATCGGAGACATTGTTTCATCAAGATTTTCCCCCCTGATTGTTATGCTTCGCATATAATGATCCCATTCTTTTGCCAGCTGTGAAAATTGCAAGTTGGTTGAATAAGCAAAGCATTATTTATTAATAATAATCTGATTTAATAATTATGACATTTTTAGAATGATTTGTACATCGTTACTCAACATTGTTGGAGTTATCAGGACTGACCGCATCATCAATGGTCTGTTTAGTTTCTTGAGTAATGTAAACTACGGCGTTTTTTATCTGATATCAGATTTTTTTTTCAAGGAATAGGATATATTACGTATGAATGAAAAATGGGCTTGGAATGGCCGAGTTTAAGGCAAAGTTCTGATTTCTTTTGCAGTCAAGCGTTTAGGTAATAAAAGTATCATTGGTTTGGTGTGGCTATAAATTTAACTATTGAGTTCGTTTAAATAAAGGAAATTACAAAAAAAAAAAAAAGAAGAAAAAAAAAAAGGACAACATCCGAAAAAATGCCATTTTATTTTACTTCAGTGTCTCTCAAGTTGTCAGTATTTCGATACATCCACAAGTTTCCTTTGCAGTGCCTGAGAAATCAATTTTTGTTAACTAATCAGGTTCGTGAATACACTGCCCATGAAATTCCCGAACATTTGCAATATGTTGAAGATGCTGAGGATCCATCGTTTTTTCATATGGTGGAATACTTTTTTCATAGAGGATGGCAGGTTGTGGAAGATAAGTTAGTTGAAGAGTATAAGGGTAGGTTAAGTATTGAAGAAACACACACAAAAGTTTGTGGAATTTTAAAAATTTTGGGACCATGCCGTGCTGTGCTTGAAGTTTCTTTTCCACTTAAACGAGATAATGGCGAATATGTGATGATCAATGGATGGAGAGCGCAACATAGTCATCACCGTACACCATGCAAAGGAGGTAAGTCGCATAGTAAACTGGTTTTTATATCAGGGTCGGAATGGACGCCTGAAATTACGCATCTGTAATGGCACGTTACGCATCTGTAACGTAGCATTTGGTTTTGTTACGCTTTCCACTTTTAAAAAAATCGCGAAATTTGTTATATATAAAACTGAGCATTTGCTTAACTTTTAAACTACTTAACTTAACTTAAGTAGTTTAAAAATAAGGAAAGTTAACAAAAAAAAAAAAATAATAATAATCACTGTGAATCGGCACAATACGTGAAAGTGCATAATATTTTCAGTTAGTATCATCATTCTTCTCTTTCTTGGTGATTCCCCCCCCCCATTCTCTCCCTCAGGGATACTCAGGATTTTTTTTTTTTTGGCTGGTGCAGCATAAGCCTCAGGCTTCCTTGCACCATATGGATAATAATAATAATTTATTTATAATTCATAACATCCCTGGAGCATGGTGTGCTCGAAAGGTTACTCAACACATCCATTTCAATTTCGACACATCCCCTTTCAATTGGTATGTATGGATATTGATAATGGGAGTTATTGTTGTAGTAGTGTTTTAGGAACATCAGTGACTGAGGCCACATTGCTCTGTATGTACTGTCTGTAAATTGCATGGTTGATTTTCTGTTTGTCTGGACGAAAAACCCAAGTTTCCTGGAGCAAAAACCTTCTACTCTTGCCTGAGACCAACCAACTTAGCCATGTTGTGAAAATGACCCATAAAGGTTGAGCAGATGGGCTGAGAGATGGCAAATAAAGTTTAACATTGACAAATGTAAAGTACTACATATGGGAAGCAGTAATCCCAGAGTAACGTATCAACTCTGTGGTACCACACTGACAGTGGTAGAGAATGAAAAGGACCTGGGGGTAATTGTGCAGGCAGATATGAAGTTTTCTGAGCAGTGCAGATGGTCTGCAAGATTAGCTCATGGTGTCTTGTCAATGATATACAGGAATTTTTCTAGCAGGGATAAGGAGGTGATTATCCCCTTGAATATGGCAATGGTCAGGCCACACCTTGAGTACTGTATACAGTCTGGAGGCCTCATTTTAAGAAGGATGTAGAGCTGTTGGAACGAGTACAGAGAAGGGCAACAAGATTAGTGCACGGAACAAACAAAGAAAGGCTTAAGTTTTGCAAATTACAGTGTCTGGCGGCAAGGTGATCTGATAGATGTGTATAAAGCTTTGAATGGTTTGAGCATGCTCAGTGCCGATGGGATTCTTCCTCTTGCTCAGAATAATCACCTGAGAGGGCATAAATTCAAATTGAGGAAAGACAGATGTAGGATAGATGTGCAGAAATTTGCCTTTAGCCAGCGTGTAGTTGGTTGGTGGAACAGACTTCCATCCCTTGTTGTGGATGGAAGTCTGTTCCATCGGTCCAGCTGAGCCTTAAATAAATTTAAGGCTCAGCTGGACTGGTATTTCGAACGAATGGAGGGGTGAAGTGGAAGTTTTTTTTTTTTTTTTTTTGGCTGATGCTGCATAAGCTTTCTTTCTTGCATCATATGCCTCTACTAATGCTAATAAAAATTCTTCATGTCATTGACGGGACTTGAAAATGGGTCTTTTCCACCCTGTGTGTGTGTGCAGATTATACCAACTGTGCTATCCATGAGGGCAATAATAGAAGTGTATAGAGAGTAGTAGATTCTGCTTTTTCTGAGATGGGCCAGTTGTCCACTAACCAACAAAACTATGAAAGCTGTGCAATGGATCTTATCTGTGAAACTAAACAAAAGCTCTTCTGAAAGTTGTGATGGGAATTTATGGTGCTGAATAAGTGAATTCTTAATTAAAAAATGAATGGATGACATTTAACAGGAATAGTGTACAGCAGTAGCAGCACTGTTGCTCAAATTTCCAAAACAGTCACTATGCAAACAGTTGTCTAAACTTCAAATTTTTTTTCCACATATCTTGGAAGAATATCTGATAAGATATTCTTCCAGGTTGTGCTATCTAGGACTGCTACCTGTGAGTTTAAACTGTCAATGAAAGTTGCATTCAGATCCCATATACAAATCAAGTAGACTGAATTTTGGCCAAATTTTGGTCATTCTGTGACAACCAACTCCTCTGCTCACTCTTGTTGGTGGGACTCTTTGTAACCCTGGATATATCCAGATGTGCTAGGCCAGGAACACTGTAACTGGTATACTCAAGGTTCCCCCCCCCCAGGTGTGAACCAATACAAGCAGGGATCAAGGTGCAGCTCCACACTACACAGAGGAATGGCCAACCTACTGTGTCATTAGGCATTACTAGGTGGTGGTAGATGTCTCTCATCATTGGGCATGATACTATGATTTTGCTTATTGGAGGCTTGAAGTAGGTAACCCATGCTTAGTCTCAGGAGCATAACTCTGTCTGTCTGTCCCATTACTTTTGCTATGCATTATGAGTTGTATATTTTGAGATTATAGTGGACATCATGGAAAGATACAATATTCCTTACATTTCAAGGGTACAGCTTTAAAACATTTTTCACAGGTGAGCTGCAGGTTAGACCACTTGACCGAAGTAGGGAGTTTGAATAGTGTGTGTACTGGGCCAGTGTCGAGATCATATTATGTCAAGCAGTGGGTACATTTTTGCTGTGTATATGGTATATCCAACAATTTCATAAATTCATATATGTTCCCCTCACCCTCTGCTTTTGCCTTATTTGCTCAATGCATCATGACTATTCAAAATTTATCTATGAAATTAAATGCAAATTAAACCATACAAAATCTTCCTCATTCATTTTTTAAATGTTTATGTTCTCAGGAAATGAATATCATGGCCTCAATGAAAGGTTAAGTTATGTTTCCACCTACAATCTGCCAATCCTCTGTATACTTTTTCTGAAATAACTTTCAGTTATTGGTTTCCACAACCACTACCCATCTCATTTGCCACAATTATTCACTCCTTTCACTTGATACTTTTGTCAATTCTGTCCATTCTAATATTCCATGTCAGACACTTCCTAATATGAAATCTCTTTTTGATCTGCCCCTAAAATCTCTTTTTCCCCATTTGTTGTTAAATTCACTAATGGTCTCTATTGTTCTACTAATCTCATAGAAAATTTTGACTCCCTTTCTTTGAAACTTGACTTACTCCAATTTAACTTTCCTGACAGTGAGGTAGTAATATTTCTTGGTGATTTTGAAATTTTCTGCTTACATGGCCTAGGCTGGTTGTGTTACCGAGGCTTTGCATTACAATGTTCTTATGCAACTTGTTCATTGATCTACCAGAATACTAGTCATGATGGTACACCCAGCAGTCCCAGTCTTTTCTTCACAACAGTTCTTCAAAGTACACAGTGAGTGTTAGCATTCCTCTAGGTACCACAGATTGCAGCTTGGTGATGGTATTTTCTTCAGTGGAGTCTCTTTCTCTCCCCCCCCCCACCCCCAGAATTTCTCAGCCTCGTGTCATTTTGCATTACAAGAATGCAAAAGGATGACCTCTGTGATTTCTGTTCCTGTTTTCTCTTGTTTGGATTGTTTTCAGTGTTATTGGTATTTCAATCCTAGTGTTTGCTCATATTGTGTCAGTGAAAGTATTCTTGTAGGATTGAAATCCTTTATTCTCTCTTCCATCTTAAAATGTTCAATTAATAACAGTGTAATTATTAATCAATCCATACTTGATTTTGAACAGGTTAAGAACGGAAATTTGATTTTTGTGTTGGTTTCTTTGTTGATTTCTTTGTTTGCCAAGACCAACAAAGTCTGTCCATCTATATGTCCACCTCTGTTACAACCTGTTGTTCCTCAGTTGAATATAAAGCTGACTTAGTATTAGTTGTTGCAAATGATCTGATAAATTTGGTGGGTCGGAAAACTGCTAGATTGGGGGGATACAAGGACTAATAGATTAACAGTAGCCACTGGCAGAGGTGAAAGTGATTCTTGCACTGCTTCTATTGGAATGAGCCGCAGCCTGGAAAATAAGATGCAGGATATTTCAGAGACTGCTGGGAATCATTGGGGTACAAATAAACACATGGGTTGTGTTAGGGTAGCTAAGAAAAAGAACAGGTGCATGTATACTTGTGTGTACACCAATGCTAGGAGTTTAGTAAATAAATTTGATGAATTTGAGGTATTGCTCAAAACATCAAAGGCAGATATTGTGGGGATTTCAGAGACGTGGTGTCACACAGATATAAGAAATGCAGAACTGGAATTTGGGGAGTACAATGTCTACAGAAAGGATAGACAGGATAGGAAGGGAGGAGGGGTTATGCTATTAGTTAAAAAACACATAAAATCCAAGGAAGTGAAGCCAGTCGACATCGCTGGACAGTGCAGTGTCGAGTCAGTTTGGTGTGACATAAGCATTGGGAGATCAAAATTGAGAGTAGGAGTGTGCTATAGGCCTAATGACTCTGATGAGTATAATAAGAAACTGTTCGGAGAAATAGAGTGGGCCAGTAAATCAGAGAGTCTTATAATGGGGGATTTTAATTTCCCAGATATTGACTGGAATTTGGGGGCTGGTCACTCACACAGTAGCAAGGATTTTGTGGATTTATTGGATGATTGTTTTCTACATCAGCATGTTCGGGAGGCAACTAGAGGGAGTAATACTCTTGATTTGATTATCAGTAGTGATTCTTCATGCATTAAGAATCTGCAGATAAATGAACCACTTGGTGGCAGTGATCACAGTGTGCTGAAGTGGGAGTTACTCAAAGAGGTAACTACCATTAGGGGTAAAGGGAAGGGGTATTGCTTTCGTAAAGGCGACTACAATGGACTGAGACAGTATTTAAATTCTATACAGTTGGATCAACTGATGATATTGCCAACAGCAAATTCAAAATGGGAAGCATTCAAAGAACTTATCGTGGAAGCTACTAGGCTTTACATACCAACTAAGAAATATTGTTCAAGGTTTAGGCCTAAATGGTTGTCAGATGAACTAATGAGGCATATGGCAGAGAAGAAAAATGCATGGGATACATACAAATTAACACGTGACACGGACGCCTATGATAGATACAAGTTGATCTGTAACCAAGTTACAAAGGAGGTTAGGCAGGCGAAGGCAGATTACGAGAGATCCTTGGCAAGGGATGCGAAGAAAAACAGCAAAGAGTTCTTTACTTATGTAAACTCTAGAAGGAAGGGGATGAATCAGATTGGTCCACTTGAGATCGATGGGTCAACTGTTGATGACCCTGCTCGGGTAGCTAACAAACTAAATGAATATTTTGCATCGACATTCACACATGAGGAGTTATTCAGCGAGGGGAATGCCAGAGGTGTATTCAATTCTAGCAGTAAGCTAGAGAATCTTGTAATAACTGAGAGCAAAGTGGAGGAGAAATTGTTGAAAATAAACACAAGAAAGGCACCTGGGGTGGATGGGATCTATCCAGTTATATTAAAGGAGGCAGCAAAGGAGGTAAGCAAACCCTTAGCCATAATTATGAGAGCTTCCTTGGGCTCAGGGGAGGTACCCATTGACTGGAGATGTGCAAATGTGACCCCAATTCACAAAGGAGGATCAAAGGCTGACACAAGTAATTATAGACCTGTGAGTTTAACTTCTGTTCCCGGAAAATTAATGGAGGCACTGGTGAAAGAAGCACTGCAGGATCATCTAGACAAGACTTCAGTTATAGCTAGGACACAGCATGGTTTTGTTAAGGGGAAGTCTTGCCTGACCAATTTGATTGGATACTATGATGCAGTCACAAAAGAACTGGATGCAGGGAATAACTTTGATATTATATACTTGGATCTTAGAAAGGCTTTTGATACTGTTGCACATGGAAGACTGCTGCACAAATTGGAGCAGTGTGGCATTGGAGGCAAGTTGCTGCTATGGATAAAGGGGTGGTTGAGGGGGAGAAGACAGAGAGTGGTAATCAATGGACACTGCTCATCGTGGACTAATGTTATTAGTGGAGTCCCTCAGGGTTCAGTATTGGGGCCTTTATTGTTTTCTGTATTTATAAATGATATTGATGATGGTATATCAGGCTTAATGTCCAAGTTTGCAGACGATACGAAGGTTGGCAGGGTTGTCAAGGACACTACTGACACTATGCTGCTGCAACAGGATTTGGAAAGGTTGAGCAGATGGGCTTCGAGGTGGCAAATGAAGTTTAACATTGACAAATGTAAAGTACTACATATGGGAAACAGCAACCCCAGAGCAGCGTATCAACTCTGTGGTACTACACTGACAGTGGTAGAGAATGAAAGGGACCTGGGGGTGGTGGTGCAGGCAGATATGAAGTTCTCTGAGCAGTGCAGACGAGCTGCAAGAGTAGCTCATGGTGTATTGTCAATGATATATAGGAATTTTTCTAGCAGGGATAAGGAGGTGATTATTCCCTTGTATAAGGCAATGGTCAGGCCACACCTAGAGTACTGTATACAGGCCTGGAGGCCTCATTTCAGGAAGGATGTAGAGCTGCTGGAACGAGTACAGAGAAGGGCAACTAGATTGGTGAATGGGACAAAGGGGTTCTCTTACGAAGAAAGGCTTAAGTTTTGCAAATTACAGTGTCTGGAAACTAGGCACCAGCGGGGTGATCTGATAGAGGTGTACAAAGCCTTGAATGGTTTGAGCATGCTCAATGCGATGGGATTCTTCCTCTAGCTCAGAAAAATCACCTGAGAGGGCATAAATTCAAATTGAGGAAAGACAGATGTAGGATAGATGTGCGGAAATTTGCCTTTAGCCAGCGGGTGGTTGGTGGGTGGAACAGACTTCCATCCCTTGTCGTGGAAGTTGATAGCCTAAATAAGTTTAAGGCTCAGCTGGACAGGTATTTCGAACGAACAGAGGGGTGAAGTGGAAGTGGTTATTTTTATTTATTTATGTTACTTTTTTTTTTTTTTTTTTTTTGGCTGATGCTGCATAAGCTTGCTTTCTTGCATCAAATGCCTCTACTAATGCTAATGCTAATGCTAATGCTATAAGAGTAGCATCGTGCAAAGCAGCAGAAGGCTAATGCTAAAGCAAACTTTTATATAAAAAAAAAAAAAATCCCTTCCCACATCACCTTTCCATTAATAATCTGCCTTTAATAATTTGTCGAGTTCTGCACATATGCCCTGCAGTCAACCATCCTCAATTTAAAATTATGCCTGTTCATGTGTACGTCTGAGCAAGAGGAAGATGCCATCAGCATTTAGTTTATCAATCCATTCAAAGCCTTAAAACAACTCACAGATCTCCCTTCAGGTGCCTGGTCTCCAGGTACTTCGATTTGCAGAACTTTCTTCATAAGAATATCAATTAGTTCCCCCTCACTAATCTCATTGTTCTTCTCTGTGCCCATTCCAATAGATCTTCATTCTTCCTAAAATGAGGCCTCCGGAGCTCTATGCACTACTTAAAATGTCTCCTAACCACTGCCTTATATAATGGGCTAATCACCTTATGCTGTCTGGCAAAATTCTCATATATTGTTGATAAAACCCATGTGTCCTAGTAGCCTGTCTTCACTGTTCAGAGAACTTCATGTCTGATTGTATAATTACCTCCAGGTTTTTTTCATTTTCCACTACCTTCAGTGTGGTACCACATGGTATATTATTTGGGATTACTGTTACCTACATGCAGTGTGTTACAATTGTCAATTGAAACTTCAGTTGCCATGTCTCAGCCTAAATTCCTAATTTTTCGATATCTTATTGCAGTATCATATCCCGATTACTGTCATTCACCACCCTACCAATCCCCTTCCTGTTATTTGCTATATATATATATATAAAATATAGAAAATTAATAAATATCTTATGTGAAGTAAATATCTTATGTATATAAACTAAACAAGAACTGATTAATGCCATCTATACATATCTAGATAGAACATTACATCAGTCTTATTAAACAATTTTTTGTATAGTTTAAGTACAATTAGTAAAATAGGTAAGATATAGAATAAATATATTTCATATTAGATAAGCTGGTAGCTACTTAATCCTATAATAGCCATAACTGGTCCACAAGGCCAAACCTAGTAAAGGATGATCATTAGTCAAAGTAAAAGTAAAAATAAAACAATTAATAAACATAATAATGACTCGATATATATTATTATTATGTTTATTTATTGTTTTATTTTTACTTTTACTTTGACTAATGATCATCCTTTACTAGGTTTGGCCTCGTGGACCAGTTATGGCTATTATAGGGTTAAGTAGCTACCAGCTTATCCAATATGAAATATATTTATTCTATATTTTACCTATTTTACTAATTGTACTTAAACTATACAAAAAAAAAAAAAAAAAAAATATATATATATATATGAAGTCTGCAATATCATTTTCACTTTCCAGAGGATTTTTTTTACCCTCAGGCCCTCCCGTTGCCCAGGGTTTGCCCTTGCCAAAGACCTCTCTGTTCCCTACTACTCCCAGTCTGCCATCCCTGGGGGTAGAGAATAGGCAACATGGGATCCCACTAGGGGGCCTTGTGGCTAAATGGCCAGAGGAACAACACACTAACACAACCCATCACTATGCTATGCGGACCAGCACTAAAACTCACACTATCTCTGGCATTTACCGAGTTTATACTGCAATACAGGGTATACAAACGTGGAGTTTGTACACCCTGTATTGGGGAATCCCCAGTGCCACTTGACAATCAACATTATACTGTGTTCTTTCTGCACAGTTTTAGGGGAGACCCCCAGGGCTGCTTGACAATAAACACTGTCCTTTCTTTACACATTAATTCCGAAACATATTCCTCATTCCTTATATCTGAGTGTTTCTGATATCCTTACAGTGTCAGCTTTTGTTGACAAGTACGTCAAATTCATGAAACTGTTTACTTTACTCATAGCATTACTGTACAAGTAGATATGCATCTGTTTTTGTTTTTAGTAACCCTAACAGAGTTCATGCCTTGTAATTTCTGACACCTCATTTCCAGGCTACTGCATATTTCAATAGATATAGTACAAGAATCACACCTCTGCTTACTGTTAATCTGTGGAACCATTCAAATAGACCCATAGCTCTACTCCCAGTAATGGGGAAAATATATGAGAGATTAATCTACAATAGAATGTCAAATTATTATACTGAAGCAGGGCATCATTCAAAAAATCAGTATGGTTTTAAGTAGGACAACTCTTACAGAGGATGCTATATGCACCACCTACTGATAACAGTTAAAAATATAGAGGAGAAATATATGCTGGCAATTTCTACTTTGCTGGGGCATTTGATTCACTCTGGTGGCCTAGTGTCCTCAGAAGACTCTGCCAGGCAAATGTCCCAAACAATCTCTACAAGGTAATAAACAGCTGCCTTAAAGACAGAAGTGTCTCAGTACACACAAGGTTCCAGGAATTGACATGCCTTGTGAATAAAGGTTTCCCCTTTCTTCTGGAACATTGTTTTGGATGAATTTCTGGCCTTGGATCTGGGCCCAGTGGAAAGCCTAACCTTTGTGGATGACTTGATTCTCCTCATAAAGGGTAACATGCAAGTTGTAGAGCAAAGATCAAATGCCCTCTTGCATGGATGCCCTCTTGCATCCGTAGGAGTGGGCTCAAATGCACATACTCAAAATGTTGCCTGACAAAACCAAACAAATACTTCTAAAAGGCAAATCTGGACATCCACAAATTAAAATAAACACAATACTATCAAAATGGTAAAAGAATTAAAATACCTTGAAGTTGTCTCACCCAAAATTAACATTTTTCCCCATCCGGCTTATTTGGCAAAGAAAGTGAGAAATTATGTAGGTATGATTGCTAGGATCAGTTGAGCAGACTGGGGGCTCAGAAGAAATACCCTAGCAATCATATACCATGCAGTGTTCCTACCTGTTATAACCTATGTAGCTGGTGCATGGTTCATCCGCTTGATCATAGAAAGAAACAGGAATAAGTTAGAATCAATACAGAGGAATATACTTCTCACTAACACCAGAGCATGTTGTGTAAGCATACATATACTGCAGGTGCTGGCTAGTGCTTTCCCATTTTACTTGGAAGTATCCAAAAAAGGCTTATGTTATTGGCTTAAAAAGGGCATGCTCACAGAATTTCTTGGGATAGCCCTTGATACAGCCAACACCATCAAGGCTGAAAGGAAATGAATAGCCACAAAGCACCACGAGCTATGGCAAACAAATTGGGAACAGGAAACCAAAGGTTTGGTTACCAAAAGGTTTCTCCCACAGGTGTCAATGGTTAGCCCAAACTCACCAAAGTGGTATGCCGTGAACTCTTTACTACCTTTTATATTGACAGATCATGGCTCCCTAAAGGCGAAATTAACCTCCTTAGGGCTGATTGATGGCTCAAACTGTACTTGTGGTGAGAGTGAAGACTGGGGACACATTCTTTATAAATGTATAATTTATGACAGCCCCAGAACCCAGTTAATAACTAATAACACAGATTGGCCCTCTTCCCAGAGAAGAAGAGCATCTATTCATAATGGAAGATAAAATTATAAAGCATTCACAACCTTCATGCAGAAAGTATTCGATATGCATAGATCTATCCAAAGAAGGGCAGTTAAACAGTAATGAATAGCCAAAAATGCCGATGTCTCCCACCACACTCAGATGATGTCTTTAAAAAACTGTCAGGATAGCTGTATTCACCCTGACAGTAACTTGATAAGACTAAACCAGACTGACCAGGGTACTCCCCAGGATTACTGGGTAATCCTGGAGAGTACCCACACCAATAAATAAGTAGGGAAGGGAGAGTACAGGCAGCCAGGGAAGCAGATTAGCTGAAAAATATTAGTAAGCTAGTATTGCAAGGAGATGCAATGTAGAATGAAAGAAGAATGAATGAAAGAGGATGAATGGGTTGGGCACTGAGTGAAATAGGAATTATGGTAAAAGGGAATGAACGTTGCCAGGGAAGCAGATTAGCTGAAAAATATTAGTAAGCTAGTATTGCAAGGAGATGCAATGTAGAATGAAAGAATGAATGAATGAAAGACAGAATGAATGGGTTGAAATAGAAATTATGGTAAAAGGGAATGAATGTACTCATGTTTGTTTTGGTGAAAGAAAGTTACTCAGTATGAGAGCAAAAGAGAGAGTGAAGGAGCAAATGTAATTGGCTGAATGAATGCAAACTTAATAATAACTCACATCAGTTTATATATATACTAACAAAAAATTATTGTAATACTAACAACACAAACACACCCACTGCATTCTCTCCCAGCCTGCAAAATTGCAGCTGGGCTTGCACTTCAACTAAAGAATAATAGTAAGTTGTGGTGCCCAGAGAGTGCAGTAAAGAAAGAGTTAAGTGTTATAGTTAAATGTACACTAATCCTAGTTTTTAATTTCTAACAACTTGACTTACTTTACTTTAATCATTATATATTATTATTATTATTAGCTATATGACATAAGGAAGCCCGAGGCTTATGCTGCACCACCCAAAAAAAATTCCCGAGTTACCCTGAGAGAGAGAGAGAGAGAGAGAGAGAGAGTGAGAGTGAGAGTCAAAAGTAGAAGGGAATCACCAAGAAAGAAAAGAATGATGATATCCTGCTCAGGACCCTGGGTGTGCCAAGCTCATACTCACTAGATGTGAGCCCCTGGAGTATTGGTATATTAATTTTCACTACACACCATTGAATTCTCCCTCCCCTGGTGTGTGAGAAAGAGGATGAATGAGTGGAAAAAAAAAATAGATTAACTTAACAGAAAATGTAAGAAAAAAGTACAAAAATAGAATGAAAGCAGTGTGTGAATGAGGATTATGAGTGCAGCAAATGTGTGACTCTCCCTTTCCCCGGATAGGATGGTGGGCGGATGGCCTAGGCCCCCCCCCTTCCCATCTAAGCAGACACCATGCCATGGCTACTTAGCCGGTGTGGTGTGGGCTGCTGACACTGGCTGCCATGGCCTGCCCCCTGTCCAGTGTGGGATAGAGAACCAATGCAGGTTCTCCTACATAGGGATCCCCTATGTTCTTTCATTCCTACCACTTTGCTTGTTGATCTCTGTTTGTTGACCTGGGTGCAACCCCTCTTTACCTGCTGGGTTTTCTTACTGCCAACTATCATATCCCACTGGGGTCTCCTTCTGCCTTCCCTTTTCACTCAGGTGGGTGCCTTCACTACTGCCTCTCCTGCTTCCTATCTCCCCACTACCTCTTCTAACTTACTCTTTTTTTTTAATACTGGGCTCTCCCTGTCTATAGCATTGGTTGCCGCAGGATTCGCCCCGCCAGTGCTGTACACTCCCTACTGCACTGGCCCACCTCCTCGTGGTGCTGGATGGCAAATTAGAGGTTTTATGTGAAAACACAGGCCTTTAGGCTAAGAGGCCAGATGAACAACAGAACCAACACAGCCCTACACTAAGAGCTATATTGGATGGGCACTTAAAGTGCAACTTTGGAAATGCCTTCAAATGCCTGGGTTTACAGGAAGCAGAGGAAAAAAAGCATGCAAACTAGACGAGCGCTTCCAAAGCCACATTGGACAATGTTAGCTGGCGTTCATTGCCTGCTATTGCCATTGGAGGCATCGAAAGTGCCTGTGACTTGGTGTTTATATTGTCTAAGGATAAATTCTCCCCATGCATGGGGTGGTTGGCCTTAATTCGTTTGTTTTTTATTATTTGGAGAAGCCTACGTTTGACAGCAAGAAATTTATTTGTGAGGTGGAAAGGAGGCCTGCCTTCTATAACGCAGCATTAAAGGATTACCCCAGAGGACTAACGAAGGGTTTTAATGAAATTTATTATACACGAGGGTATTAAATAATTTTAAAAATCTTTTGATTGCCACATACATTTAATTCAAATTTGTTGTACATAATTTCTTATTTTTCAGAATTTTAATTTTCTGCTAAATACTAATATTTGTTTTAAAAAATAGGATGAATTTTATTGCAATTATATTCTCTTATTTTGCTATGAAAGGACACCGACATCATTGAAATATGTAGAAAAAGAATCCTTTATTGACACTGCTGAAGACCACCCTCCAACTGCTGTTGTTTCCATTCCCTTTGCCACCTCACAATTTAATGTGTCTTCAAAAACATATCCCTTCTCACAAAATTATGTAATATGCAACAATTTTTTATTACATCGATAGCAGAATGGGAATTCAGTAATATGCTAGGGAGAAAAATGTGCAACTTATTGCTCAGTATTCTAAATGTGCATTGTACAAGTTGCCTTGTTGAGTTAACCTATAATTGAAAAATCTTTACTCACTGCTCAAATTTTTTGATGGGTTTGGTCTTGTTAAACTTTCAGTCAGTCCAAATGCTTTGTCCTTCCCTTAACAAAAACAAATGGCATTGCTGGCTCATTTGTACCAGAAAGAGCTCTATTTAACGGCAAATTAAGTTGTTTCATTAGCAATCATCTTCCAAAATTGGAATTTTTAAAAATTTTCGAATCACCATCGTGTCCATAAGCACCAATGTCTATTGCAGTGAAACAGTAGTTTGTATTGATTTTCACATTGGGGTGTCAAATTTTGTAATTTTTTCACTAATTAACATTAGAAGTTCATCAAAACTCTTTTGACATTCTGTAAAATAAAAAAAAAAAAAACTTTTTTTGGGAAATTTCCTATGTGTTGAAAACATAATATAACACTTTCCTGTTTTTAACCTATTTGAATTTGCTGGATGAATCCACCATCGTCATTTTCTCTTTCTACTTGCAATTAACTGTATACATAAATGCACAATACATTTAATTTGAACAACATCCATCTTTCAACTAAGAATAGAATGGGTGAGTCGCTGGTGGTATCCAATGAAATGTTAGAAATGCCCCTTCTAGTTTGACAAGATCTCACGTTAGAAATGCTATGTGTAGTTTGCTGTTTTAGAGGCATTTTCCAATTGAAGTCGTGCTTTAAGTGCCCATCTAGTATAGTCCTAACACTACATGAACACTCACTAACCTACATAAATGTGGCCTTTACAGAGTTTTGTATTCATCACATTGCTTGATGGAGAGTTGGGGGAAAACCCCCAGAGCCTCATTAAAGTTAACACTATACGTTACAACTCTTTAATGCAAGGATATTCTGTCTTTGTAATCACTCTGTTCAGTATTTGTTCCAATTTTTGATTGGCTGTAATTTCTTTGGTCTTGTCAGTCAGCATTCATACCTAGCAGTGCTGAAGTATCTCTTTATTCCTACAGCTCTAAAGAGTGAATTATAGGAGATTTGTGGTTTGCACAGGATTTGATCCCTGCTCACTAAAAAAAGAAAAAAACTTTTTTTTTAAAAAAAAAAGTGGGTTTTCCTTTTATCTCTCTGTTACCTTTCTTCTAAACAACTATTCAATCTTAAATCTTTTAAGATTAATAAATTTACAAATCTTAAATCTGTTCGAATATTGTTCCTACATCTAAAGTGGTGTCCCCAAACCTCTCACAAGCTCCTTGACTATTCTAAAGAGGGCAGGCAGTCAGGTTAATTAATGATTCATCTCTTACAAAATTTCTCTGTCTCGTAGATGTTCAGTTTGTTCTGTGCTTTTTTTTTTTTATGGATACTTTCAAGTGCACCGTTATTAATTAGCATCCTTAACTGCCTCGCTCTCATCCAAATTAGTTCAGATATGTGCTGGACCTGTCAGTATTTATTCACTGTCCAACTCCAAACTCACGTAACAAACTTTTCCTCATTTATCTCTTCTCTTTGTTTTCTGAACAGCCTTTCTTCACATATTTTCTGCAAATTACCACCTACAGAAATTCAAGTCTAATGTCAACAGTTATCTTATGTCTTAGCTTTCAGTCCATGACAGCATTAATTACATAGGTTCTGTTAACTTTCATGCTTTGGATTTTTATAAAAAAAGAAAAAAAGTTAAAAAAAATTAGTTACATTTTTTTATTATGTGATGTGAGCAATACACGAAGGAACCAGTTTTTTTCCTGCTTCCTTCGTGTATTGTGGCCGTGAGATCCAACCGGATAGTAACCAAGCCCGAGGCGAGATTCGAACCCGCGACCTTTGGGTTGCCAGGCAGGCACTTTACCCACCCAGCTAGCCCGGTCGGCAGTTACATATTAATTATTACCTATTCAAATATTACTTAAATAGTACAATGCAGTCTGTCAGATTGCAAACAGAATTATTGTTATGAATGTAAACTTGCTACCTACAGTTAATCTATTTTCTTTTTAACTTGCCAGAAATTCTTGATTAAGTTGAATTTGGGTGACTTTTTTTTTTTTTTTGACCATTCTAATATATTGATACTATGTTCAGTAAATCATTTTTTGACTGTTTGAGCTCTGTGGCAAAGTACCAGATTACCTTGGGATTGTTATTTTTAATAAATATTTTCATGAACTGAGAAAGAGAACTAGTTTCCAGTGTCTGTGAATATAGTGTATTGCTGCATTAATTGTTCCTTTGATTGCAATCTTTGCATTTTGAATTTTTTTTGTTCTAGCAGCATTCAAAAATATACTTGCTTATTATCTTATTTTAACTCTTGCATTGTTAATTCTGTTACTCTGCACCCAGATTTGGCCCCTAAGATTTTTTGGTAGAAAGAGATTAGAAGAGGTTTGCTTAATTTTGATACCCACAAGTCTCTAGGATTGCATTTTTCCACTCATTCATAAAAACCTGTACTCCAGAGTCAACCCCTATTTTCCATAATGGTTGTGCACCCATGTAGCCTGCCACTGATGCTCATATAAATAGAATAAAATTAGAGTTTTAGCATGAAGCAGTGGCGCACTATGGTCATAGTTGCCGATGCGCCCAATAAATCCCGAAACAAACAAGCATGAAGCAGTGGAGGGAAGAAACAATAGCCACTATACATTATTATCAAAACTATTGGGACTCTAACCCTGTGTGGGTGTGTGTGAGTGACTTTTTTCAAGCATTAGCCTAGGTCCTTGAGATGCTGGGATTTTCAGTTTTTCAATAGAGGCTATGCAGTTAAACTCGCAAGAAGCCCTGTTTGTGATATGCTTGCTTGTATAAAACTGAAAGAATGTTAATTGGCATGTAATGTGATGGCTTGGGATGTCATGAATTTTTTTTTCTCCCCACTGCTGAGCTGAAATTAGTGTAGTTGGTGGTATGATCATTGCTAAGAGCAATTCACATTCCTAATGGCAGTTAATAGTGTGAATTGGCTATTTTTCTGTTTATAAAATGTCTTTAAATTTCATTGATAAATGTATTAATGGTTAATTGAACATATGAATAATTTTTCATCACACACATACAGATTATACATTGTAAGCAATGCAATGACTATTGCGCTTTTTACAGTGCAGTCATTAGTCATTGCATCATTTCTTACATTGCAGTGCAATGACTAATGATTATGCAATGACTATGGCTAACAAAGGTAGCCAGTTGCTCCATTCAAGCATATCTGATGTCTTGGATGGCTCTTCTGACTGTGCCTGCATGATCACTGCTACTCACAAATGGCCAGCATAAGCCTGTATGAGATGATGGGTTAATGATAGTTGTGTTGTCTTAACACATTTTGTAATAAATTCTTCTGCATTCCACTGTATGGAGTGCCACTGAACTATGAAAGTAAGGTTTTTATTTTTCTGATATACTGAATAAAGAACATTATGGGAAATATTGACAACTTAAATATAAAATACAAAAAAAAAAAGCAAAAAAATAAAAACCTCATATAATAATAATTTTTAAATTAAGTATCAGTTGGTCTGTCATGTATAGGGACAGCCCCTGCATATGATATGCAGGGGCTGTCCCTAAACTATCAGTTGTGCTAATAATGTAGAGAATATTACAGTAGGATATGGATATAGATTGAACTGAAGAATGCATCTCATTCAGTTTCAAACCAAACTTTTTTGTTACCAAACAAAATCACCTCTACATCTAAGAAAAATTTTCGGCTAAGGTAAAGAAAGTAAACATGATAATGACGAGAAATGTCGGATAACTTATGCAGAAAATTAGTTTCCCGACACTGGACTCTAGCACTGCTCACTCAGTAAACGGACGGTAGGTGTTATCAGTCTGGAGCCGAAATCGAGAAGGATATATTGATTGACAAGTAGGCGTGGCAAATGATTTGTGGTGGGCGCGACAGACGACAAGCTACTGTGTAGTCATTGGTTGGCATTATAATGTGTATTTATGAGTAAAGAACGGTGCATAATAGTTTTGTGATGAACAGTAAACAGGTAATAGCAGCGATGAATCTTTTAAAGATGGAAGATATTTGTAAGGAAAATAAAACATTGGATCATTTTTTGATGAAAACTAAATAAAAGTTTTGTTCCATTCATTTTTATGTTCTTCATTATGTTTTTTTCTCATTATTAAAAGCAGATTTTTGGAGTTCATGAGAGTTTTTAATATATTATTGATTTAGGTTTGGTTACGAAATAAGGAAAAGGTTTCTTTATTTTTCGTTATATTTCATAACCTGACCTTTTTTCACCATTAGGGCATATTATTGAACAAGAAAATAAAAATATAGTCATAAAAAAATTTATTTTTTTATGAATGCATTTCTAAATATGACCGTGATTCTAAAGAAAGACGGTTAGGTTACCCCCTCCACTTCGGGAGGGGTTCAAGCTCCCATGGGATTCAAGTGGAGGTAACCTGATCTTTTTTCACCATTATGGGAAGCATTTATTAGGCCATAATAAATGCTAGGGTGTCAAACTGGTGGCCCGCAATGCCCAAAAATAAAATGTTAAAGTAAACAATTAAAAAGTACCTATTTATAATTCTAGAATATAAGGATTAAAAACCTCTATAATAAATATAAAAATAATCATTTTAATTGATAATAATTAAAAAAAAAAAGACTGGATCGATGGAGCCTTGATTAGAAAGAACTAAAAATATAAATAGTAATTTCAAATGAATGAAAATTGAAATTATTATCTTTAAATAACATTGTAACTTTTTAGTTTATTTCTTTAAAAATAAAAGAGTTACATTTTATTTTTTAAAATATTTTTTAAGTGGTGATATCTTAATCTAAATTTCTTTTACATTTAAACTAATATTACAATATTGCAAATGCAGCGTTTTTTATAATTTTATCGAAAAGATACTTCATTTGTACTAGTTTCTTTGTCGGGATCTGTTGTGTTGTGTGCGTTGTGTTTGCTATCTATAATTTAACAAATACCTAAGTAATAGTTTTTTTTAATTTTATAATTTTAATTTCAACTATAGAATTTATATAGAAAATGTCGCTTTCAACACAAGTCAAGAAAAGAAAAATTGTTGAGGGAAGAAAATTCCAAGAAAAGTGGGAGCTGAACTATTTTTGTATGGAAGTGAACAGTAAAATTACATGCTTAATTCGTAAGGAAAATATTAGTGTTGCTAAAGAATACATTAAGCGGCATTATAACTCTAATCATAAGGAACAATATTCGGGCTTCGAAGGAAAAATAAGAGATGAAAAATTAAAAACAATGAAGAAAACACTTCATAGTCAACAACAAGTATTTACAAAATTCATGAAAACTAATAAATCAGTAGTAAGAGCAACTTACGAAATAAGCTATTTGTTAGCAAAACATTCAAAATCGTTCACGGATGGTTCGTTAATTAAAGAAAGTATGATAAAAAGCAGCTGAAATCGTCTGTCCTGAAAAAGTGCAATCATTTTGCGATATTTCGTTATCAAGAAATACAGTGGTAGAGAGAATTAGCGAAATGGCAGATAACATCAGTTCACAACTACAGGATATATCTACAGAAGTCTTGTTCTTTTCAATTGCGATTTATGAAAGTACAGATATACGAGATGTTGCTCAAGTTGCTGTATTTTTTCGTGGTTACGATAATAACATGAGGATCACCGAAGAATTGTTGGAAGTTATCCCTCTTCTTGGAACTATGACTGACGAAGATATTTTTGCTGCTGTGTGGAGCATTTTAGAAAAGTGTAAGCTTCCACTTGACAGACTTGTGTCTGTAACAGCCGACGGTGCTAAATCAATGACAGGTGAAAATCAAGGATTTGTGTCAAAATTGATTAGAAAATTACAAGCTGAGTACCCAGATAAACAGAAAACCATGGCTGTCCACTGCCTTATTCATCAACAAGTTCTGTGTTTAAAAATATTAAAAATGGATGATGTATTGAAAACAGTAACAAAAACAATCAACTTTATTCGAGCGAGAGCACTGAACCATCGGCAATTTACTTCTCTTCTTAAATATTTAGAATCTGAGTTTGACGATCTTCCTTATTATACGGAAGTTCGATGGTTATCATGCCACAAAGTTTTAAAGAGATTTTATATGCTTTTGGAGGAAATAACAGTTTTTCTTGAAATGAAAATGTATCAGTTATAAAAAATTCTTTATGGATTAAAGATTTAGCATTTTTAATTGATATTACAAGCCACCTCAATAATCTTAACATTTTATTGAAAGGTAAAAATAAGTTAATAACGAACATGTACGACGCGATAGCAAGTTTTATACAAAAACTAACATTGTTTAAAAATCATTTAAAAAAAGACGTTTTGACCCATTTTCCTACTTGTGAGCAGTTAAAAACACAATCAAAATTGCTCTTTCTCACAATATTGTGACAAAATTGAGGAAATCAAAAATGAATTCGATAAGCGTTTTAATGATTTTAAAGAGTTAGAAGATATGTTTTCTCTTTTTGTTGGACCTTTTTCATTTGAAATCGAAAAAACTCCCACTTTGATTCAACTGGAATTAATTGATTTCCAAAATGATTCATTTTTGAAAGACAAATGTCGAGAAGTAGGAATTCCAAAAATATATTCTTAGGTGAAAAATACCCGGAAATTAAAAAGTTTGCTGCGCAAATTATGTGCTATTTTGGGAGTACATACTTATGCAAGCAATTATTTTCATGTATGAAATTCTAGTTTTGCAACATCAGGAGTCAAAGACTCCTGATGGTAAACGCTAGCAGGTTTCTGGGAAAACAACTTAATTATTTCACAAATATATTGAATATTTAATTTTTAAATAAAAATAATAATATAACAATTATATATACTAAAACCAAAGGAGCGCAAGGCAGCCAAAGTAACACACCTCTATTAGTTACAATTTATTAGGAAACGTTTCGGAAATCGTTATTGTTACAGAATTCATCTTCATTTTTTTGTAGCAATTTCTGAAACGTTTCCTAATAAATTGTAACTAATAGAGTTGTGTTACTTTGGCTGCCCTGTGCTCCTTTGGTTACCAGTTCATCAACAGCCACTTTACTCCCATTTCTTCACTATACTTTCTAAATTCTAAGTTATTTGTATTCTGTAGATCTGAATAAAAATTTAAATGTTAATTACATATGAGTTTTAATTATCCTGATTATGCTACTGAATCCTGAATCAATATATAATATTTAAGAAAATTTTAGGCGGTCTGCGAAAATCATACCATCACACAGAATGACCCACGACAGAAATGAGTTTGACACACCTGCATTAGGGCATATTTAATCCCAGGGGCTCACGTCTGGTGAGTATGGGCTTGGCACACCCAGGGTCCTGAGCTGGATATCATCATTCTTCTTTTTCTTGGTGATTCCCTTCTACTTTTCTTGCGCTCTCTCTCTCTCTCTCTCTCTCTCTCTCTCTCTCTCTCTCTCTCTCTCTCTCTCTCTCTCTCTCTCTCTCTCTCTCTCTCTCTCTCTCTCAGGGTGACTTGTGAATTTTTTTTTTTTTTTTTTTGACTGGTGCAGCATAAGCCTCAGGCTTCCTTGCACCATATAGCTAATAATAATAAATAATGATATGCAATTAGGGCAAGTTACTGTTAGTGCTTCTGAGTGCTACTAAACCGATGTTATTGTGTGTTGTGTTCACGCACCAATCAGCACATTGTTTGCCACGCCTAGCCCATCAATCAATATATCATTCTCGACTTTGCTCCAGCCCGATAACACCTGCCGTCTGTTTACCGAGCAAGCAGCGCTAGAGTGCCGTACTGGGAAAATAATTTTCCTCGTGAGGTATCCCACTTTTCTCGTGTTGGCTTTCTTTACCTTTGCCAAATTTTCATAATTTTTCTGTAGCTGTCAGCATGATTACTATATATTGATTGTTACATTAGGATGGATATTTGTAGATGAGTTGTAGAGCAGAAACCTGTGGTGACAAAAGTCAGTGCTTAGCAACAGTTACAGTGGTGCTGTGCACACAGAGCCTGAACATTTGAGGGATGGTAATGCATTCTCTAGAGTAATGTACGAGGTATATGCCCTTTCAGAAAAGATGGTATGGTCTCGTTACTCAGGGCTGTAGTTGACCAATCAATCTCAGGTGGAGGGAGTAAGGGTTTCCCTGTGAGTTATTTCAGGTTCAGCCCACAAAAACATTCAAATTGGCCTGTGAACACGTTTCTACTGACATAATATACAGGGGCACAGTATGGCCAAAGTCCATGATGCACCTAAAAACTAACAATAACTGATGGTGGAGGCAAGGGTTGGTGAACAGTCTGGAAAATGCGTCCATATGCAATGTGATGAAAATGTCACCATTTCCAGGAGGCAGCAGCAGTGCAAAGTGTAAGTGTCGTATGGTGGTTGTGCTGTAAAGGTGATACTGCAGTAGTGATGACAGGAGGATCCAGAGCTCCCCCCCCTACCTCCATGTTTTTAGAAAATGAGGTTTTTTGATTTGGCTCACAAGATGAAGAAACTACTCGGTGGATAGTGCTTTTAGGAAACACCTGGCATATTCTGAATAGTACATCACTTCCTCACTACCCTTCAACAGATCAAAATTAAGTTGCACTGAATGTTGGAAATTGTAGGGTATTATAGCAGTCAAATACAGTACTTGTAAATAAAGCTCAATTTTTTGAAATAGTTGTGTTGTCACTATTTTTTAAACACAACCATTGTGACGTAACTGATAGTATCCATCAGAATACTATCAGTTAGATAGTATCTAATGGGAATTAATATTATTAATCATGATATATTATTATTTGAAACGAAATGATAGCATCAATCTATCAATTATAGGTATTATGATGTGCTATAGTTTAAAGTATGAATAATAATTTTAGGTATTCGATATAGTACAGATGTGTGTTTGGATGAAGTAAAAGCTCTGGCTGCTCTCATGACATTTAAGTGTGCTGCAGTAGATGTTCCATTTGGAGGAGGAAAAGCTGGACTTAAAATAAACCCAAAGGAGTTTAGCGAATTTGAACTAGAAAAAATTACAAGGAACTTTGCTCTGCAGTTAGCTAAAAAAGGCTTTCTGGGTAAGTATAGAGAATTATAAATATCAATATACCAATTATAAATATTATGATATGTTGGTCATCATATTTCTTACATTCAGTGGATTTCTTTTATAGAAGAGCTGTTAATAGAATCATTGAATTTGAATAAATAAGGAAAAACTCATATCCTCTGTAATACACAGAGGATATGAGTTTTTCCTTATTTATTCAAATTCAATGCATAAAAATTTTTAATATTAAAATCACTTATTTTATATTTTTGGAATCAAAATTTGGAAAAAAATTATTATTAGTTATTGTCATTTTTAACATGGAATTAAGGTTTTGTTCACAGACCACTCAAGTTGCTAAGTGAAATTTCGTTTGTGTTTAGTTTGGAGTGTTGCATGATTTTTTTTTTTTTAATATCTTTATACGTTGTGCTAAATTTAGTATTTATATATTATTGCAGTGGTTCCCAACTGGTGGTTTGCAAACCCTTGGGGGTTCATGAAAGTGTTCCAGGGAGTTTGCACTAAAAATTCTATAATGACATCTGCTTAGATTTAAATAGGTATAGCATTAGCATTAGCATTAGTAGAGGCATTTGATGCAAGAAAGCAAGCTTATGCAGCATCAGCCAAAAAAAAAAAAAAAAAAAAAAAAAAAAGTAACATAAATAAATAAAAATAACCACTTCCACTTCACCCCTCTGTTCGTTCGAAATACCTGTCCAGCTGAGCCTTAAACTTATTTAGGCTATCAACTTCCACGACAAGGGATGGAAGTCTGTTCCACCCACCAACCACCCGCTGGCTAAAGGCAAATTTCCGCACATCTATCCTACATCTGTCTTTCCTCAATTTGAATTTATGCCCTCTCAGGTGATTTTTCTGAGCTAGAGGAAGAATCCCATCAGCATTGAGCATGCTCAAACCATTCAAGGCTTTGTACACCTCTATCAGATCACCCCGCTGGTGCCTAGTTTCCAGACACTGTAATTTGCAAAACTTAAGCCTTTCTTCGTAAGAGAACCCCTTTGTCCCATTCACCAATCTAGTTGCCCTTCTCTGTACTCGTTCCAGCAGCTCTACATCCTTCCTGAAATGAGGCCTCCAGGCCTGTATACAGTACTCTAGGTGTGGCCTGACCATTGCCTTATACAAGGGAATAATCACCTCCTTATCCCTGCTAGAAAAATTCCTATATATCATTGACAATACACCATGAGCTACTCTTGCAGCTCGTCTGCACTGCTCAGAGAACTTCATATCTGCCTGCACCACCACCCCCAGGTCCCTTTCATTCTCTACCACTGTCAGTGTAGTACCACAGAGTTGATATGTTGCTCTGGGGTTGCTGTTTCCCATATGTAGTACTTTACATTTGTCAATGTTAAACTTCATTTGCCACCTCGAAGCCCATCTGCTCAACCTTTCCAAATCCTGTTGCAGCAGCATAGTGTCAGTAGTGTCCTTGACAACCCTGCCAACCTTCGTATCGTCTGCAAACTTGGACATTAAGCCTGATATACCATCATCAATATCATTTATAAATACAGAAAACAATAAAGGCCCCAATACTGAACCCTGAGGGACTCCACTAATAACATTAGTCCACGATGAGCAGTGTCCATTGATTACCACTCTCTGTCTTCTCCCCCTCAACCACCCCTTTATCCATAGCAGCAACTTGCCTCCAATGCCACACTGCTCCAATTTGTGCAGCAGTCTTCCATGTGCAACAGTATCAAAAGCCTTTCTAAGATCCAAGTATATAATATCAAAGTTATTCTCTGCATCCAGTTCTTTTGTGACTGCATCATAGTATCCAATCAAATTGGTCAGGCAAGACTTCCCCTTAACAAAACCATGCTGTGTCCTAGCTATAACTGAAGTCTTGTCTAGATGATCCTGCAGTGCTTCTTTCACCAGTGCCTCCATTAATTTTCCGGGAACAGAAGTTAAACTCACAGGTCTATAATTACTTGTGTCAGCCTTTGATCCCCCTTTGTGAATTGGGGTCACATTTGCACATCTCCAGTCAATGGGTACCTCCCCTGAGTCCAAGGAAGCTCTCATAATTATGGCTAAGGGTTTGCTTACCTCCTTTGCTGCCTCCTTTAATATAACTGGATAGATCCCATCCACCCCAGGTGCCTTTCTTGTGTTTATCTTCAACAATTTCTCCTCCACTTTGCTCTCAGTTATTACAAGATTCTCTAGCTTACTGCTAGAGTTGAATACACCTCTGGCATTCCCCTCGCTGAATAACTCCTCATGTGTGAATGTCGATGCAAAATATTCATTTAGTTTGTTAGCTACCCGAGCAGGGTCATCAACAGTTGACCCATCGATCTCAAGTGGACCAATCTGATTCATCCCCTTCCTTCTAGAGTTTACATAAGTAAAGAACTCTTTGCTGTTTTTCTTCGCATCCCTTGCCAAGGATCTCTCGTAATCTGCCTTCGCCTGCCTAACCTCCTTTGTAACTTGGTTACAGATCAACTTGTATCTATCATAGGCATCCGTGTCACGTGTTAATTTGTATGTATCCCATGCATTTTTCTTCTCTGCCATATGCCTCATTAGTTCATCTGACAACCATTTAGGCCTAAACCTTGAACAATATTTCTTAGTTGGTATGTAAAGCCTAGTAGCTTCCACGATAAGTTCTTTGAATGCTTCCCATTTTGAATTTGCTGTTGGCAATATCATCAGTTGATCCCACTGTATAGAATTTAAATACTGTCTCAGTCCATTGTAGTCGCCTTTACGAAAGCAATACCCCTTCCCTTTACCCCTAATGGTAGTTACCTCTTTGAGTAACTCCCACTTCAGCACACTGTGATCACTGCCACCAAGTGGTTCATTTATCTGCAGATTCTTAATGCATGAAGAATCACTACTGATAATCAAATCAAGAGTATTACTCCCTCTAGTTGCCTCCCGAACATGCTGATGTAGAAAACAATCATCCAATAAATCCACAAAAGCCTTGCTACTGTGTGAGTGACCAGCCCCCAAATTCCAGTCAATATCTGGGAAATTAAAATCCCCCATTATAAGACTCTCTGATTTACTGGCCCACTCTATTTCTCCGAACAGTTTCTTATTATACTCATCAGAGTCATTAGGCCTATAGCACACTCCTACTCTCAATTTTGATCTCCCAATGCTTATGTCACACCAAACTGACTCGACACTGCACTGTCCAGCGATGTCGACTGGCTTCACTTCCTTGGATTTTATGTGTTTCTTAATTAATAGCATAACCCCTCCTCCCTTCCTATCCTGTCTATCCTTTCTGTACACATTGTACTCCCCAAATTCCAGTTCTGCATTTCTTATATCTGTGTGACACCACGTCTCTGAAATCCCCACAATATCTGCCTTTGATGTTTTGAGCAATACCTCAAATTCATCAAATTTATTTACTAAACTCCTAGCATTGGTGTACACACAAGTATACATGCACCTGTTCTTTTTCTTAGCTACCCTAACACAACCCATGTGTTTACTTGTACCCCAATGGTTCCCAGCAGTCTCTGAAATATCCTGCATCTTATTTTCCAGGCTGCGGCTCATTCCAATAGAAGCAGTGCAAGAATCACTTTCACCTCTGCCAGTGGCTACTGTTAATCTATTAGTCCTTGTATCCCCCCAATCTAGCAGTTTTCCGACCCACCTAACATTGCCTCGATAGCATCAGCAAACATTCTTGCACCCTTTCTATTTATATTGTTGTAAATTACCAAATATAACTAATAATAAACAATAAAGTAAAATCAAATTAAATAAAAAGTAAAGAATTGCCAAAGAAAGAAAGAAAGAAACCATATCTCCAACAATTCCTTATAATTAGTTTACTATCTTACAGTATATCATGTTAAATTAATATGTTTTCCATACTAAATTTTTTTTGATTCTCAAGGACCATTGTTATGTACAGGTACTTTTTTTTAGGAACATATAGTACTTAGTACTGTGCATGGGTTGAAGGTTGAAAAGTTGAGCGGGAATTATAGAAGCCAATTTAGAATAACAGTGCCTATGGAAGTATCTATAGAAAGGTCTATGAGACAGAGAGTGGAGAGACTCCATTAGAGATGAGACTGTTGTGTGTGTGTGTAGCACAGTGGTATCATCACTTGTCAATGATATACAGGAATTTTTCTAGCAGGGATAAGGAGGTGATTCCTTGTATAAGGCAATGGTCAGGCCACACCTTGAGTACTGTATACAGGTCTGGAGGCCTCATTTTAAGAAGGATGTAGAGTTGTTGGGTTGGAACGAGTACAGAGAAGGGCACCAAGATTAGTGAATGGAATGAATGGTTGCTCTTATGAAGAAAGGCTTAAATTTTGCAGATTACAGTGTCTGGAGACTAGGCACCTGCGAGGTGACCTGATTGAGGTGTATAAAGCCTTGAAAGGTTTGAGCATGCTCAATACTGATGGGATTCTTCCTCTTGCTCAGAATAATCACCTGAAAGGGCATAAATTCAAATTGAGGAAGGATGGTTGTAGGAAAGATGTGCGGAAGTTTGCCTTTAGCCAGCGGGTAGTTGATTGCTGAAACAGACTTCCATCTTTTGTTGTGGAAGTTGATAGTCTAAATAAATTTAAGGCTGAACTAGACAGGTATTTGGAACGAACGGAGGGGTGAAATGGGAGCGTTTTTTTTTTTGGCTGATGCTGCATAAGCTTGCTTTCTTGCATCATATGCCTCTACTAATGCTAATGCTAATCGCCGTCCTCTCACACCAAGCAGAAAAGTTCCAGGTTTGAATCCCGACGATGACACGAGGAATTTTAATGGGCTTTTTTCACTCCATGGCTGAATTAGTCGGTCTCAGACACAATAAATATATGGGTAGATGTAATCATTTATGGGTGACCCTAATACCATAATTTTTATTTTTTTTTGTTAGAGATGAGACATTAATTAGCCTAGCTGCCCTCTTTTGAATGGAACTAGAAGCCTGAGAGAGGTTTTGGGTTGCCCCACCCCAGATGCTGGAACAATATTCTGTGGTAGGCTGGATTTGTAATTTCTACAGAGTTAACAACAGTTTGGAAGAAAAGTAACGCCAAGAGAAAAAGAGAAAATCAAGTTTTTAGATGCAGAGGAAGCAATATTTGTAATGTGCTTTATGCCAAGAGGAGAGAGAGATTAGAAGTCAGGGTAATCCCCAAGATCTTGCCAAGAAATTGGAGTGTCATCGAAGATAAACGTAGGAGCAGAAGAATTCTTTTTGTGAGATATAAGACAGGGCTGAGTTTTAGAAGGATTAAAATTAAGTTATCTTTCCCCCACTGGAGAATTACCCAGAGATCAGCATTTAAGGAATTGGTAGTGGATATTTGAGAAGTAAGCTGTTTGAGCAGAGTAACTTTTCTCAATTCGAACGGTGGGATACAATGTGCTGTCATCAGCAACAATATGGATAGGATTTCCAGTCAATGGAAGAAGGTCATTAATATACAAGAGGAAAAGAGTGGGAGAAAGAACTGAATCTTGGGGAACACCAACATTAGTGGTGAAGTTAGAAGACAAAGAGCTGTCTGAAGACGAGGGTTGCCTGTGCGGACGTGCCTTTCTGCCGCTCTTGGAACAGAGAAGTTTTTTCTGATTTATTTTCTGCTTTATTAGTTTAAATTGACATATTAACTTATTTTCTAGAGTAGCTTTATATTCCTATTTACGGTACTTAAATTTAAAGTAACTTAGATAGAGATTTTGTAGGTATTACTTAGTATTGGAAAGGGTATCAAATCCACGTGTTTACTGTTCGTAAATAGCCACCATTGTTACGCGAAAATTAATCAGTAAAATCTATTAATCTTGTCGAACTTCATTGGCAATTAAATTGTACTTTTAATTATACATAAAACCACTTAGGTTATGTAACATAAATAATAAGTAAAAATAAATAATTAATACATAACTTGATACGGAAGTTATATAAAGGGATTTCGTAGATAACACTCATTACTGAAACATAAATATAGCGTTATAACTGTGTTGGGATACAAGTTTAGGATTTAATTTTGTACTGAAATTGAAATTTTATTGAAAGTAAATCGAAATCATGACTCAAACCAGAGCAGCAAAGCAAAAGGCTCAAGCTAATGGGAATGCTGTGGCTCAGGGTAGAACTGAGGGGGGCAGTTGCCCTCTGAATCACAGCATTTTAACATGCACTATTTGCTTGATGTTTGCGGAGCAGTCAGGTATGGGACATGATACTGCCATGGGGGGATGTCTTTGTATGTGCGCGATGCAAGGAGTGTAAGGAAATCAGGCGATAACTCAGCGTTGTTATGGGCCTATATGAGAGCTTGAAGGACAGGGTGGATGCCCTCGAAGGATTACAAGTGAGGGGCCCATCAAGCTCTCAGCTGCCCACACCAATGCCAGATCTTGCAATTGGTCATCGTGCAACACAGCGGCAACCCCCAAGGCAGAATGTGCTGGTCCCAAAGGAACTAGTAGTTGTTGGTGACTCTATTGTCAGGGAAACAGGAAACATGCTTTGTAAAAAGGATAGGTGCAACAGGACCAGGGTATGTCTGCCAGGGGCAAAGGTTGATGACGTTGCAGAGCGGATATCATCTTTTAAGGGCACAAAAGGTGATATAGTTGTACACGTTGGCACTAATGATATTAAGAATAGGAGACCGGCGGAATTACTTAACAAGTACAGGTCACTGTTGAAAACAAGCCGTGAATTAGGGTTGAATTTTAAAGTGTCTGCAATTCTGCCCAGACACGATAGGAGGGAGTATATGATGAGAGCCCTGTCGATCAATTTGGCCCTGGAAAGATTGTGCAGGGCTCAAGGGGTAGAATTTTTTTCAGCCTGGTCTGTACTTGTTAACAGGAGAGACTGCTTCTATAGGGATAGGATACACTTAAATAGAAAGGGTGCAAGAATGTTTGCTGATGCTATCGAGGCAGTGTTAGGTGGGTCGGAAAACTGCTAGATTGGGGGGATACAAGGACTAATAAAATAACAGTAGCCACTGGCAGAGGAGAAAGTGATTCTTGCACTGCTTCTATTGGAATGAGCAGCAGCCTGGAAAATAAGATGCAGGATATTTCAGAGACTGCTGGGAATCATGGGGTACAAGTAAACACATGGGTTGTGTTAGGGTATCTAAGAAAAAGAACAGTTCCATGTATACTTGCGTGTACACCAATGCTAGGAGTTTAGTAAATAAATTTGATGAATTTGAGGTATTGCTCAAAACATCAAAGGCAGATATTGTTGGGATTTCAGAGATGTGGGGTCACACAGATATAAGGAATGCAGAACTGGAATTTGGGGAGTACAATGTCTACAGAAAGGATAGACAGAATAGGAAGGGAGGAGGGGTTATGCTATTAGTTAAGAAATACATAAAATCCAACGAAGTGAAGCCAGTCGACATCGATGGACAGTGCAGTGTCGAGTCAGTTTGGTGTGACATAAGCATTGGGAGATCTAAATTGAGAGTAGAAGTGTGCTATAGGCCTAATGACTCTGATGAGTATAATAAGAAACTGTACAGAGAAATAGAGTGGGCCAGTAAATCAGAGTCTTATAATGGGGGATTTTAATTTCCCAGATATTGACTGGAATTTGGGGGCTGGTCACTCACACACTAGCAAGGCTTTTGTGGATTTATTGGATGATTGTTTTCTACATCAGCATGTTCGGGAGGCAACTAGAGGGAGTAATACTCTTGATTTGATTATCAGTAGGGATTCTTCATGCATTAAGAATCTGCAGATAGAGGAACCACTAGGTGGCAGTGATCACAGTGTGCTGAAGTGGGATTTACTCAAAGAGGTAACTACCATTAGGGGTAAAGGGAAGGGTTATTGCTTTCGTAAAGGCGACTACGATGGACTGAGACGGTATTTAAATTCTGTATAGTGGGATCAACTGATGATGTTACCAACAGCAAATTCAAAATGGGAAACATTCAACGAACTTATCTTGGAAGCTACTAGGCTTTACATACCAACTAAGAAATATTGTTCAAGGTTTAGGCCTAAATGGATGTCAGATGAACTAATGAGGCATATGGCAGAGAAGAAAAATGCATGGGATACATACAAATTACCACGTGACACAGAAGCCTATGATAGATACAAGTTGATCTGTAACCAAGTTACAAAGGAGGTTAGGCAGGCGAAGGCAGATTACGAGAAATCCTTGGCAAGGGATGCGAAGAAAAACAGCAAAGAGTTCTTTACTTATGTAAACTCTAGAAGGAAGGGGATGAATCAGATTGGTCCACTTGATATCGATGGGTCAACTGTTGATGATCCTGCTCAGGTAGCTAACAAACTAAATGAATATTTTGCATCGACATTCACACATGAGGAGTTATTCAGCGAGGGGAATGCCAGAGGTGTATTCTACTCTGGCAGTAAGCTAGAGAATCTTGTAATAACTGAGAGTAAAGTGGAGGAGAAATTGTTGAAGATAAACACAAGAAAGGCACCTGGGGTGGATGGGATCTATCCAGTTATATTAAAGGAGGCAGCAAAGGAAGTAAGCAAACCCTTAGCCATAATTATGAGAGCTTCCTTGGACTCAGGGGAGGTACCCATGAACTGGAGATGTGCAAATGTGACACCAATTCACAAAGGAGGATCAAAGGCTGACACAAGTAGTTATAGACCTGAGTTTAACTTCTGTTCCCGGAAAATTAATGGAGGCACTGGTTAAAGAAGCACTGCAGGATCATCTAGACAAGACTTCAGTTATAGCTCGGACACAGTATGGTTTTGTTAAGGGGAAGTCTTGCCTGACCAATTTGATTGGATACTATGATGCAGTCACAAAAGAACTGGATATAGGGAATAACTTTGATATTATATACTTGGAAGTAATGCAAGGCTTTTGATACTGTTGAACATGGAAGACTGCTGCACAAATTGGAGCAGTGTGGCATTGGAGGCAAATTGCTGCTATGGATAAAGGGGTGGTTGAGGGGGAGAAGACAGAGAATGGTAATCAGTGGACACTGCTCATCGTGGACTAATGTTATTAGTGGAGTCCCTCAGGGTTCAGTATTGGGTCCTTTATTGTTTTCTGTATTTATAAATGATATTGATGATGGTATATCAAGCTTAATGTCCAAGTTTGCAGACTATACGAAGGTTGGCAGGGTTGTCAAGGACACTACTGACACTATGCTGCTGCAACAGGATCTGGAAAGGTTGAGCAGATGGGCTGAGAGGTGGCAAATGAAGTTTAACATAGACAAATGTAAAGTACTACATATGGGAAACAGCAACCCCAGAGCAACGTATGAACTCAGTGGTACTACACTGACAGTGGTAGAGAATGAAAGGGACCTGGGGGTGGTTGTGCAGGCAGATATGAAGTTCTCTGAGCAGTGCAGACGGGCTGTAAGAGTAGCTCATGGTGTATTGTCAATGATATATAGGAATTTTTCTAGCAGGGATAAGGAGGTGATTATTTCCTTGTATTAGGCAATGGTCAGGCCACACCTAGAGTACTGTATACAGGCCTGGAGGCCTCATTTCAAGAAGGATGTAGAGCTGCTGGAATGAGTACAGAGAAGGGCAACAAGATTAGTGAATGAAACAAAGGGGTGCTCTTACGAAGAAAGGCTTAAGTTTTGCGAATTACAGTGTCCGGAGACTAGGCACCAGCGAGGTGATCTGATAGAGGTGTACAAAGCCTTGAATGGTTTGAGCATGCTCAATGCTGATGGGATTCTTCTTCTTGCTCAGAATAATCACCTGAGAAGGCATAAATTCAAATTGAGGAAAGACAGATGTAGGATAGATGTGCGGAAATTTGTCTTTAGCCTGCGGGTGGTTGGTAGGTGGAACAGACTTCCATCCCTTGTCGTGGAAGTTGATAGCCTAAATAAGTTTAAGGCTCAGCTGGACAGGTATTTCGAACGAACAGAGGGGGTGAAGTGGAAGTGGTTATTTTTTATTTATTTATTTTACTTTATTTTTTTTTGGCTGATGCTGCATAAGCTTGCTTTCTTGCATCAAATGCCTCTACTAATGCTAATGCTACCATTAACCAGTGAGTGGTCAGAGATAAAACTGGATACCCAATTACAAAAAACAGCTGGAAAACCATAGGATGGAAGCTTATTTAGAAGACCTTTAAGCCAAACATGAACAAAAGTTTTGAAGATGTCAAGAGCAACTGCTTGTGTTTCGCCCACCTTTTCCGTTGAATTTGCCCATAAATAGGTAACATAAGGCAGAATATCACCAGTGGATCGACATTGATGGAATCCATACAGCAATCGTTGATCAGACGGAATGTTTCTAGGTAGTTTAAGAGTTGGCGGTTATTTGATTTCTCCATTACTTTAGAAAAATTAGAACTAATTTAATGGGACAATAATTGGATGGGAGGGATTTGTCACCCTTTTTAGGAACTGGCTAGATATGAGCAAATTTCCAAGCAGAATGAAAAACACCCTTGGAATAAGGAAGTGAAAAAGAATCAAATAACAAGAAGTAAGTTCAGGAGCTCAGGTTTTGAGAACAAGTGGAGAAATACCATCAGGATCTGGAGTTTTCTTAGCATTAGATTCATCAAAATCCTTTTGACATCCTTTTGGCAGAAGACTACAAGAGGCATTGAATGGAGTGTACTTGGAATGGTTTGAGGTGATTTACCAAGATCATCAATACATGAATTGGATGAAAAATAGGATGCCAGCAGGTCAGCTTTATCTTTGGCTGATGTGGCAACAGAACCATCTGGTTTTGACAGTAGTGGGAACAGAGATGGGCAAAAATTGCAGCCAAATAGTTTTGGCAAGAGATCAGAATGGTCGGCTACCATTGGACAAGAAGCAAGTTTTCTTCCATTAGTCTGTTCGAAATCTAGTTTGGACTGATTAATAACTGCTTTACAAAGTATAAATGATACTTAATAATAATTTTTATTATTATGCTATGTCGCTTATAAAAACCAGTAGAGCATACTACTGGTTTTAAAATTCAGAAAAAATGAAATTTAAAAATTCAGAAATATTATACAATTTCAGAGAATATAGGCTTAGTGGTTTGCTTTAAAAATATTATGTTGAAAGGGGTTTGCAAGTCAAAAAAAGGTTGGGAACCGTTGTATTAGTGGATAATTCAGTTTTTAGTGTATCATAATGATAAATACTAAAACAATAGTTGTTTTAGTGGCAAATGCATACTTGTGTAGGTGCACATGCAGAATTTTATTTGGTGGTGGGGTATTGGTAAATGGGCCTGTGTAGTCACATGGTAATATGGTTAGGCTAGATTAGTTATGGCATATGCACATGTATAGATGGTGGGAGTATAGGTGTAGTCCTATGGGACTATATGAATACTCTCACCTATAACCACCAACTTTAATTTTTGCTGATTTTTTCATTATGATTTCTCATAATGTCTTTGCTTATTGACCTCCTTTGTGACTTGATTGTAGACTAGTTTGTGTCTACCACTGGCTTCTGTATCACCTGAAAATTTATATTCATCCCATGCACTTTTCTTCTCTGCCACGTATCTCAGTAGTTCATCTGACATCCACTTCTGTCTAAGCTCTGAACAGTACTATGAGAGGTGCATTATGGCTACAGAAGCCGATGCACCAAACAACAACAAAAACAAAGAGAGGGCACTGACTCTCTTTTTAAAAATTAGCTGTGAATTACAGGCTCAGAAAAAGCGATAAGTTTTTGCCATTTTATTTACCTAATTGTTATTTTATATTGTACTTTATATGTATCCTTATAGTTCTAGTTACGCTGGTTATTTTTATTTTTAATTTAGATAAGAGTTTTTGTAGATTACTACTTAATATACGTAAAACTTGTTTTCGTTCGAATCTTGCAGGCATTGTTTTTGTATAGAGTGGTAGGAAATTTAAATTTTTAATTGTGGTAACTAGGTAGCTCTAACATAAAAATATATAGCGTAATACGCATCACTGCATTTAGGATACTATTAGATAGTGTAGTATTGACAATTAGTTAATTAAATTGATTGATCTTATTAATTTAAAATATCATGCCCAGAATAGAGCAGCAGATCAATGGGCACAAGGTAGCAGGAGTGCTGTGACTTGGGGGAGAACTGAGGGGGAGCGATTCTTCAACGCATCACAACCTAAAAAAATGTGCAACTTGTGAAATGTTTGCCGAACTCTCTGGAACAGAACATGATCTAGCCAAGGGGGGGGTGTCTTTGTGTGTGTGCCAGGTGGAAATTAGGCATCAACTCAGGGTTCTAATGGGCATCTATGAGAGCTTGAGGTGTAGGGTAGATGTCCTCAAAGAAATTAATATGAGGGATGCCTGTCAAGCTCTCAGCTGCCCAACTCAACGCCAGAGCTCACTCCTGGGCATCAGGCAACACAACGGCAATCTCCAAGGCAGAATGCGCTGGTTCCACAGGAGTTAGTTATTATTGGTGATTCGATTGTCAGGGAGATGGGGAATATATTGTTTAAAAAGGTTAGATGAAATAGGACCGGGGTATGTCTGCCAGGAGCAAAAGCTGATGACGTAAAGCATATGTCATCTTTTAAGGGCACAAAAGGTGATATTTTTGTACACGTTGGCACCAATGACATTAAGAGTAGGAGATCTGCAGATTTACTTAACAAGTACAGGTCAATGTTGCAAAAAAGTCGTGAGTTAGAGTTAAATTTGAAAGTGTCTGCAATTCTGCCCAGACACGATAGGAGAGAGTATATGATGAGAGCCTTGTCAATCAATTCAGCCCTTGAGGTAGAATTTTTTTCAGCGTGATCTGTGCTTGTTAACAGGAGAGACTCCCTGTAGAAGAAGTCTCTCCTGTTAACAGGAGAGACTTCTTCTACAGGGATGGGATACACTTAAATAGAAAGGGTGCAAGATTATTTGCTGATACTATCGAGGCAATGTTAGGTAGGTCAGAAAACTGCTAGCTTGTGGGGATTCACAGACTAAAAGGTTAAAAGTAGCTGCAGGCAGAGGTGAAGGTGATTCTTGCACTACTTTTATTATAATAAGTAGCGGCCTGGAGCGAGGGGTGCTGGGGGTTTCAGGGACTGATGGCAGTCATCGTGAAACAGGTGGGTATATGGGATGTGTTAGGGTAACTAAGAATAAGAATAGGTGCATGTATACTTGCATGTATGCCAATGCTAGAAGTATAGTAAATAAATTTGATGAATTTGAAGTGTTGGTCAAGACATCAAAGGCAGATATTGTTGGGATATCAGAGACTTGGTGCCACACAGATATTAGGAATGCAGAATTGGAATTTGGGGAGTACAATGTGTACAGAAAGGATAGACAGGATAGAAGTGCATACAGTTAATAGAGATGAACAGTGCACTGTTGAGTCAGTTTGGTGTGACATAAGCACTGCGAAAGCAAAAATAAGAATAGGAGTGTGTTATAGGCCTAATGACTCAAATGAACAATTGTACGGAGAAATAGAGTGGGCTAGTAAATCAGAATGTCTTATAATGGGGGATTTTAACTTGCCAGATATTAACTCGAACTTGTGGATTGGTCACTCGCATACTAATAAGACTTTTGTGGATTTATTGGATAATTGTTTTCTGCAGCAGCATGTTCGAGAGGGAACCAGAGAGGGTAATACTCTTGGTCTGGTTATCAGCAGTGATCATTTATGTATTAAGAATTTGAAGATAAAGGAACCACTAGATGGCAATGATCACATTGTACTGATGTGGGATTTACTTAAAGATATAATTACCATCAGGGATAAAGGAAAGGGTTTTTGCTTCCATAAAGGTGAGTACAGTGGTCTCAGACAGTTTTGAAGTTCTGTATATTGGGATCAACTGATGATGTTACCAACAGCAAATTCTAAGTGGGAAGCATTCAAGGAATTAATTGTGGAAGCTACTAAAAGTTTCATATGTATTAAGAAATATTTTTCAAGATTTAGGCCTAAATGGTTAATGAGCCTCTTAACAGAGAAGAAAAATGCATGGGATGCATATAAATTATCAGGTGACACAAAAGCCTATGGCAGATATAAGCTAGTCTGTAATCAAGTCACAAAGGAGGTTAGGTAGGCGAAGGGAGATTACAAGAAATCTTTGGCAAAGAATGCTAAGGAAAAACAGCAAGAATTTCTTTACTTATATAAACTCTAAAAGGAAGGGGATAAATCTGATTGGTCTACTTGATATCGATGGTTCGACTGTTGATGATCCTGCTCAGATAGCAAACAAACTGAATGAGTATTTTGCATCTACATTCACACATGAGGAGTTATTAAGGTTTGAAAATGCCAGAAAGTTATCAAATTGTAGCAGAGTGCTTAATGATTTTGTAATAACTGAGAGCAAAGTGGAGGAGAAATTGTTGAAGTTAAACATAAAAAAGGCACCTGGGGTGGATGGGATCTATTCAGTTTTATTAAAGGAGGTAGCAAAGGAAGTAAGCAAACCCTTGGCCATAATTATGAGAGCATCCTTGGACTCAGGGGAGATCCTGACAGACTGGAGATGTGCAAATGTAGCCCCAATTCACAAAGGGAGATCGAAGGGTGACACGATTAATTACAGTCCAGTTAGTTTAACTTTTGTTCCAGGTAAAATAATGGAGTCACTGGTTAAAGATGCATTGTAGGATCATCTAGACAAGACTGCAGCAATAATTCAGACACAGCATAGGTTTGTTAAGGGAAAGTCTTGTCTGACAAATTTGATAGGATATTATGATGTGGTTACAAAGGAACTGGATGAAAAAAATAATTTTGATATCATATACTTGGATTTCAGGAAAGCTTTTGACACTGTTGTGCATGGAAGACTACTGTACAAATTGGAGCAGAATGGTATTAAGGGTAAGTTGCTACAATGGATAAAAGGATGGTTGAGTGGGAGAAGACAGAGGGTGGTAATCAATGGGTGCTGCTCGTCATGGACTAATGTTATAGTGGAGTCCCACAGGGTTTGGTGTTGGGTCCACTTGTTTTGTTTGTTTATCAGTGATATTGATGAAGGTATATCAGGCTTAGTGTCGAAGTTTGCAGATGATACAAAGTTGGCAGGGTTGTTAATGACAGTAATGGCAGTGTGCTACTGCAATAGGATCTAGAAAATTTGGGTAGATGGGCTGAGAAGTGGCAACTGAAGATTAACATTGACAAATGCAAAGTACTGCATATGGGTAGAAGTAATCCCAGAGAAACGTACCAACTGTGTGGTACTCCACTTAAGGTGGTAGAAAATGAAAAAGACATGGGAGTAACTGTGCAGTCAGATATGAAGTTTTCTGAACAATGCAGACAGGCTGCCAGGGCAGGTTATGGGGTTTTGTCAATGATGTATAGGAATTTTGCTAGCAGAGAAAAGGAGGTGATTGTTCTTCTGTATAAGGCAATGGTCAGGCCACGCTTTGAGTACTGTGTACAGGTTTGGAGGCCTAATTTTAGGAAGTATGTAGATGTTCTTGAGTGTGTACAGAGAAGGGAAACAAGATTGGTGAGGGGAATGAACGGATCCGCTTACCAAGAAAGGCTTAAGTTCTGCAAATTGCAGCGGCTAGAGACTAGGCCCCTGTGAGGTGAACTGATTGAGGCCTTGAATGGGTTGAGTACACTGAATTCTGACGGGATTCTTCCACTTGTCAGATTATGAACCCAAGGGGGCATAAATTCAAATTGAGGAAAGACAGATGTAGAATAGATGTGCGGAAATTTTCCTTTAGCCAGCAGGTGGTTAATTGCTGGAACAAACTTCCATCTGTCTTGTGGAAGTTGATAGGTTAAATAAATTTAAGGAGGAACTGGAGAAACATTTAGACGGATTTGTTTTGTAAATTTTTTTTTTTGGCTGATGCTGCATAAGCTCATACACTTGCTTTCTTGCATCACATGCCACTTCTACTACTACTACTACAACCTGAACCGTATTTCTTAGTTGGTATGAAAAGCCTAGGGGCTTCTAATCTTTTCATATCAATTGAATGCCATTTAGAATTTGCTGTTGGTAACCACTATTTTTTCCCCCTGTATAGAATTTAAAAGCTGTCTGAGACCACTGTAGTCTCCTTTACATAAGCAAAGACCCTTCCTTTTAACCTTGATGGTAGTTACTGCTTTAAGTAAATCCCATACCAATATATAGTGATCACTGTCACCTAGTGGTTCTTTTATCTGTTGAATTTTAATGCATGAAGAATCACTGTTGCATCTTGTTGCATCTCTAACGTTCTGCTGTAGAAACCAGTCATTCAGTAAATCCACAAAATTCTTGTTAGTGTGTGAATTTTTGTAAACAACAGCACATGACATCCTTTCTTTGGCTAGAAGTTACACTTAGGATAGCAAAAACTGCTATCTAAACTGCTATCAAAAACTGCTAAGCACTAAATTAAATAAAATATACATGAATTGGCAAGTGATTTACGGAGAATTTGTATTGCTTCACTTCAGCACTGATAGGATAGGATGGACAGTTTGGTCTTGAATTTGTAGGGGTTGCTTTGTACTGGCTGACTAAAGCCAATCGTAATATCCGTAACACACTAGTTACAATTTGTGTGAAAAGGATACCTTTCTACTTTAATTCATTTTTAAATAGAGCGTCTGGCTGCTTCTCTAGACATAAGTATAATTTCAGAAAGTGTAATATAATAATTTCAGACAAATTATACAACACTCCATATGGGCAATTTTCTCCTCAGTAACACATATATATGTATAAGTAAATACCTCTTTGAGTAAAGTTAAGCATCCTAATATCTAAAATTAACATAAGCGTTATTCACAATAATCAAAATCTTAATTCCACACATCAATAAAATGAAATTTCTATATTTCCAATCTCAGGATACAGTTCTTACAATCTGAATTGACATAGATCCTTTACCAGAGTTCAAACAATCATCCTAAAAATTTAACTACAATAAAGCGTAATTATTATTATTATTAGCAGCCTTATGGTGCAAGGAAGCCTGAGGCTTATGCTGCACCAGGCAAAAAAAAAAAAAATTCTGAATTACCCTGAGAGAGAGGAAGAGAGAAAGAAGGGAATCACCAAGAAAGAGAAGAATGATGATATCCAACTCAGGACCCTGGGTGTACAAAGCCCATACTTACTAGATGTGAGCCCCTTGGGTTAAATAATGAGTACACAGGAACACTGATTGCCTTCTAGGGAGTTCTTTTAAATGTTAAATTCTGCTACTGAGGAAAGACAGATGTAGAATAGATGTGCGGAAATTTTCCTTTAGCCAGCAGGTGGACATATTTTTGGGAAGAGACTTTATACGGAGAATTGCTACTTAAGATTTACATCAGGTCGGGCCAGCTCATTTAACAAAGGAGATTGCTTCCATTTTAGATTTCCTTGAACCTTTTCTGCTTTCTCCACTTGTCTCCAGATCTCCAATTCAACTCAGATACCGTCAGGCTTCTAATTGTTCCTCATAATTTTTTGGTCTCCTGTGGACGGTAAATTTTCGACCCCACTTCCCAAATTATCGATCCTACTTTCCTCACACTCTGCTACAATGTACGCCACTAACGAAGGCATGACTCTCCACCAAAACTTTTCTACACACTACGTCTATATATGACTACACTTCCACATACCACACACGACTCCAACTCCACACCTCTAAACACCACATCAAAATTGCCAAGGTCTCCGTTTCCCACTTATCACAACGGCTTTTATATAAAACTAGCTCCTTCCCCCCTTTCTGTTAATCCCTAATTGTCCAGTCTGCCCTTGACTATTTAAGAGTTTTACTATAATTTGCTTTCAACAAAGGAAGTAGGCATTTGACCCTTCCTTTGCCTTTATTCTACTAATACTGCTGTACTTTACAGAATTTTTCTGACCCATTAATTTCTGTTGAAATAGGTTCTTTGTACAACTTTCTCTTACCATGCTAGCATTAGTAAGCGAAAGCTTACAATCCCCCCCCCCTCTCCTTAACGGCAGAAAATTCTTTCAAAAGTATTTTCTGGGTATCATTTAGAATTCTCCATCTTTCCAAACATCTCAGAAGAAATCCCTTACTAGCTTCTGATGCCAAAATCACCTTTTTTAATCTAAAAGAATCCGTCCTTCTGGCTGCTCTGTGCTTACCCTGGGTTTCTGTCTCACCACCCTCATTATCCTCGGGAATGTTGTCTGGAGCACATTCCCCTTTGACCTTCTCTCCTTGATTATGAAATATCCTCCTCCCCTAAAGAAATAACCCTTCAATCTGTCTTCATGTTCAACCCTGGTTTCGCCACTTCACCCGAGATTCCTTACCATAAAGGTAACATCAGATAACCTTTCCACTATTCTATATGGACACTAGCTTTCCGTTTCCATCCCCATTTCCCTCCTTTATAAGTACCCAGTCTCCTACTGAAAATCCCTTATGTTTTTGTCCCCTGTTCAACCTATCTCTCAGTTTCTGACTACTTGCCTTGCTGTGTGCCCTCTTCAATTTCTTTCTTTCTCAAACCTAACCCAGCTGGTCCATCCCGACAGATTTTATTCCCCTCTTGGTATTTCTTATGCATAAGGAATCGCCCACAGTTACTAGTAGGGTTGACACCACCTCTTTCATATTGGGTCCTTCCTCCCCTCCTTCTGCATTTAGCTTTAGGTCTGTCTGGCCTCTGCTTACAGGTGATAGGGGATCCCTTGGTCCGTATTGGGCCCCCTGCCTCATGGTCCTTCTATTTCCTCTCTCCCTTCTGTTCTTCTCCATTTATTTTTCTGGGGCAGAACCTGGCCCAATAGTTTAAGCTATTGCATGTATAGCAGCCCCTATCTCTTCTCCACTTCCTCCTTTGCTGCCAGTGAGATGCTGCCATCTTGTTTTCCATTTTCTCCTTCCTGTACTCACCCCAATGTGGTCAGAACCTTCTCTTCTCTTCTTCTGATTCTTTAAATTTACTAATTATGAAATCTTTTTGGATTTTAAACCGTTTAGGGCTGAAGCCTCAAGCTATGGAAAAGTCTAGAATATAGTCTAGACTTTTCCATAGCTTGAGGCTTCAGCCCTAAACACTTTATAGTCTAAACACATCATACACCATCAGGCATCTCTCATATTGTGGAGTTATACTTCATAACTGTTTTGCCATCATTGCATCACTCGGGTACCTACCCACCCACCGAAGAAGGGCAAATAGCCCTGAAACGGTGCTGTCTGGGTGGTAGTATCTGAGAATAAGTAACATTAGTCTTCTCCTCAGGTGAAGTGTTACTTATTCAAAGTAGTGCAATATCATGGCAACTCATTGTGAAGATATTCACAATATGAGATATAACTAAAAACGATGTCGTTTTGCTAACATTCTGTTAATTCAGATTTGGCTATGTATTTATTGATGCTTTCGCACTGTACTTATACATAATTATGAAGTCTAATTTTTGTTCTTAATTGTCCACTCGAGTTCCCAGTTCCCCGTATTGATCTTCACTTTTCTGTGGTTTCTTCCTCCTCCTTTCGACCCCTTACTCACATTAATTTTTACATGCTAACTCCAAATTCTCCTCTTCTTTGGCATTCAAAAAGTCCTACTTCATGGTTTCCTGTTCAAGACTTCTTCCTTAACTTAACATTTAGCCCCTTAACAAACTGCCTTATCAGTTTTTCAAATTCCTCTTGTTCAGTTGGATCTAGGTGGGTGTTCATATATGCCTCTTTTAATCTATGTAGAAATTCTGCCACCGATTTCCCCCAATCTGAGTATACCCCCCTTAGTTTATTTATTGCAGTGAAGAACGATTCTTTTTTAGCAAATAGTTTTCTCATTATTCTGTTGAATTTGCCTTTCGTATAAGGTTTCTTGCTGGTACTTATTTAAAGCCTTACCCTCCAACTTGAATTCTGCTTCTGCAAACATTACCACTTCTTCTTCCTTTAATCCATCGGTCCTCTTTACCTGCACTGATTTATTGAAAAACACCTGCCTTTAAAGTAAAGATTTCGTCCCTCCCCACAGTGTAGCGCTTGGGGCCCTTCTGTAAATCCACTTCCTGCACTTGTAGTTCCTCGTGTACTGGCCCTTTCTGACTTCTGTTACCATTCCTTCTATTTCATCCAGGCATTCTGTCTTCCTTTACAATTTGCCCACAATTTAATTATTCTAAAATGTATTACTCTTAATTTTATTCTGGCTTGCCAGCTAGTTTATAAGTCCAGCAACTATGGTAAAATTAAAATTTACAATTCCTAAAATTACACTACATGACAGAATTTTTTTTTCGTCATACCTCTGGAACAAAAGTTGTTTATTCTGAACAAAATTAATGTCTGGATTATGAAAATATCAATCTTTTACTTCTGTCACATCTACATCAAAAGATATACGCATTTTTTTAAATTCCTTGTTTTTATACAATATCAGCATACATGGTTGTAGTTATTACACACAGTATATGTTACTTAGACATATTTCCCCACTCAAGATTTCATTTTATACTCCAGTTTGCTTTCCTGTTTAAGGAACCAACAGTAATCTCCCATCATGGTGGAGTCCCAGCGACCGTGGTATAATTTTTCCATTGCAGATACATGCTGCAGGACGTGCTCTCCTTGTTCATCACTGACATCTGCTAAGTTTTCAGGAAAGAAATCCAGATTGGAATGAAGGAAATGCATTTTCAATGATATTCGGCACCCCATATTCTTGTAACATTTCAGCAAGTTTGTCACCAGTTGCTCATAGTTCTCTTCTTTTCTATTTAGCATTAGCAAGGGCACATGATGCAAGAAAGCAAAATCAAGGGAGGTACCCATGGACTGGAAATGTGCAAATGTGACCCCAATCCACAAAGGAGGATCAAAGTGAGACACAGATAATTACAGACCTGATAGTTTAACTTCTGTTCCAGGGAAATTAATGGAGGCACTGGTTAAAGAAGCCTTGCAGGATCATTTAGACAAGACTTCAGTTATAGCTCGGCCACAGCATGGGTTTGTTAAGGGGAAGTCTTGTCTGACCAATTTGATTAGATACTATGATGTAGTCACAAAGGAACTGGATGCAAAGAATAATTTTGATATCATATATTTGGATCTTAGAAAGGCTTTTGGTACTGTTGCACATGGAAGACTGCTGCACAAATTGGAGCAGTGTGGCACTGGAGGTAAATTGCTGCCATGGATAAAGGGATGGTTGAGTGGGAGAAGACAGAAGTGGACACTGCTCTTCTTGGACTAACGTTATTAGTGGAGTCTCCCATGGTTCAGTGTTGAGTCGATTGTTGTTTTCTGTATTCATCAATGATATTGATGATGGACATTAAGCCTGATATCATCAATGATATTGATGATATCAGGCTTAATGTCCAAGTTTGCAGTCGATACGAATGTCGACAGGGTTGTTAATGACACAAATGATAGTACACTGCTGCAACAGGATCTAGAAAAGTTGAGCAGATGGGTTGAGAGGTGGAAACTGAAGTTTACCATTGACAAATGTAAAGTACTGCATATGGGAAGCAGTAACCCCAGAGTAACATATCAACTGTGTGGTACTACACTGACAGTGGTAGAGAATAAAAAGGACCTGTGGGTAATTGTGCAGGCAGATATGAAGTTTTCAGAGCAGTGCATACAGTCTGCAAGAGTAGCTCATGGTGTCTGTCAATGATATACAGGAATTTTTGCTAGCAGGGATACGGAGGTGATTATCCCCTTGTATAAGGCAATGGTCAGGCCACACCTTCGAGTACTGTATACAGGTCTGGAGGCCTCATTTTAAGAAGGATGTAGAAAGGAGCAAAGATGGAAAACAGTTCATTTCCACCTTTAGAGCCATTGAGCGCAAGACTAGCAAATAACAACAAAAATGACTATTCTCAACTCAAGGTTGGTTGGTTGGTTATTTGGTTTTTAGGAGCATTAGCAACTAAGGCCATATTGCTCCGGGATATGCAGTGGTCATTCCCTGACCTTTCCGCATCCTCCGTATTTGGTGGTGACGGGCTCGAACCCCGGTCTAATCAAGAAGCGTGTGCTACGCACTGCTGCTCCTTCCCACCTGTTCAACTCAAGAGGTTGAAAATAACACCTAAAGAGGAGATATCAGCCTTCCTCATCTTGCACCCTCAGATCAGCCTCTGAGCAAATTTGGTCCTTGAGGTTGTCTCAGATATGCCAGATAAGCTGTACTTGTTATCTGGGAGTTTAAAACGCTGATGGAACTGACATTCAAGTCAAGTGGACCCAATTTTGACAAAGTCCGGCTGGTGTCTGTGACAGCCAAATCCTCTGCTTGCACCTTCACGATGGTGGGACTGTTAGTAATCCTGGGTATAACCTCCATGCACAAGCACACTGTGGGTGACCACCCAGGTGTGAACCAACATAAGCAGGGGTCGAGGTGTGGCACCCACACCATATGGAGGAATGCCATGTTACCAGGCAATACTAGGTGATAGATGGCTCTCATCAACCAGTGCAATACCACCAATTTGCTTATTGGAGGATTGAAGTGGTGGAACCCATGTTTAGTCTCCAGAGCTAAGTTTCGGTCAACCTTTCCCCATCTCTTCTATCATGCAGTATGACTGATGACTTTTGAGGTAATATAAACATCATGGCGAGAAACAGTCTTCCTTGCATTTTGAGGGTACAACTCTAAAATGGTGTTCATAGGCCGGCCACTAGTTAGTACACTGTACCGAAACCTATTGGTAACTCTTTAGGAGGCTTCCAGATAACCTAGTGTATAATCTTGCTACCTCTACTCTCCAAGTTAGTGACTGGAGTGAGTCAGAGTAATGTGTGTGCAGGGGGCATTGTTGAGGCCGCGTTATGTCTAGAATCTGGGTATATTTTTACGAGGTGTATGCCATATCAAAAAATTTCATTATTTCATACAGCATGCCCCCCCCCCCAACTTTTCTTATTATCGAATACACCATGAATTGTAAAACTAATAGAGTAAGCTTATCTGCTAAAAGATCTAAACCTCACAAACACTTCCTAGTTCATTTCACAAATATACGTGGTCTCAGTTATAATCTCAACGATGTCCATTTCCACTTGCAGTTACTTTTTTTGACAAAATATCAGTTATCGGTTGATTCAACTACTGCTCATCTCAGTTGCCCAAATTACTCGCTATATTTCCTTTCAACCTCAAAGGTGGTACTTGTTCTGATATTCCCTGTGAGAGACTTGGTAATTTGGAATCTCCTCTTTTCGATCTTCTCTGGCTTAAAATCTCTCTACCTCATTATGTGAAATTCATCCGTTGTCTCTAAAGTTCTCCTAAATCCACTAATCACTTGGAGCTCTTTAACTTCCTCTCTTTGCAACTTGACTTTCTCCAGTCCAACTTTCCTAACAGTGAGGTAATTTTCCTTGGTGATTTTAATGTTCACTACTCCAGCTGGCTTCCATTTTCTAGTCACACCGACCCGGCTTGTCGAGATTCTGAGGCTTTTGCAATTACTAATGACCTTGCACAGATTGTTCATTTACCTACAAGAATACTGGACAATCCTAACCATACAGAGAACATGCTTGATCTTTTTCTCACAAACACCCTTCTAAGTACCCGGTCGAAGTGAGTGGTCCTTTAGGCAACTTGGATCACAACTTGGTGATTGTCTCTCCTCCAATGGAGCCTTTATCTCATGGTTATTCCCAACCTCATATTGCTTGGCATTACAGGAATGCAAAATGGGATGACCTGCGAGATTTCTTTTCTTCTTTTCCTTGTTCGGATTACTGTTTCAAAACTTCTGATGTCATCGTTTGCTCAGATCGTGTCAGTGAAATTATTCTTGTAGGAATGGAATCCTTTATTCCACACTCCACTTTAAAATCTCATCCTTTATCTAAATCTTGGTTTTCTAGTAAATGTGCGAAGGCTGTTCAAGAAAAGAACGTTGCATATCATAATTGGCTTGTTTCCAATTCTTCAGTTTCATTTTCTGCCTAAACCAAAGCTCACAACAATTATAAAGCAGTTATTAATCAGTTGAAACTACATTTTGAACAGGCTAAGAATAGAAAACTTGCTTCTTACCCTAATGGTAGCCAAGCATTCTAGTCTATTGCCAAAGCTATTGGCTGCAACTTTTGCCCATCTGTGCTCCCACCTCTGTCAAAACCAGATGGTTCTGTTGTCACTTCACCCAAGGATAAAGCTGATCTGCTAGCATCCCATTTTAATTTCAACTCACGTATTAATGATCACTGTAAAACACCTCCCACCATTTCCAACATGCTCCATTCAATGCCCCCTGTGGTCTTCTGTCAGAAGGATTTTGACAAATCTTGATGCTAAGAAGCTCCAGGTCCTGATGGTATTTCTATGCTTGTTCTCAAAACCTGTGCTCCTGAACTTACTACTATTCTTTGCTGACTTTTTTCACTTTTTATTCCAAATGTGTTTTTCCTTCTGCTTGGAAATTTGCCCATATCCAGCCAGTTCCTAAAAAGGGTGCCAAATCCCTCCCATTATTGTCCCATTGCAAATACTTCTACTCTTTTTAAAGTAAGGGAGAAATAAATTAATTACCAGCTCTTAAAACTACCTAGAAATCTTCCGTCTAATCAACAATTGCCAGTATGGATACTGTCAGTGTCAATTCACTGGTGATATTCTGGCTTATGTTATCTATTTATGTACAAATTCAATGGAAAAATTTGGTGAAACACAAGCAGTTGCTCTTGACATCACAAAGGCTTTTGATCGTGTTTGGCATAAAGGTCTTCTAAACAAGCTTATGGTTTGCCATCCTTTTTTGTAATTGGTTATCCAGTTTTCTCTTTGATTGCTCACTTAGGGTGATAGTAGATGGCTCTCTCTGTCTTCTAACTTCTCCACTAATGCTGGTGTCCCCCAATGTTCAGTTCTTTCCTCCACCCTTTTCCTCTTGTATGTTAATGACCTTCTTCCATTGACTGGAAATCCTATCCGTAGTTTTGCCAATGATAGCACATTGCATTCCACTTTCCATTTTGAGAAACCTTGCCCTACTCAATCAGCTTAACTTCTCAAATATCCGCTACCAATTCCTTAAATGCTGATCTCCAGGTAATTCTCCAGTGAGGCAAAGACAACTTAGTTGATTTCAATCCTTCTAAAACTGTTTTCTTATATCTTGCAAAAAGGATTTTTCTGCTCCTGTGCTTATCTTTGTTGACACTCCGATTTTTAGGCAGAATGATATATCTCTTTTGGGGATTACCCTGACTTCTAATCTCTCTTGGCAAAAGCACATTACAAATATTGCTTCCTCTGTATCTAAAAAAACTTGGTTTTCTCTTTTGCTCTCAGCATTACTTTTCTTTCAAACAGCTGTTCACTGTACAAATCGCAAATCCGCCCTACCATGGAATATTGTTCCCAGATCTGGGGCGGTGCCCCCAAAACCTCTCTCAGGTGAGAGAGGTTTTGCGGGCACTGCCCCAACGGATGTTTCTCAACTCTCTGTCTTATTGATGTGTTGTTTCTGCTGCATGCCTTTTCTATGGGTACTTCCATGGGCACTGTTCTTCTGAATTGGCTTCTATAATTCCTGCTCTCTCTTTCAAAACAGTCCGAAGACGTGCTTCCGCCAGCCAACATCCATTGACTGTCCAACTTCAAACTCACAGAACCAACTTTTCATCTTCCTTGTTTATTCATTCAACTGCCGTTTCCTGGAACAGCCTTCCTTCATACGTATTTCCTAAAAATTACAGTCTACAAAAATTACAGAAGTTCAAGTCTAATGTCGATAAATATCTATCTTCGTCTTCTCAACCTCCAACCCTAGCACAGTACTGAGTTCTATAGGTTCTAATACCTCTCATGTTTGGTGTTTTCATTAAAAAAAAATATATATATATCACCCTTTCTAGTGCAGAAATGCACTAGAAAGTGCAGACTTTCTAATATAGACTATTCAACCTCAATATTCTGTGAAGCTATTAAAGCTCACAACCTTTGGAGGACACCAAATACAAGTTACTCCCCATGCCACTGTAAGCTCCTCTAAGGGAGTATTAACAGAATGGGACTTATTACTTGTATCAAAGGAGGAAATTGTCCAAGAATTACACGATCAAAAAGTCATCCAAGCAAGGAGAATCATGACCTGAAAAGATTGTACTCTCATTCCAACAAGGATAATTCTTACTTTTAGCACTCCTAACTTACCAGCATCTGTGAAAGCAAGCTACCTGCATTGCTGTGTCCAACCATACATTCCGAATCACATCAGGTGCTACAAATGCCAAAAATACAGACACTCCCAGACTGCATGTCGAAGTGAGACACTGTCCTAACTGCAGGTTAAAAGATCATAACCAATCTGATTGTGCCACTACTACTCTGCATTGCCCAAATTGTAAAGGTAACCACCCCTACCCAGCTTTCTCAAAAACATGTGAATTATGGAAGCAAGGAAAAAAAATTCAAAAATATAAAGTAAAGAACAAAGTGATATACTCAGAGGCAAGAAGACAGATAATCAAAACAGAGACAAAGTGAAAGTATGCCACAGCAGCTCAACCTTTACAGTCTGTAGGAATCCAAACTGAAGTATCGGTTCCTCCGAATATATCAATTGCGAACTGGGTACGTTCGTTGCTCCGAATATATCAATTGCGAACTGGGTACGTTCGTTGCTTTCTATTTCAAAACAGTGTCCTACATGAAAGACAAGTGAGCAGTCCAGTAATACCCCAATTACCATACCAATGGATGTTTCTTCAACAATAAAATCAAAAGTGACAGAAACCATAAAACCACAATCATCATCCACCACCGGAATAGACATCCACGAACATTATGATTCAGAAGATGGCATTTTAGAATTACATGCAACCGATGAGATGGACGTGAACCTGCCCCATCTTTCCTAAAAAAGACAAAACAAAAATAGATCGATACAAGCAAGCTACAACTAAAAAACTGTCAGAACCGAAAACAACACATAAAACCACATAATGGAAAAAATCCTTCAGTGGAATTGCAGAGGCTTTTGGAACACAAAAGACGATTTGCAGGATCTAATTGATTGGTATGAACCAGCTGGCTTAGCCTTACAGGAAACTCTTCTATGAATTTTGACGGAAAGGCACACATGAATTTCCTTACAGGAAGTGTGTCTTTCTGTCAAAAATTATACCATCTTTAGACAAGATAGGAGTATTGACACGCCAGCTCATGGAGGGGTGGCTATTATTGTCAGAAATAACATGTTTCTCTTCAGACTCCTTTTGAAGTAGTGGCAGTGCGCATTGTAATTGGTATCACCATTACAATAGCTTCTATATATCTCCCGCTTAATTTCGTTTTCTTCTCAGATGACTTAGAAAACTTAGTAGATCGGCTTCCATCTCCATTCTGCTTATTGGGTGACTTCAATGCTCATCATCTGCTATGGGGATCTCCAAAAATTGACAAAAGGAGTAAAATAATAGAATTGCTGCTTGAAGCTTACTACACAAAAAACATGTTAACCTTACTCTGTTAAACACTGGTGAACCTTATTCTGTTAAACACTGGTGAACCTTACTCTGTTAAACACCGGTGAACCTTACTCTGTTAAACACCGGTGAACCCACCTATGTCCATTTTTCTACAGGATCCATGACTGCAATAGACTTTTCAATCTGTTCTCCCTCCATATATGCCAATACGGAATGGTCAGTTCTCGATAACCCACTAAACAGAGATCATCTACCAATTCTTTGCAATATTCAAACACAAGTAAACTTGTCTCCGTTGCAGTGATCCACTTGGAAATTCCGTAAGACAAACTGGCATGAATATGCCTCCCTAATCCAGTTTGATGATGAGATAGTCCAGTTCCAGCCCATAGATAGTGTCACCAATCATATAATGAATCAGATATTACAAGCTTCAAATTCTGCAATACCTAAATCTTTGCCTGGGAAATGCAAACCACAGCAGTTACTGGTGGAATCAGGAATACACACATGCAAAACAGACAAAAAATCGAGCTTGGAATTTGTTTCACGAATTCCCTACAACTGCTAATCTTATTAACTGTAAAAGACTCAAGGCCATATTCCACCAAATAAGAAGAAAAGCAAAGAAAGATAGATGCTTGGATAAGTTTTGCTTCCACCATAAACAAGGACACAGACTAGACTCATCTGGAAGAAAATTCAAGCACTTAGCGGTAAATTTGTGCAGTCTCCAGCCTCAGTCCTAAACTGGAAAGGGCAGGAATTGTCCGCTCCAACAGAAATAGCAAATGCATTAGCTGAGTCATTCGCCAGTATATCATCAGTGTCCACATACAGCCAAACCTTCCAAAAAATTAAGGCATCTGCAGAACAACATAAAATAAACTTTTATACTAAGGCATCTCACCCATGCAGTCAGCTTCACTCTAAAGGAACTTTTGGAGTCTCTCAATGAAACATCAAGTACTGCTGCTGGTCCGGATGGAGTATGCTATATAATGTTAAAAAAGTTAAATAACAAAGCATTAAGTTCCCTGTTGAAATTCTACAACTGAATATATTTAGAAAATACTTATCTGCACTAATGGTGTCACTCAATTTAACTGGCTTTTCCAAAGCCAGGTAGGGATCATACCATATTGCATAATTACAGACTGACTAGCTGTTTAGGCAAAGTCTTAGAAAAAATGGTCCACGGCTTCTGGAAACAAACAACCTGCTATACCGAAACCAGTATGGATTTCGGAAAAACCATTCAACCTTAGATGTGATGATTAAAGCAGAAGCAAACATTTGCAATGCTTTCATAAGGTGACAACATCTGGTTATGGTCAATCTCGATATTGAGATAGGATACCACTTGGCAGTATGGTATTCTCCAGGACCTTCGTTCCTTTGGTCTTAGGGGGCAGTTACCCCAATTTATACAAAACTTCCTACACCACAGAACGTTTCAGGTCAGATATAGGAACAGTGTATCCAAATCGTTTGAACAAGAGGAGGGTGTACTGCAGGGTTCCATTCTGAGTGCAACACTATTCACAATAAGAATTATGAATATGACGCAAACGCGACATACCAAAAACAGTACAATTATACATGTTTGCTGATGACCTCATTATCTCTTGTCAGCCACAAACTATGAATGCCATTGAAAGGCAACTTCAATTATCCATAGCCAGAATAGAACCGTTGGTGCAACGGAATGGCTATTCCTTAGCAGAAAATGAACAACTGCAATTCATTTCTGTAAAATACAAAAATTACATCCAGATCCTGAAATATATTTAAAAAACAACCTGATTCCTCTTACCAACAATTTTCGTTTATTGGGTTTATATCTAGACAGTAAACTTAATTTTTCCAATCACCTTAGAACGGCCTGTCTAAAGAAAATAAACTTCTTAAGAGCTGTCCCCTCTAACTCCTGGGGTGTTGATAGACACTCCCTCTCACATCTTTATAAAACTTTAATCCGGTCCCGCTTAGATTACGGATCACCTGTCTATGACTCCACAAGAAACAGTTTATTGTTACGTCTGAATACTATTCAACATAGTACCCTAAGGATAGTTATGGGAGTCTTCAGAACATCTCCAATCCACAGACTATATTTCCTGAATGCTATCTATTCAAAATTTATTCTTCTTTTGACTTCCAGACATTTATCATTATTACAGCTAATAACTTGTCCCAGATAAGTATATGACTCCACCTTTTCAATTACTGCTCCTTCAATCATTATTTCCCTTTTTGTGGCATACTTGTTTATCATTACTTTTGTTTTAGCCATATTCATCTTTAGTCCAAAATCCTTACTAACTGTGCATAACTGATTAAGATTTTCCTCTAATTCTTTAGGATCGTGGCTTATGACCACAATGTCATCTGCAAATCATAAATGGTTTAGGTACTCTCCGTTCACATTGACTCCTTTCTGCAACCAGTCTAATCTTCTGAAAGCTTCCTCAAGGGCAGCAGTAAACAGCTTCAGAGATATTGTGTCTCCTTGTCTAACTCCTTTCTCGATTTTAAATTTCCTACTGTTTTTGTCTAGTCTAATAAAGGAGGTAGCACTCTCATATATTTTCTTCAAAATCATAATATATGGGGTATCTATGCCTTGTCTTTGCAGTGCCCGAAACATTGCCTTATGCTGTTTGGAGTCAAATGCCTTTTCATAATCCACAAATGCCAGGCATGATGGTGTTTTATATTCATTTGCTTTCTCCATTAGCTGTGATATTATGTGAAGGTGATCCATAGTTGAGAGTCCTGTCCTAAAGCCAGCTTGCTCTTTCGGTTGATTCTCATCAAGTATTCTTTCTAATTTGTTAGTAATGACCCTTCAATGTATCAGTTATCAACTGGGCAATTTCATCCCCTCTTTTGTTGCTACAGTCTGCAAACAACTTGAAATCTTTCTTGAATCTCATACTGCATTTCTTTTAAAAGTATGTATCTCAAAAGAAATGTCGTTTGTTTCAATATGGGAGAAATCTGGTGTGGCATCTACTATTACTGCAAAGTACTTTGCAGATTGCCTCTCCAGCAAAATGTGTTGTTTCACAATAATTGAGCATTCTGCAATAAATTCATTTTGTGAGTCAGGGGACAGATAATGAACTTGAAGCTGCTCACTCCTTTTCTATGACTCCTCTACACTTAGCACATGTTCCTGAAGGATGGGGTCCCACTTGGAGAGCAGCTCAATGAGTCCTAAAAAAAGTGTCCATTGTTTGAATCACTAATTCGATGCGATGAACCAGTGAATGCCAGACCACGTTCTCCCAAGAAGAGCACAATGTTGATGATCCGTTTTAAAAGATTGTACCATTTCACAGCTTCAGTTTTGATCGACGCTTCTAAGAAGGTGTCAACTCCTATCCCAGACAGCAGGTGCCTTTCTAGTTCTCTCCAAGCTAGGTAACATTCTCTGTGACTATTGCCTTTTTCATATTTTGCGATCCTGTAGGAAAGTTTCTGCCACTTCCCATTAGAATCCAAGCCTTCAGCAGATACCAGTGCAGATTTAGATGCAGAAGTACTCGTCTTGAGACTATTGACTGTCTTGTGCCAAAATAATAGACATGGAAAGCAATATAAAGCTTGTTTCTGTTGACTCCAGACAAGCCAGTCTCTTACATGTAGTTCTCTATTGGTGCTTTAAAATTTCAGTATGCTTTCTGGGAAAACTTGATTGCAGGTATCTTTTGGGAATTTTTTAGGCAGAGGGATGTGACCATTCGTAACATACTTTTCTATTTCCTTTTGAGGTGGAAACTCAGTTGTGATACATCCAATGTCAAGGCCTACATTATTACTTCTCTCATTTTCCAAATTCACTTCAACATGTGCCTGTATTTATGTCTGTCTGTCTGTCTGTTTCTTTCTGTTTTCCATTTTCATTTTCTGCATCTGCCCCTTCATCAAAATCTTGTGCATGATTACCCAAATCACCTGCTCCTTGTTTTGGGGATGAGGTTTCCAACAGTTTCTTCTTGCTCCAATTCTATAGGTGAGTTCAGTGAAAAAATTTTTGAAGCTGCATTTAATCCAAATTGAAAGAGGGTTTGTTAATCCCTTTTTTTCATATTCCTCTCATTCTTTCTGGTCTTTTCTTTTCTGGGCTCCTGATTTGTGAGAATACATTTTGGAGAGATGATTTATAATTTATACTTTTATATCTGAAAAAAGGAAAAAACAATAAGACAAAAAATATTATATACTAATAATTTAGTAGTACTAGTAGAGGTAGCAGTGGTAGTAAACTAGTATTACTAGCAGTATTAGTACTGCAATAATTAATGTGATGTACATGTTCATTTAAGAGAACATGCTACTATAGCTAAGTTCAAGCAATGTCAACATACAACAGCCAATGATAAAAGCCATTCCAATTTTTAATATTGTATATTAATATATACTTTACTTTTTCATGATTCACATACAAATTGCATACCTACTTAATTTCTTTGTAGCATAAAAATCACTGGCTTATCAGAACATACAATATGTGATGCCTGATCTTTTGAATATGCTTAGCCAAGCTGGTGATCATAGTTATGATCATTAGGCCACAAACGTTCCATAGATAAGCTATGAACTTTGCAATAACGTGTAATATAGGTTACAGTTAATACTTTGGCTCTCGGGCCCCCTTTTGAACCCCGGATCTGGGTACGATGTATCCCTGCACCCCCTATCATAGGCCCTGCCCCCAGGTCCTTTTCATTCTCCAATACCCTGAGTGTAGTACTACACAGTTGGTACATTACTCTGGGGTTACTGCTTCCCATATGCAGTACTTTACCAATGGCTTAATGGCCAACAAAAGAAAAAATTCAACAGTTAAAGAAAAGTTTTGGTAATGTTATTTAATTTAAAACAATATTAGTAATTTTATGCCAATTTTCAAGTAACAATAATTTCTGAAGTGAGTATAATCCCAAACCCCTAATCCATCTCAGGAGAGAATGAGTATTCCCTGAAGACAGTGATGTCAGAAAAAAAATTAACACAGAGAACTGTTTATTATCTAAATATTTGTTTTGTTTTGTTTAAATATCTGGTCCCATTATTAAAAAAAAAAAAAAAAAACCCTCTCTTCATGAAAATAAAAATATAATTTATTTTACTGTTTAACTACTTTAAGGAGCTTATATCAGTAAACGTTACAGATTTAGGAATGAACTAAGAAAATTTGGAAACAGTGCCATACCTTATATCCCGGTCCTACAGATTGTTGCCATTAACTAAACATTGGTTTGAAGGAAACAAAGACTTGCATATTTTATATGCTTTGGTATATATAGAGCCTTACTGAAGGTGTAGTTACACATCACTATAAAGCAGTGCCTAGAAAAAAAATAATTGAAATAAAATAAATAATTTTATATTTTTCTGTTCCAGAATTTGCACATTACAGTACAATACAGTTTCAGAGCCAGACCTCTAAGATTTTGCTTGTACATAAGAACTAAAAATGTGTAAGTCTTTTCTTCAGTGTTAATAGAAAAACAATAATAAATTGTTTTTTTTATTTTCATACAGAGAAGTGATGACCTAGAGTAGGATCAGCTTAATGCATATGGCATTGTTTCCATAATTTCTTAGTTTATTCGTGAATTCTAAATTTGTTAATTTAAGTTCCATACAGTAGTCAATAATAAATTGTTTTTTTTATTTTCATACAGAGAAGTGTTTATTATTTAATCTCTCTCTCTCTTGCTCTCCCCCATTCCCTCTCTATTTCATCTTCCCAGTTTCCTACTATGCAGCTGTACTGTATATATCTAATTACTTTCTACTTACTGAAGGAGGTCCCAAGATGAAGGTATATAATGTATAGCATTTCATATATATATTAAGATTATATCAACTTTTTTACCATAAAGCTATTAATGCTTCACTAAAGCAAAGTGTAGTATATATTCTTAATTTTGAGCATTTTCTTTAAATTTGATGAGATAATGAGAATTTTAGTGTATGTTGTAAATCTGCAAGCTTGATATTGTTTACTCTCGTTTCAATTTTAGGACCTGGAGTTGATGTGCCAGCTCCTGATATGGGAACAGGAGAGAGAGAAATGAGCTGGATTGCTGATACATATGCCCAAACAATTGGTAAAATATAATAAATTAAAAAACAAAAAAATTGTTTAACAAATATTTTTTTTATTAATATTTTTTAACAAAAAATATGTTAAAAATATTAAAAATATTCATTAAAAATAAAAAACAAAATATATCTTAACAAAAAATATAATTAAAATCAAGATTTTATTTTATATTTAGGAACTGACTAAATAACAAAAGTTAAGGTGAGCTGCTTTCTTTTTTTTAAATTAGTCCATAGCCGAGTGGTCAGGAGCTGGAGTGCAGTAACGCATGCTCTTTGAGTAGACCGGGGTTCAAGCCTCTGACTGCTAAATACTGTTGATCTGCCAACCCACGCTGGACCAGTGCGGCAGATTATGGTCTATTTTCCTCAACGTGAATCATTGAGGAGACTTCCATCCTGCACTGGATTGATAATGGCCACAGTTTACTTTTTAGCTTTTTTCATAATGGCAAATGAAGCAAGCTTAATACAAATTCAACATCAACCAAAAAAAAAAACCCTTCCTGCATCACCTATCCATCTCTCTAATAATTCATCTAATTTCGTTAAATTTATTCAAACTATTCACTTCCATAATCCTAAATGGAAATTTGTTTGAACAATCAACTACCTAGGCTGAAAGTGAATATTCCCACATCTGATCAGCCATCCTTTCTCAATTTAAATTTATGCCCCCTTACATGTATTTCTTTAGCCAGAGTAAGATGCCATCAGCATTTAGCTTATTCAATTCATGAAAATCTTTGAACACATCAATCAGATCTCCCTGTAGATACCTAGTTTTTATGGAGCTGTAATTATTATTAGCCATATGGTGCAAGGAAGCCTGAAGCTTATGCTGCACCGGCCAAAAAAAAAATTTTCCCTATTACCCTGAGAGGGAGAAAAGTAGAAAGGAATCATCAAGAAAGGGAAGAATTATGATATCCAGCTGAGAACCCTGGGTGTGCCAAGCCCATACTCACCAAATTGAGTCTGAAGTCTTCTTGATAACAGTACCCCTCACTAACCTCACTAATTTTGTTCCGCCTCAATAATCTCTTTACTCTTTTCTGAATTTATTCCAACAGATCCACATACTTCCTAAAATGAGACTTCCGAGTCTGTATGCAGTACTCAATGTGTGGTCTAAACCACTACCTTATACATTGGAATAATTACCTCCTTATCTCCACTGGCAAAATTCCTGTATATCATTGACAGAAACCCATGAACTGTCTTTTGCAGCCTGTCTCTGCACTGTGCAGAGAGAACTTCATGTCTCACTGCACAATTACTCTGGGTTCGAGAGTAGACGTAGTAGCAAGCAGACATGCATGGGCATGGAGTCCACTTGATTAGTATATGGCGGAAAGTGTTCAACACTACTATTGCAGACTTTGGATTTTTGGAGCATTTCAACATGGATTTCCTGACTCTAAAGACATACACAGATGATGGAATGTAAAATAAACAAGGTGTGTTTGTTTTAATTGGTTTTGTGGTATTTTTGGTTTTCCAGCATATTTTTGACTGATACAATGATTACTGTGGCGATTGTATGGTACCAACACCGTATTTTTGATCACTTGTAAATCAAAAATTACTCGTTATTTTGTAATAAAATATTGTTGTAGAGGCTTTTTAAATGACTGGGAGTTTGATTATAACTAAAAATTTGACTTAATTTTGATATTTAATGGACTTTTCTTTGTTTCTGACGAAACTTCTTCTTCTTTGGCATTATAACTCAGGGTGGATCTTTGCCTTCTCAACAATGTTCCACCAATAAGCCCTCCCAGATGTCAAACTTCTCCAACTTCTTATTCTCATGATCTTTAAGTTTTCTTCTACGTCATCTATCTTTTCCATGTCTTCCTCTTGCCCTCCTACCAGTAGGTTTCCATTTTATTATCCTTCTAGTTGTGCTGCTGTCATCCATTCTCATAACATGTTCCAACCAGGCAAGTCTCTGGCTCTTCACAAATCTGATGGTGTCCACACCCTGAATAAGATTGTCAAGTTCATGGTTCCTTCTGCTCCTCCTGGATCCATCAACATCTTGTACAGGCCTAAAGACTTTTCACAAAATTGTACGCTTGAACACTCTCAACAACTGCTCATCTTTACTGTTAATGTCCAGGCTTCACAACCATATGTTACAACTGGTCTAATGAGACTTTTGTATATTCTTAATTTTAAATGTCTGTTCAATACTCTGGACTTCATCATTAGTTTTTCATGTGCATAGAAGCATCTGTTTCCACTCAGGATGCATGACTTAATTTCATTAGTAATAGAGTTGGACTGGTTTATCTGCAAACCGAGATAGGCAATATTTTGAACATGCTCAAATGAGAAGCTGCTTATTCTTAAATTTGCCTTGTTATCTGCCATTCTCCAAACTTCCATATATTTTGTCTTCGCTTCATTTATTTAATGAAGCGAAGACAAACTTTGTGCTTCATTTATTTAATGAAGCACAAAGAAGAGGTGTGCTTCTTTTTGCTTCACTATCCATCCTGGCCACTGTTTCCTCCAGTGCTCCTTTAGTCTTACTGATAATAGTGACATCATCAGCATATGAACAGACCTGCACTGTCTTTGTGCAGGTCTGTCCAGTCACTTCTAATTTTCTGACAGCCGCCTCTAAAACCAAGTTAAATAACACAGTAGAGAGTGCATTGCCCTGTCTAATACGAAACTAAAATCTTATAATGTTAAAGGGAATCGTCAAACTTATTGTCAATTCTCACACTGGTTTAGAGCCTGCCAGGGTTGTTTTTATGAGCTTAACAATCTTTGCAGGTATGCTCAGGAGAAGGAGATCATTTATCATTTCCTCTCTGTTGAGTGAATCAAAAGCTTGTTCGGAATCTACATATAGGTTTAATAAGTGTACAGGAATACCTTGCATAGCGCGGTTTTCGCTATAGCGTGGTTTACAAATTGAAAAAAAATTAACTGCTTTACACACCAACATAGGCCAATGCATTATGGATTCAAGGCCATTCTGACTGTTGTTGAAACTCCCATTATATATGGACTCTGCTAGCATTCATACATTAGTAAAAATTCTAGATTCCGAGCGGTGAGGTCATTCATTGTACGTAAGCTGTACAAATATTTTTCACTGTGTATTTTTATTAAAGATTACTTTTTAAAAAATTACACCTTTATACGCAAATATGAGTGGAAAGAAGAAATGTAATGGCGTTGCGTGTTCTTCTAGATCCAAACATCGAACGAGGTATGAAAGTAAGGCAGGCATTGCAAAATGACATTCAATGTTATAAAGAGATGTATGCAGATAAAAAGAAGAAAAAACTGTGCAAACTAAGCTGATCAGTTATTTTTCAAAATAAAAATACAATACATATATTCTTCACTTATATTCTTTTGGTATGTACATACTGCAATAAAAATCATTTACACTATACTTACTAGTATTTTTCATTTTTATCATTTTAGTTTCTTTTTTTGCAAGAACTTCGTGTGCATCAGGTTATAGTAAACAAACACCTTATATTTTTGCAACTCGACCCATATAATCAAATTGTTGGAATGCATTACATTAAAATACATACTATAATAATAATAATACCTCGATCAGCATGGTTTCGCATAGCGCAGTATTTTTTTGGCTAACCATGCTATGCGAGGTATTCCTGTATATTATATATAGGAATGCTTTTTCCTATATCTGCCTCAAGATGAAAATGTGGTCAGTTGTTGAGCAATTGGGTCTGAAACCACATTAATATTCTCCAATGATTTTCTCTGAATATGCTGCCAGTCTGTTATAAATAACTCCCGACAAAATCTTGTATGTTACGCTCAGCAATGTAATACCTCTATGGTTAGAACAAAGCAGTTTATCACCCTTCTTGTGAATTGGCTGTATGATTCCAAGTGTCCATTCATCTGGGATTTTTTCCTCAGATCATATTAATAGTATCAGATTATGTATTCTTCTCCATAGTGTCACTCCACCGTTCTTGAGCAACTCTACAGTTATTCCATCAGCTCCTGGTGCTTTAAAGTCCTTTAAGCACTTAACTTTTTGAATTTCTTCGGAGCTAGGGTCTTCAATATCCTTAATAGTATCCTGAATAGTGTTAGTGATACATAGAACATCATCTAAGTATCTTCCATAATAACTTGTGGTAAAAATGGGTTCAAATATACACATTCAATCATGGAAACGTATACTTTGCAACTGCCTTGCCATCACTGCAACACCAGGGTGCCTGCCCACCCACAAAGAGGAGCCAATCAGCTCAGGCGCCTCTGTAGCCAGGTGGGCAGGAGCAGCAGTGCATAACACACGCTTCTTGATTAGACGGGGGTTCGAGCCCGTGACCACCAAATACGGAGGATGCGGAAAGGTCAGGGAATGACCACCGCATATCCCCGGAGCAATATGGCCTTAGTTGCTAATGCTCCTTAAATCCAAAAGTAGTAGTAGGCCAATCAGCTCCGAAATGGTGCCGTCTGGGTTGTGGCATCCGCTGAGAATAAGTAACAATAGTCTTCTCCTATGGTGAAGAGTTACTTATTTGAGATAATGCAATACCATGGCAACTCATTGTGAAGATATACATAATGATGTCAATCTTATAACTGTTTAGTAGTTAGCTGCGAACAGATCTGATGCATTTGCACTAACTTGTAAGCATGTTAACTCACTACGCAATTGAGGCTTTTGCCCTAAAATGCGAAGATATTTGCAATATAAAACTTTTTAACCATTTTTAGAATTTTAAATTACTCAATTGGACTTCTGTTTAACGAAAAACCCTTTATATCAAAGAGAAATTATGGGAGTGAAGTTCAAAAATATGTAATTAATGATATTGAAATTTCATGAGTATTTAATGCAAAAACTTTGGAGCCTACAGGCCAGTGAGGCTCCTGGGGTTGATATTTGCATATAACCTATGGTCTTAAGGGATGCAGCAAGTGAGTGCACTGAACCATTAAAGCTAATTATGAGAACATCACTGGACTCAGGAGTGATTCCGTTGGATTGAAAAAGTGCCAGTGTATCTGTAATACATAAGGGCAGTTTTAAGAGTGTAGTGGGAAATTACCGACCATCAGTCTAACTTCAGTAATAGGGAAAATCATGGAGGCAATGAACAAGGATGGAATTCAGGATTGTTCAGATAGAAATGGAATTCTGAAGGATACTCAGCATGGTTTTGTAAAGGAAAAATAATGTTTAACTAATCTAGTTAGATCGTAGGTATAGCTTAGCTTAATTATCAGCACTCACCTCATAGTAATCCGCTTAGTTTGATGAAAGTTTCAGCATGTACATAGTAGTTATGAAATTCTAAAATTCCGATTAGCAGCTATTTTTAACTTACAAAGAAATTATGAATTTAAAAATTAGAAATTACTAAATTATGAGCTTTAAAATTATTAAAATTTTAAGAAAGGAATTAAGAAAGGAAAGTGCACATTCCATTCTAAAGTTGTCTAATTAAAATTATGTGTTAAAAATAAAATAATAGTGAGATAAAATCGTGCGCGGCTATCAGCTTTTATCTCACTGTTATTTTATTTTTGCTTCAGGGCTGGAGGTAGAGGGTTGTGATAAATAGTTATTCCTCAGATTGGGTTGATGTAAGAAGTGGGGTTCCCCAAGGATCAGTATTAGGATCACTGTTGTTTTTGATTTTCATAAATGATGTCAATGAAGGGATAGTGTGTGACATCTAAATTTTCAGATGATGTAAAGATTGATAGAGTAGTTAATGATCACTGCCAAGCAGAACTTCTCAGTGACCTAGAATGGTTAGAAAAATGGCAGCTATGCTTTAATCCAGCAAAGGGTGGAGGAAAGTGCATTGGGTGTTACGATATGGTCAGACATGAAGTTCTGCAAGCATTGTAGACAGGTTGCAAGGAAGGCCCACCCACGGTGTCCTATTGATTTATCAAACATTTGCTAGTAGAAATAAGAATGTCATAATTCCATTATGTAAGGCTGTTGTTAGACCACACTTGGAATATGGAGACCACACCTAAAGAAAGATATTGAGCTTCCTGAAAGGGTCCAAAGAGGGGTAACTCGCCTGGTGAGTTCAGCAAGAGGGCATCCATATGAGGAAAGACTTCAAATATGTGGGTTGCAAAGCTTGGAAACTAGGCACCTTAGAGGAGACTTGACTGAGGAGTTTAAGGCTCTGAGAGGCATAAGTAAAATGGACGAGGACGAAAATTTCACGGTTATAAATGATTCTAGAACTAGGAGCCATAAATTCAATTACGTGGGAGATGTTTAGACTGGATTTCAGTTTTATTTTAGCCAGCGAGTTATAAATTACTGGAATAAGTTACCTACATGGGTTGTAGAGGCTGACAGTTTGGGGAATTCAAAGGTCAGCTGGATAGTTACCGATGGGAGGAGGGAAATTCATAGATTGTCTATTTCCTTTTCTCTTTTTAATTATTTATTTTTTAAAATTTTCTCTTCTTATTATTATTTTCTTCTTTTTTTTTGGCTGGTGCAGCATAAGCCATAGGGTTGCTTGCTCCATGTGGCCATTGTTAATACTAATACTAATTCCTTTATAGCTAATTTTTCTATTTAGCAAATTTTTTTAAATTCCTCTTGATAATTACATTTAAAATAGTTTCCATTGAGTGAAAAATTTTCATATAACGAACGGATTAGGAGAGAATTAAGGGTATGCCCTCATCATGCTTCTGGCCTTCAGGAAATTTTGGCAGTTAGTTTATTCAATTTATTCTGCTGCTAAGCATGAATTAAGAGAGTTACCGTTCTACAACTTACTGGTACTTGTAAAACTTATCTGACCACTTGTCCAACATACCAAGAAGTTGCCCTGGTGAACTGTGAGCTGATCAAGGGATATTTCCAAATTCTCTAACAGGGCACTATTGTAAATGCTTTAGAGATTTAGAAGAAAGAGAAAGTATCCTTTGAAAAGCAGTCTTAGTTTTTACTAGAGGAGATGTCCATCTTTAATGACATCATAATTACTTCGGTGCTACGAGGTGGAATTCGAAAATTTTTCCATACTGCAAACAAGTAATGAACACTTTCTCGAATGATACTTGAAGACCCACCAAATGAAATTATTTTTATGAAAAAAACATGTGGTGCCATCCAGCAGCAAAATAAAAAAAATAAGTAAATAATGGAGTTTGGCCTGCAGAAAGGATCATGGGAAATGCAAAGAAATTATCAGAGTCCGGTCTGTGCAAGGATTATGGGAAACAGCCATCAGAAAAACATATCAGAGCACAGGGTGAAGAGTCACATGGTTTCTCAAAGGATCATGCAAAGCAGCCAGTGCCCTTGGCGGCAAAACGACACAGGAGTCTGGGAAATGCGAGTGACATGATCGATGACATTATCCACGCAAAAGAATCGCAGGAGATAGGTGGCACCCCTACTAGGCAGCAGTTGCATTTAAAATTGGTTCAAATCACCAGTACCCCTACTTCCTTCTAGAGAGCCGGTTATTAAAAATTTACAAGCACACTCCTGAATAAAGGATTCCATCCCTATAAGAATAAGTTCACTGACACAGTCTGAGCAAATGTTGACATCAGAAGATTTGAAAAGTAATCAAAGGAAATATCTTGCAGATTATCCCATTTTGCATTCTTGTAATGCCAGACAACTTGAGGTTGAGAATAACCACGAGAGAAAGATTGCATTGGAGAAGAGACCACACCAAGTTGTGATCTCAACCCTGTACTTAGAAGGGGTGTTTGTGAGAAAAAGATCAAGTGTGTTGGCTGTGTGGTTAGCATTGTCTGGTATTCTGGTAGGTAAATGAACAATCTCTGAAAGGTTGTTAGTAATTGCAAATGCTTTGGCTTCTTGACCAGCTGGGTCTGTGTGACTAGAAAATGGAAGCAGACTAGAGTTGTGAATATAAAAATCACCAAGGGAAATTGCCTGTTTGGAAAGTTGGAATGGAGAAAGTCGTTTCAAAGCGAGGAAGGCAAAGAGTTGCAAGTGATTAGTGGATTTGGGAGAACAATAGAGGCAACAGATGAATTTGACAGAATGTGGTAGAGAGATTTTAAGCCAGAGAAGGTCGAAAAGAGGAGATTTCAAATTATTGGAGACTAGGCACCTGCAAGGTGATCTGATTGAGGTGTATAAGGCTTTGAATGGGTTGAGCAGATTCAATTCTGGTGGAATTGTTCCTCTTGCTCAGATTACAAATTTGAAGGGGCATAAATTCAAATTGAGGAAAGACAATTGTAGAATAGATGTGCGGAAATTTGCCTTTAGCCAGCAGGTAGTTGATTGCTGGAACAAACTTCCATCTGTTGTGGAAGTTGATAGCTTAAATAAATTCAAGGAGGAACTGGACAAATGTTTAGAGGAAATGGATGTGTGAAATGTTTTTTTTTTTTTTTTTTTGGCTGATGCTACATAAGCTTGCTTTCTTGCATCACATACCTTGATTATTATTACTACTACTACTACTATAATCTCTGACAGTGAATATCAGAGTGGATGTATGTATAAGTGCCACCTTTGAAGCAAAAGGAATCATACTGTAAATAATTTAGTGAATAACTGATGTGAGCAGTGGTTAATTCAAATGATAATTTGGTTTCTGTCAGAAAAAGTATGTGGGGTTTGGCAACTGTAAGTGGAAATGGACATTATTTAGATTGGAACTGAGATCACATATATTTGTGAAATGAATGAGGAAATATTACATACATTAATATATTAATAATTATTATATTTTGTTGCATTAAGGGACACTGCTCTTCCTGCACTAATATTATTAGTGAAGTCTCCCTTGGTTCAATCCCAGGCATATTGTTGTTTTCTATATTTATTAATGATATGGATGAAATTGTATCAGTCTTAATGTCTACGTTTCCAGATGATACAAAGATTTGCAGGATGGTTAAAGATAGTAATCACCAAGTTGAATTAATTGACAAATTGCATGGTATTGCATAAGGGTAGCAGTAACCCCACATTAACAGTACCGACTTTGTGGTACTACACTCAAAAATATCAGAAATATCAAAAGTATCAGAAAAATAAAAATGTCCTGGGGACATTTCTACTAGAATTTTTCTAGTAGGGATAATGAGATTATTACCCTGTTATACAAGACAGTGGTTAGGCTGCATCTTGAGTATTGCATACTGGTCTGGAGGCCTCATTTTGGGAAGGATGTTGATCTGTTAGAACAGGTGAAGAGAAAGGTAATGAGATTGGTGAAGGGAACAAAAGGTGGTCTTACCAAGAAAGGCTCCATTTCTTGCAGTGTCTGAAGACTTGGCACCTATATTATGATTTCATCGAGCAAACGCAATACTCATGGGATTCTTCCTCGTGCTCACACTACACACATAAGGAGCATAAATTTAAATCGAGGAAGAGTGGTTGGCAGATAGATGAGCAGAGTGGGTGATTGATCGTTGCAACATGTTTGTGGAAATAGGTAGTTTGAATAAATTTAAGAAAGAACTATGCAAATTATTGGAGGGAATTGATGTGCAAAGTTGGTGTTTTTTTTTTTTTTTTTTTTTTTTGGCAAAGAACTATGCAAATTATTGGAGGGAATTGATGTGCAAAGTTGGTGTTTTTTTTTTTTTTTTTTGGCTGATGCTTTATAAACTTGCTTTCTTGCATCATTTGTTAATTCTAATATGGTGAAACCTCCTTTAACGGACACCCCCTTGTTGTGGACACTCGGGCGTGGATCCTGGCCATAAGTATTTGATATTACATGTTAAGTGGCCTCTTCAAACAAGACACTTTGATAGCTGTTCTTTTTGATTTTTTAACCTCCCTTCAGTGGATATTTAGATGTTTTCTATGGGTAACATTTTGGATAAACGTGTTCATTGTGGGTGACACACATACTCATTTTCATAGGTCTTCGTTTGGCTACAAAGGCAAGTGAACGTCAAGGTCATTACGGTAACAGTGACACTAATTAAACTTCTGATAACCACAGATTACTTACAGAGTAGGTTGCAAAATATATTTTTAATATATACTTGTCACTGCTGATATAGAATTTAAAAACTTTGTTTTTACTGTCAGAAGCAATTCCATTGCCTTGTGCATCACTTAGCATGGCAGTAAAATTGTATACCTGAGAGAAGTTTTTGCTGAGAGAGAGAGAGAGAGAGAGAGAGAGAGAGAGAGAGAGAGAGAGAGAGAGAGGTTTAGTGTGAATGTGAGAATACAGTTTTAATACATTACTCTATAATATATAGAAATAAAGAGGAATTTACCTCAATGCTTTTTTGTAGAATACTTCACCATGACACACTCCTGAATTCAATCGGACGTAAAATTATTACTCAATGGCTTCCTTCCCTCAAAGACATATGAATGGTCCGACTTATCCACGATCAATAGTCAAGATCTCTCAACCTGACTCATCTCTCATCAAACCACCAACACACAACTCTGAGTGCCAGAAGACGTTATGTCTAATAATAAAATCATCAAAATGATCGCCGTGTAAAAAAGTTAAAATCACTGAATTAGTTAAACCAATTTTGAACAACTTCCTTCCTATAGCTGGCCGGGTTTTTCAACGGTCTGTCTTGGTCACAAGATAGAAGTAATATGAAGTTAGTTACTGGGAATTTCTAAAACATCCGGGATTATTTAATATCTTAGCACATGTGTGCAAACGACCATGAATCCGATATGAGAAATGGGCAACTTACATTAATGTAATTCTCCTGTAATTTGATTTCCAGAGTTTCTGCGATTAATAATTTAATGTAGTTTCTTTGTATATTAAGTATATTGGACTTGTCAGATAAAATGGTGTGAATTTCGCTGATGTCATGGCAAGCTAATTCTGATGCATCTGCCCTAGCCGCACGTACTTGAAGCTAAACGTTTCATTCTCATATTCTCATATACTTGTATACTATGTCGTTTATCTGTGTTGAAAATGATGAAAGTATTGATCGATTATTTAGTTAAGTATATAATTTTCAAATGGGTCTAGACACAATTTTAGGTTCCATATCCCTGAAAAGTCTGTTAAGTTGTTTGTGCCATTGTTTGATATATGGAACAGAAATAAAGTATTTCTTGGAATTATTGCTATTGACTAAAGTTTTCACTTGTAGCTTATTTTTAGCTTGTATTTTAATCTGGTCAATGATAGAAACAGGATAACCTCTATTTGAAAATCTATCAGTTAGTGTTTAGATTTCATTGGTTAATGATAACTCCAGCGTTGAATATGCGTTCAGAAATTGGTTGAAAATAATAGATCATTTATAAGCAAGTGGATGATAGCTGTTGTAATGAAGCAACATGCTCGTATTTGTTGGTTTCTGATAGATATTAAATTGGATACTGTTAATGTGATGGGCGTGTGTTATTTTTTTTTATTTATTTATTTTTTTTTTAGGAGCATTAGCAACTAAGGCCATATTGCTCTGGGGATATGCGGTGGTCATTCCCTGACCTTTCCACATCCTCCGTAGTTGGTGGGCACAGGCTCTAACCCCGGTCTAATCGAGAAGCATGTGCTACGCACTGCTGCTCCTGCCCACCTGGCTACGGAGGCACCATGGGCGTGTGTAAAATTTAAGAAATTTAATGATTTTGTTTCAAAGTTCTCTGTTTCAAGTGTGAAACTCAGTTTTTGGTGGATGTTATTGAATGAATGCAAGATATCCTGAATAGTATTTGTGTTAGTGATACATAGAACATCGTCCAAGTATCTTCCATAATAACTTGGGATAAAAAAGGGTTCAAATATACACGTTCAATTGTGGAAACGTAAATTTCTGATAAGAGACTGCTAAAGTTCAGGCCCCATTGGTACTCAAAGATTTGTTTAATTTTCTTTATCGTGAAACGTAATAAAATTAGCATCAATTAGGAGTTTAATCAAATGAAAAATTTCTTTAAAGGGAATTTTGGTGTGATTGATAGGTATAGTGTTATTATTTAACATGTCCCACGCTACATCTAAAGTATACCTAATGTTTACGTTTGTGTACAGAGATGTAACATCCGGGGGGGGGGAGGTTGTCATTGTTGTGTAATTTACAATCCTTCAAGCTATTCAATAGAGAATCATAATTCTTTATGCCAATTTAATGGATTGTATAAAGGGTTTGATGATATTGTAGAAGTGGGTATCTAGAGATGCAAATGCAGAATTTCTGTAAGAGATGATCGGGCGAATAGGAAATCTCATTTTGTGTAGTCTTACATGACCTAAAAGAGTGGGAATGTTAAAAGTCCTGGCTTTCAGTTCTTTTAATTGGGCAATAGTAATTAAATCATTTCTTTGGTAAATAGTTAATGTATTGTATTGATTGTCTAGTTTGGAATTCAATGTCAGTCACACACTGTTTTTGTGGGGTGGTAAATTGTAGTTTAATCCCTTCAATAGGATTTAGCTTTCCTATCGAAGTGCATCGGAATTAGCTTTCCACGACGTCAGTGAAAATCACACCATTTTATTTGATGTCCAAAATACTTAGTATACAAAGAAACTACATTAAATTATTAATCGCAGAAACTCTGGAAATCGAATTACAGGAGAATTACATTAATGTATGTCGCCCATTTCTCATATCGGATTCAAGGTCATTTGCGTGCATGTGCCAAGATATTAAATAATCTCCAATGTTTTAGAAATTCCAACTAACTTACTTCATGTTAATTCTATCCTGCGACCAAGACAGACCATTGAAAAGCCCCGGTTAGCTTTCGGAAGAAAGTTTTTCAAAATTGGTTTAAATTATTTTAACTAATTCAGTGATTTTTTTTTTAACTTTTTTACACCGTGATCATTTTGATGATTTTATTATTAGACATAATGTCTTCTGGCACTCAGAGTTGTGTGTTGGTGGTCAGGTTGGGAGATTTTGACTATCGATTGTGGAAAGTCGGACTATATTGAGTAATAATTTTATGCTTGATTGAATTCAGGAGTGTGTCATGGTGAAGTATTCTACAAAAAAGCCTTAAGGTAAATTCCTCATTATTTCTATATATTATACAGTAATGTATTAAAACTGTATTCTCACATTCACACTTAACCTATCTTCTCTCTCTCTCTCTCTCTCTGAGCAAAAGCATCTCTCGGGTTTACAATTTAAATGCCATGCTAAGTGATGCACGTGGCAATCGAATTGCTTCCGACAGTAAAAACAAAGTTTTTAAATTCTATATTGGCAGTGACAAGTTATTATCAACATATTTTGCAACCTACTCTGTAAGTAATCTGTGGTTATCAGAAGTTTAATTAGTGTCACTGTTACTGTAATGACCTTGACATTCATAGGTGCATCGGAATTAGATTTCCAGCCGTCACTGAAATCACATCTTTTTATTTGAAGAGTCCAAAATACTTAGTATACAAAAGAGCTACACTAAATTATTGATCACAGGAACTCTGGAAATCAAATTACACGAGAATTACATTAATGTACGTCACCCATTTCTCGTATCGGGTTCATGGTCATTTGTGCACATGTGCCAAGATGTTAAATAATCTTGAATGTTTTTAGAAATTCCCACTAATTTACTTCATATTACTTCTATCCTGTGACCAAAACAGACCATTGAAAAGCCCCAGTCCACTTTAGGAAGGAAGTTGTTCAAAATTGGTTTAAATTATTTTAACAAATTTAATGATTTTAACTTTTTTACACCGCGATCATTTTGATGATTTTATTATTAGACATAATGTCTTCTGGCACTCAGAGTTGTGTGTTGGTGGTTGGGTTGGGAGATCTCGACTATCGATCATGGATACGTCGGACCATTCATATGTCTTTGAGTGAAGCAAGCCATTGAGTAATAATTTTACGTCTGATTGAATTGAGGAGTGTGTCGTGGTGAAGTATTCTACAAAAAAAGCATTGAGGTAAATTCCTCTTTATTTCTATATATTAATATAAATGTAGAAATCATTGAGAACCATAGCTCTGTTTTTTATCTTAAGTACAGTACAATTCATTTCTTTAAAAAAAATTAGCACCCCACAAATGGACTCTATTGCATTTGCGTTAGAGTCCTTTCAAATGCATGCTACATTAATAAAACTGTCAGTTAAAATTAATTGGACACTTTGATTGAAACCTCTTTATAGTCTGTCACCACTAAATGTATGGTATATCTAGATCTTCAAAATTAAAAACAAAAAAAAAAAAAAAACCAACTCTTTTATCCGGTGCTACCATCTGTCCATTCTTTAAGACTAAGTTTTGTTTCCTCAAATTGTGTGGTTGTTACAGTACTGTACTAAATTTCAAGTGGACAGATTCTGGATGATTTTGAAATACTGTGCAGAGTTCCAAGCCCAGGTAAGAATTTACATTTCATACTTGTACTCTAGGTGCCTCCGTAGCCAGGTGAGCAGGAGCAGCAGTTGCATAGCACATGCTTCTTGATTAGACCGGGGTTCGAGCCCGTGACCACCAAATAAGGAGGATGCGGAAAGGTCAGGGAATGACCGCTGCATATCCCGGAGAAATATGGTCTTAGTTGCTAATGCTCCTAAAAATCAAATAACAAATAAACAAACTTGTACTCGGCTACAGTATGTCTTGAAAACTTTTAAATAAAAAGTAGAAATGATAGAATATTCTAGAAAAGAAAAGTCTGGAGTTCTTAAGTTAGCTGATGATCATTTCAAAATTGGATAGACTTTAGCAGCAGCAATTATTAAAAATCATGAAACTTTGTTAAACAATTGTGGAAAAATAGAAATGGAATGCATACCATACATTTTCTTAGGCAGAGGTGCTTTGGTGGATAAATTGACATTTGAGTGGTTTAGTCAGGTATGCAGTCAAAACATTTCCATCTCTGGGCCTGTGATTCAAACCAAAGCTTTAGAAATTGCTAAAGAAATTGGCATTATTGACTTTAAAGCAGCCAATGGCTGGTTAGGTAAGTTCCATAGACATCACAATATTTTCTTCAAAGCATTTTGTGGGGACCCTACTAATGTTCATTTGGAAACATTGCTGAGTGAAAAAAAGGCTGCTATGAATACCTTGTTGCATACTCATCAGAAAACATATTGAATGCTGATGAAATGGTTTTTTTTTTTTTTTTTCACACAATTCTGGATAAAGCAATGTGCCTTGGAGGGGAAACTTGCTGGGGGTAAAGTGGCAAAGGTGCATCTAATTGTATTTTTGTGTACAGGCATGGCAGGCACTCTTAAAATACCTCTTGTTATAGGTAAATCTATGAAACCAAGGCATTTTAAAGTTTTGGATTTAAGCAAACTCCATGTACATTGGAAATCAAATGATAAGGTTTGGATGACTAAGGAGATAATGACAGAATGGCTGATCCAGTAGGATAAAAGAATGATTTGACAGAATAGAAAAGTTTATTTCTTGACAATGCCCAATCATCCACACATTAAATTGAATAATGCTAAAATGATGTTTTTTCCCTCCCAAGTCACATCCACTTCTCAACCACTAGATCAAGGAATAATTGCAAACTTTAAGGTGAAATATTGACAAATCAGTCTTAAACACCTGTTTCAAAATTTGATAAGGAAAAAAGTTGTTCAAAACTTTGCAAAAGTATAGATGTGCTATAGGCTATAATCTAGATTAGTGCAGCATGGAATGCAGTGAACCTCTCTACAATTAAAAACTGTTTCCACAAAGTGTGATTCGATTTTGGTGTTAGTCAGTGTGATGGTGACTTTGCAAATGCAGCTGATGCATCTGTACTTAATGGTTTGCTATGGACACTGGGAAATTCTTTACTGACCAGTGATAAATATGTTTCTGTAGACTGTAATATAATGGTGGAATGCTAATGTTGTAATGCATAATGCTAATTTATGAACAATGAAGAATTATGGAGGAAGATGAAGAACCTGAAAAGGATGAACAACAGCGTGACCCAAAAGTTGAAAAAAAATATGCTGATGCATTACATTACCTAAACACATTAAAAGAGTTCTATATGAGCAAAAACAAATAATATGGAATAAAACTAGTGAGCATTCAATTATCCACAATAATAATGAAATACTCTAAACAAAGCAATGTATATTCATTTTTACTAAAAGTTAATATTTTATAATAAATAATGCAAAAGTTTATTTATTAAAAATTACTGCATTATTTATTGAAAGTTAATTGAAACACAAATATGTAATGGTAAGCAATAAAAAAGTCTGTGTTAAGTAGCCAGTTACAGTGGATTTCATTTTCCCAAATTATTGAAATTGCCTACATGTACACTGACCTCAGATAATTAGACACCTTCCTATAGCAGACACTTTTTTCTCCCCAGTGGTGTCTGCTATGGAGAGGTGTCTGATGGGAACAAAAGGGTGCTCTTACCAAGAAAGGCTTCAGTCCTGCCAATTGCAATATCTGGAAACTAGGCACTTGTAGACCTGATTGAAGTTTTTAAGGCTTGAAATGGATTAAGCAAACTAAATTCTGCTGAATCCTTACTCTTTCTTTTCATCAACATGAATTAAATTGGAAATTGGAAATTAAATTGTGAAAATTTGCTTTCAACTAGGGAGTAATTGATTATAGGAATAAATTTCCAACTGGTGATGTGAAGTGGGTAGCTTGAATTCATTTAAAAAAAAGATTGAAGAAATTACTTAAAGAAATAGGCAAATGAAGGGTAGATTTATTTTGTTATAAATGGCTGATGCTGCACAAGCTGATTACTGTATTACTTTCTTGCATCATTTATCCACTACTAATACTAAATAATATATAAAATTAATAATTTTCTTCTTAAATCTTTGAAATTTCAGAAAAAAAAATAATGCTATATGTTTGTATTAATCATTCTGTTTTATTTCTAGGCCACTCAGATTTAAATTCTCATGCATGTATAACAGGAAAACCCATTAACCAGGGTGGAATTCATGGTAGGATATCTGCTACAGGAAGAGTAAGTGGATATATATTTTTTTCATTTTAAAATTTGTTTTTTATTTACAATCTGTTTTTGTAAATTTCAACAAATAGAAGAAAAGGCTTTGTTTAAATGGTTAATGTTTATTTTAACAGAAATAATTAGCATTAGCATTAGTAGAGGCATTTGATGCAAGAAAGCAAGCTTATGCAGCATCAGCCAAAAAAAAAAAAAAAAAACCCACTTCCACTTCACCCCTCTGTTCGTTCAAAATACCTGTCCAGCTGAGCCTTAAACTTATTTAGGCTATCAACCTCCACCACAAGGGATGAAAGTCTGTTCCACCAACCAACCACCCGCTGGCTAAAGGCAAATTTCCGCACGTCTATCCTATATCTGTCTTTCCTCAATTTGAATTTATGCCCTCTCAGGTGATTTTTCTGAGCTAGAGGAAGAATCCCATCAGCATTGAGCATGCTTAAACCATTCAAGGCTTTATACACCTCTATCAGATCACCTCGCTGGTGCCTAGTCTCCAGACACTGTAATTTGCAAAACTTAAGCCTTTCTTCGTAAGAGCACCCCTTTGTTCCATTCACTAATCTTGTTGCCCTTCTCTGTACTCGTTCCAGCAGCTCTACATCCTTCTTGAAATGAGGCCTCCAGACCTGTATACAGTACTCTAGGTGTGGCCTGACCATTGCCTTATACAATGGAATAATCACCTCCTTATCCCTGCTGGAAAATTCCTGTATATCATTGACAATACTCCATGAGCTACTCTTGCAGCCCATCTGCACTGCTCAGAGAACTTCATATCTGCCTGCACAACCACCCCCAAGTCCCTTTCATTCTCTACCACTGTCAGTGTAGTACCACAGAGTTGATACGTTGCTCTGGGGTTGCTGTTTCCCATGTGTAGTACTTTACATTTGTCAATGTTAAACTTCATTTGCCACCTCTCAGCCCATCTGCTCAACCTTTACAGATCCTGTTGCAGCAGCATAGTGTCAGTAGTGTCCTTGACAACCCTGCCAACCTTTGTATCATCTGCAAACTTGGACATTAAGCTTGATATACCATCATCAATATCATTTATAAATACAGAAAACAATAATGGACCCAACACTGAGCCCTGAGGGACTCCACTAATAACATTAGTCCACGATGAGCAGTGTCCATTGATTACCACTCTCTGTCTTCTCCCCCTCAACCACCCCTTTATCCATAGCAGCAATTTGCCTCCAATGTCACACTGCTCCAATTTGTGTAGCAGTCTTCCATGTGCAACAGTATCAAAAGCCTTTCTAAGATCCAAGTATATAATATCAAAGTTATTCCCTGCATCCAGTTCTTTTGTGACTGCATCATAGTATCCAATCAAGTTGGTCAGGCAAGACTTCCCCTTAACAAAACCATGCTGTGTCTGAGCTATAACTGAAGTCTTGTCTAAATGATCCTGCAGTGCTTCTTTAACCAGTGCCTCCATTAATTTTCCTGGAACAGAAGTTAAGCTCACAGGTCTATAATTACTTGTGTCAGCCTTTGATCCTCCTTTGTGAATTGGGGTGACATTTGCACATTTCCAGTCTATGGGTACCTCCCCTGAGTCCAAGGAAGCTCTCATAATTATGGCTAAGGGTTTGCTTACTTCTTTTGCTGCCTCCTTTAATATAACTGGATAGATCCCATCCACCCCGGGTGCCTTTCTTGTGTTTATCTTCAACAGTTTCTCCTCCACTTTACTTCTAATAGAAGGTAATCATCATTCAGATCTATTATACCTAGTGGATGTACAGGTCCCTATGATAATATTAATCAGCGTTGTGATCTATCAGCCTTCCTTTCAAAATTTTCCTCTATTTTGACCTATTTTCTCTTAGAACTGTAGCTCAGTTCTAAGTAAGCCCCCCCCCTCCTTTTAATGTTTGCTTAATACCATCACTACTTAATATTTCACTTGATGGGTGAAATGGGAAGTTTTTATTATTTTTATTTGGCTTTTGCTATATAAGCTTGCTTACTTGCATCATATGCCTGTGCTAATGCTACCCTATTCTCTTGGTGTGCCACTTGGTCTGATACCTTTAATTTTTGGTTTGAATATCTGTTTTGCAAATTTCTTTTCTGTTATTATTTTTTTTTATAATGCTTGCATTCAGAGCTGTACTTAAAAACATGCACATGAGGCACTGGCCTCGGGCCTCACCACCATAGAGGTGGGGGGCCTTGCATGGCCTCTGTAATCTCAAATTTTTAAAGTGATCTTTGTATTGCAACATTTGTGTTTTAAACAGATTGGTAAAAATATATATATATTTTTTTCCCTGATTATATTTATATATGCAAGTTTTTTTCTTTTTGGACTGGACCTCTGGCATCTTTAAAGGAGGCCCCATAAGAGCTTAGTGCCTTGGCCACCAAGTTGTGTAAGTACGGTCCTGTTTGCACCAATCTACCTTCATTTCGATCTGCCTACAGGCCTATTACCATTCCTTTCACTTTGAATATCTTTTTACTTAATTTCCCATCTGTTCTTTCTGCATGCATCTACCATTTTAGATTGCTTTGTTTGACTTTGCATATTATTATCTGTATATTTAATAAGGAAGCCGTTTTCTTTTGACAGTTAGTGTGAACCATAGGCTTAATTGATTGGGCTGGAAATGGTCTCAAATGGAAGCTATTTCTTCCTAGATGTGCACAAAGGTGTTAAAATTTAAAAATTCCAAATAGTTTTATTTCACGTAATGGGCCAGTTTTGTAGTACAAACGAGAATAGTTCACCATTCATTTCATAGATGGAGCCACAGGAAGATGTTAACTGTTAAACAAACAGTTGTCTAAGCTGATAAGGCATTTTTTTCTGATTAACAATTTGCACATTTGCACAATCGTGTCCTCTGTTCTGAAAAAAATAATAATAGGACAGCTAGAGAAACATTCTGCTACCAATTGCAAAAGTTTCACAACGAATACAGCTAGCTGTAGCCATTGCATATGATAGGCCTAACCGAACTGGTCTCAAATTGAAGATATTTCTTCCTAGGTGCACAGAAACATAGGAAAATATAAAAATTCTGAATAGTAAAAAATCCAAATAGTTTTATTTTACAGAACAGGCCAATTTTCCCTACTAGCAGTGCCTATCTTAAAAGAAAGAATAATTTTATTTTACAGAAATAAGAAATGAGAAAGGATTCGACACATACTGGCTTACCTGCTCACGATCAAACATGGACTACATTTCTTTAGGACAGCCAGAGAAAAACTCTACTACCATTTGCGAAATTTTTGCAAGCGCTACTGCTAGTTATTATTATTAGTCATATGGTGTAAGGAAGCCTGAGGCTTATGCTGCACCAGCCAAAAAAAAATTCCCGAGTTACCCAGAGAGAGAGAGAGAGAGAGAGAGGTAGAAAGGAATCACCAAGAAAAAGAAGAATGTTGATATCCAGCTCAGGACCCTGGGTTTATATTTGACAATTTTTTTTTATTTTTTTATTTCATCATTTGTAATGTGGCATTATTATTGTTAATTTCATTTATTTTTCTTAAAATTGAAAGTTCTAATTTTTGATAATTTCTTTTCGCCCTTAGCAAGTTCTCAGCTCCATATGTTAAAATAGGCTTAAAACTAATTATAAATGTGTTATAAATAATTTTGTCATTTAGTTAATTTTTCTTTTGCTCCAAATAATTTTATTTAGTCTGTTTTTTATTCTGTTTATTTCTGTCTAACCTTCTATCTTCTTTAAAAATTATTCTTAGTTGCACAAAATGACTAACTTCTTCCAGTGTTTGGTTATTTAATCTCCACTGAATTTTCATTGTCTTTATCAACTTTTGTTTTTGTGTAAATGATGTTCTTGTTAAATTCTCTAAACTTGTAGCTTATTTTTTCAGAGGTTCTTGGAGCTCTTGCTTTCAATTTTTACATCTCTCTTGCTAAAATTTTTCAGTAGCTGTCGAACTTTTTATTAAAAGAATGTTTGTTACTGAGATGCAGACAATTTGCAAGATCAGTTGTCAAAATTATAAAAAGAAATGGTGCTACAGTGCAGCTCTGCTCCACTCCAAGGTTAACCTTAAATCATTTTGCTTCTTTCAATCAGTGCAGACTTGCCATTTTCATTCAATTTTTTTATTCTCCTTAAAATATGTGCTCTTTGTAAAATTTGGCAGTGGATACTTTGTTTTTCAAGATCAACAAATCTTGAAAAACAAGAACAACTATTTGGAATATAACAAGAACCCAAAATATGGCTTCTTGTTATATTCCAAATTATATATATAATTTGTAACAATGTGAATATTTATTCTTGTATTGTTGTTTGACTTAAAACCTGATTGTTTTTCCTCAAGATTAAGTTCAACAATAATTCTGATCCCCTTCTTTCATATCCAGTGTATGCTGCTTATTGTAATCATGGATAATATTATGATTTGTATAATGTTTTGTTTTATGAATTTGAGATTGGATGTGTACTAATACATAGAAAAAAAAACATTTATTGTAATCAACACTTCGGTTGTTGATTTTTATTTTTTGCCGTATCGTGATTTCCACATGTGGAAGTGATTATGTAACGTCTAAATTTGTTCTTGAACTTCAACATGTTGTGTGTTTAGTTACTCCATGAAAGAAAGTTGTATCTGTACTCCTATTGTTGTTTTACAGAAGAGCATTAATCCGTTTCTAATTCTTGATTTTAATATTTTCTTTATTTGTTTTTAATGGTTTGTATGGATTTTCAGAAACATTATGACAGTTTTGTTTTTATTGATGATTTTTTCAAAGAAATAGTGGACAAAGTATTTTATATTGCTTGATTTTAATATTTCCTTTCTATCCTTCTACCTTTTTTACATACACATTTCTGCTTTGCATCAGTAAACAACACTGAAGGCTACATTTTTGTTTCTTCAGTTATTGTTATCAAATGTTTGTTGTCATTTAGGCTGGGTCTCAAAGCGATCACAATAAGCAGAATCTGCTGTATTTAGATTTTAACTAGTATACTAAGGGGTAAAATTCCCAAGGGGTATTAATTTCCACATTTACCTTTATTTCCCCTTTTATGTATTGGTACAGTTAATACCTTACTCCAATCTTCCTAAATTACTTATTTGGAAAATGCTGTCTGGATAATGTGATGTTACCACCACAATGCTATTCCCCTCCCTCCCTTCCCAGTTTTCGGAATTTGAAGTCTAATTTAATATACAGTGGTGGACAAAAAACTGCATCACCTTAAAAAAAAGTAACATTTATAGTGAAACGTATAAGATATTGTTTGATTGCAGTAATTTTTTTTGTTGCAAAGCAAAGGTATTGCATCAGCCATTTCTATAAATACGGTATTGGAAGGGTATACACGTTCATTAGTATCTTGTTTTGTGGAGGTGTAAGCATGGCTCCATATGTTCAATTGACACCAAAAAAAAAAAAAAGTGTAGCTGTTGCTCTGTCCCAAGAAGGGTATTCTATGCATGCTATCGCTGATAAAATAGGCTGTCACCAGTCAGCAGTATCCTGGGCACTGAAATGAAACAGTGAAACCGGTGATGTGAAGAGAAGACCTGGATCAGGCCATAAGAGAGTGACTACACCTTCCCAAGATCGATATTTGAAATGGCTATGCCTTTGTAATCGCCATTCTTAGTGCTCCTGATCTAAAACTGGACTTTGAGATGGACTCTGGTGTTGAAACAAGTGCACGAACTATCCAAAGACAGCTTTCAGAATGTGGTCTGCATGCCTGTCGACCCAAGAAGAAGCAGCTTTTGTTGACACAACAAATGAGGAAGAAGTTTTTAAAATGCATTATTTCATGGAAAAAGAGCAATGGGACACCATCATCTTTTCTAACGAATCGAAATTCAACTTGCGTGGCTCAGATGGGAAGCAGTATGTCAGAAGACAAAAATCTGAGGCATACCATCCTGACTGCATAACACCGACTGTAAAGTTCTCTGCAGGTCAGATGGTCTAGGGATGCATAACAAGCAAAGAAGTGGGGTGAATTAAGTTTATTAACAGAACGGTGAATGCAGAAACCTACACTGCCATCAGACGTCCAAAACTGCATTTTTCAACAGGACTTAACACCTTGCCACACAGCAAAATTGGTAAGTTTTATTCTATTTAGATTTAATGATGAGATTGTGTTCTTGTCTCACAGGCTTAAAATATACTTACACAAATGTTCTCCCTCTTTTTTTTCTCTCCCTTAATATGCAGTAATACCTCAGAAATGCTGGCATTGCAGTGTTGGACTGGCCTGGCAACAGTTACGATTTGAACCCTATTGAAAATTGTTGGTATATAATGTCTAAAATTGCTCAGAAGAAGCCAACAAGTAAGATACAGCTGCAGGAGAGCATCAAGGGTGTGGTACCACAAAATTGGGCAACTGTATATCCAGAAGTTGATTAACTTTGTGCCAGATCATTGCAAGGCTGTAATTGCAGCTCAAGGAGGAACAACAAAATATTGAGGACTTTTTTGCTGATTTACAGTACATAATACTATTGTGTTAACTTATCATTTCTGTTTGTACACGTAAATGCAATAAAATGTACGTTTGGTTGTCATGATTGCCATTTGGATGATTTCTCATATTTCCATTAATTACGCATTTTACCCTTTGGGAAGATATTTATGCAATTAGGTATATCAGGTGGAGTCTTTTTATTGGATTTCATTCACAGAGCTATATATCCTATCTTACAAATGCATTTCAAACATTTCTGCAACCCACAATGCCTTCAGCTTCTTTAACAATTCATCAAAGTATTTCTTTTATACTTCTCAAGTAAACGCCTCTTTTATTTCAACTTCACCTTTTTTGATTACCATTGTTGGGGTGTGAATGCTAAACATTTTTATATCTACAAGGTACTTGTTTTCACTGTCTTTCCCAATTAAAAATAATTATAAGATAAATAAAACCTATATATAAAAAAAAATATATATATATATATATAATAAAACTTAAAAAGTTAATAAAGTAAAAAAAACAAATTTTTTTCTTTAACTGCCTCTGTAACTTCTTAGGTACACCATGGCATTCTGAACTTCCTGTATTTACAGACCACCCTCTTTTGCAGTTTCCATTAAAATACTCAAATTTTTGTCATTTTTAAAAATCTAAATCAGTTTTTCAAACTTTTGTGATTAATGGAACACCACTTTGGAATAAGTAAGAAACCAATTGACCAGTTGCCATACTGCTGGCTAAAATTTAAAGTACTTCTTTGCATATGGAATTTTGAAAAAAAGAATACTAACTTATAACTAATAGTATTAACATTTAATGCCATGCATTCTCAAGTATCTATTAAAAAATATTTTAATTCCAAATTTAAACTATGAGTAATTATTGTTAATTGATTAAAGAAAAAAAAGTTATTTGAAAATAAGAATTAGCAGTACCTTAATGGATATTGCTTGAATTTTAGTTTAGTTAGTTATTAGAAATATCTATTACCTAGAATGCATTACTTTATAAAACCTTTTGACTGACAGACTTTTTTTGATGAAGTTCTGAATCTGCCTTGCAATTATTTAATTTGATAATAAATGTTTTTGAGAAATTCACTGTATTCAAAAATATTTTAGAATATATGTTATACAGTAAAATCTTGTTAATACAAACTTGGTTTACAAAGTACTCGTTTATATGAAGCATATACCATTCCTCTGCAAAAGAATAGGTTTTTCTATGCACATATATTTGTTTAATACAAAATTCAGTTAATATCTATTACAAATTTCATTTTCACCCTGTGAGAAATTGTTATTTTGTATATTTAATACAAATCTTGGCACAGTTGTCCAATTATTGCTCCTATTATTTCCTCTCGCCCCAGTTCCCTGCTTCCCGAAGGATGGCACTGAACTTGTTAGAATTTACTTTTGTGTAAACAAAACCAGTTTATGATAGCTACAACTTAAGTGCACTCTGAAAAACATCATTGTGAAAGATGAGATGTTAAATTAACAAAATAATAAAAATAGTTTTTCTAAGTTGTTTACATACACTACTTTGCTCTGGAAAAGGTCAGTTGCAATTGTTATGCCAGTTCAAAGAGTCTTTTGCTACAGTATAATCTATTTTTGTGCTATTTTATTATCTGTACTAATATCTTTTTTGGAACTTATGTCTTTAAACTAATTTAAAGTTTGTTTATATTAAATCTCATCTAGTAGTGTTATGGTGACAAAACTTAAATTGACAGAATCAAGCCTGGAAATTATACAAGTGGTTGATAGGATGGAACATAGCAAAACAGACATTTCAAAGGAATACAACATCCCTTTACCTACTTTATTCTGCAATACTGAAAAACCGAAAAAAACTGGAAGTGCACAATACTGGAGCAGGGATAAAAAAACAGGAAACAAACTCCTGGTTCAAAACAAATGCGATATTGGCAAATTAGATGCACACATCTAATTTGCCAATATCAGGTCTGATATTATAAGAAAAGGCAGATTATGTAGATCATGGAATTAGCAAATTCAAATGCAGCAGTGGCTAGCTCCAAAGATTTAAAGGCAGGAATAACTTGGTTTCGCAAAATGTTTGCGGCAAGTCTGGATTAGTAGACAAAGAAAAGGCTATGGACTGGTTGTGTTCTGTACAGTCCATTCTTTAAAAATATGAGGCAAAGGATATTTTTAATCTTGAAGACAGGATTATTTTATAATTTGCTGCCAAACAAAGTATTTGCTGTTCAAGGAGAGTCTTGTCATGTTGGAAAATTAAGTAAACAAAGACACTATTCTGTTATTCTGCAGTTCAGATGGCAATACAAAACTATGCCCACTTGCGATTGGTAAGTTTTCCAAGCCAAGAAGCTTTAAAGAAGTTAACTAACTTCACTGTAATTATGAGGCCAATACAAGTGCATGGCTTACGGTCAACATTTTTCAGTCTTGGTTATCAAAAGTGGACAGAAGAATGGCTTCAGAAAAAAGGAACATTTTGACGACTCTAGATCATTGTATAGCACATTCTGCTGAGATACTTAAGTTGACAAATATAGCTGTTAGTAAGAAATAATCTTATCTTATCTTCCTTCACGGAAGCTAATAATAAAGTAAGATAGTAAGAAATAAGAATAACGTATATATCCAGTAAAATATAACTTTAATTAAATAGTTTGGAGCTTTCGAGGTTGAATGTTTCTTTGTCAACAAATTCTAACAGAATGGAAACTTTAGAGATAAAAATTATTTTAACGGACACAGAGTTGTGCGTGCAGTGAGGCGTGTGAGGGCACGAGGTTGGCCATTCAACCATTTGATTGGTGTTCATTGTTGCTGCATGGACATGCATAGTTTTGCCTCCAGCACTTATCTACACTTAAAACAGTTGTCTCCAAGATGGGGTGTAGTCTCATGCCTTTGGAACGGTTCATGGCTCTTGAATTACACAATATATTAAGTGACTCTAACCAGAGGCGGTGGCGAAAGTGTCAAGACTGGTCAATTACTTCGTAGTTGCGCTTGGGATTGAGGTCATGGTGGGTCGACCAGAATGTTCCGCGAGTGTGGACTGGTCAGTCTCAGCAAGGCAAACCGATCTGTCATGTTCTGCAAGGTGGTCTTGAAGACGTCTCGAGGTCTCTCCTATGTAGCAGTTGTCACAATTTTTTCAGGCTATGCAGAATACTACACCACTGTGTAAGAGAGGGGTGACCGGAGCCTTTACGTTGGAAACTAAAGAACATAAGTTTCTACCAGGCAGCTGCATGCATTTTATGTGGTATTCTTGGAGGATTTTTGAGATTTGGCGTGACATGCCCAGATAGTAGGGAATGTAGGCAGTAAGCACATTGTCTTGAGTTTATGGCAGTCTCGGGTGGACTGTGAGCTCTTGCACTTGTAATAAGCACTTGTCCAATATGTGGGTTGGATAGCCACAATTGATCAAGTCTGTCCTCACTCTGGAAATCTCATTGCGCCTAGCTTTGTCTGTGCTGGAGTGGCTCTAAGCCCTGGAGAATAGAGTGTTGGAAGTGCTGTTGAGATGGCTAGGGGCATGGCCAATCTGTAGTTGGTGAACTGTCCACACCACATTGGCTTACAGTATACTGAGGTTTCTAGATGCAGGCCCACATGTTTTACCAGGACATCCAAGAATAGGAGAGATCCAACAGGCCATAAATTGCACCAAGAGGCATTCTAGAGAATGACCCAAACTACTGAACAGAACAGAGCATCTTTGCCTTTGAAGATTGCTTATACCAGCAGGTACATGGCACTGCCATGGGTGCCCCTGTTAGTTCCATTGTGGCCAACATCGGCATGGAAGAACAGATATTCCTGAACCCATCAGTACCTATTACAACATGGTGTAGATACGTCGATGACATCTTCACCGTCATCCCACGTGGCTCTGAAGCAACATTGCTAGTGTATCTCAATTCCTTATCAGTGTTCATCCAGTTCACTCTAGAGTTAGAAGTGATGGATCTCTCCCATTCTTGGATGTCCTGGTAAAATGTATGGCCCCGCATCTAGAAACCTCAGTATACCCTAAGCCAATGTGGTGCGGACAGTTCACCAACTACAGATTGGCCATGCCCCTAGCCATCTCAACAGCACTGCCCGCACTCTATTCTCCAGGGCCACTCCAGCACAGACAAAGCTAGGCACAACGAGATATCCAATCCCAAGCGCAAGCAACTACAAAGTAATTGACCAGTCTTGACACTTTTGCCACCGCGTCTGGTTAGAGTCACTTAATATATTGTGTAATTCAAGAACCATGAACTGTTCCAAAGGCATGAGACTATACCCCCAACTTGGAGACAACTGTTTTAAGTGTAGATAAGTGCTGGAAGCAAAACTATGCATGTCCATGCAGCAACAATGAACACCAATCAAATGGTTGTATGGCCAACCTTGTGCTCTCGCATACCTCACTGCATGCACAACTCTGTGTCCGTTAAAATAATTTTTATCTCTAAAGTTTCCATTCTGTTAGAATTTGTTGACAAAGAGGCACGTTCAGCCCCTGAAAGCTCCAAACTATTTAATTAAAGTTATATTTCACTGGATATATATATATACACGTTATTATTATTTCTTATGTATAATTGATTCCAGTACAACTTCACTCTTATATGGCTGTTGTTTTTGAAACTAGTGGTACTGATATTGTATATATCAATACCACTAGTTTTATGCAGCCACTGGATCAAAGCATTATTTATAACCACAAGAGAGTATATAGAGCCTTCCTGATAAGGTTCTTGATCCTCAACTTGGAAGGAGGGAAGGAACAATTTGTAGCCAAATTGGAATGCCTTGGGTGCTATCTATAATCTAGTTATTGCTTGGGACAGTATTGCATCAAGTGTAATATCAGTTTCTTCAGAAAGAGTGGCTTTGGAGAGATTATCATCGAAAAACATGGCCTGGGACATGAATGCGAATATTGAGGAATGGGAGAATTTGAAGGAGCATATGGATTTTATTTGCGAATCTGAAGTGTTTGTCAGGTACATGAAGTTTCTACCACAACAATGCAACACCAGAAGAGCTGCTGAGCACCAAGCAAAACATGATGTTTTTGTTACCAACACACACACACACACACACACACACACACACACACACACACACACACACACACACACACACACACACACACACACACTCAGCCATCTAAAAAAGATGCCCAAAATGCATTGAGCATAATAGAGAATTTGTTGGCTTTCAGTAATGTTGATAAAGAAACAACTATTGCATTTGATATTGTCTGTGCTGTAGTTAAAAATGCATAAAGGACAAAAACTGTGCAAAGAACATTGATTCTTTCTTTAAATTAGATTAATTTATCAAAAAAGTTAATGGTTTGTATGTCTCCTTTTATATTAAAATTAATTCTTTTTATTGTGATACTAAAATATTGTATATATCAAAATATATACTGTGTACACGATATTTTTATTTCACTTAATTGCTTTTTATTATTATTATTATTAGCATATGGTGCAAGGAAGCCTGAGGCTTATGCTGCACCAGCCAAAAAAAACAAAAACAATTCTGAATTACCCTGAGAGAGAGAGAGAGAGAGAGAGAGAGAGAGAGAGAGAGAGAGAGAGAATCAGAAGTAGAAGGGAATCACTAAGAAAGAGAAGAACAATATCCAGCTCAGGCTCCTGGGTGTGCCAAGCTTCTCTCTTAGTTTATCTTACAAATGAAATAGAATTTTTAAAAAGTGTGGTATTTCTATTGCTGTATTGTGTTAGACAAGACTTTTGTTTTTATTATTTTATTTTATTAATTTAAATTCATTTTTTAGATTTAGTTTTGATATTATTTATTATTATCCTTAGATATATAGTATGTGTCAAAAAAAAAAAAAAAGGTAAAATTTCTACACTTTTGGGACCTCATTATTACAAAATGTGAAAATTTAGGTCCCTTGAACTTTGCATTAACAAGATTCGACTGTAAATGATACCATAATTACACATTTAGTATATTTCTACAACACATATGCAGAGTAGTCATTTCTGTGACCAACTTCTCTGACATTTGTGACCTATATAACTAACCTTGATGGGATTCTGTGATCACAGAATGCCATCAGTTGCTGTTTCTTGCATCATTTGATGCAAGAAAGCAAGCTTATGCAGCATCAGCCAAAAAATAAAAAAATAAAAATAAATAAATAAAAAATAATCACTTCCACTTCACCTCTCTGTTCGTTCGAAATACCTGTCCAGCTGAGCCTTAAACTTATTTAGGCTATCAACTTCCACGACAAGGGATGGAAGTCTATTCCACCAACCAACCACCTGCTGGCTAAAGGCAAATTTCCGCACGTCTATCCTACATCTGTCTTTCCTCAATTTCAATTTATGCCCTCTCAGGTGATTATTCTGAGCAAGAGGAAGAATACCATCAGCATTGAGCATGCTCAAACCATTCAAGGCTTTATACACCTCTATCAGATCACCTCGCTGGTGCCTAGTCTCCAGACACTGTAATTTGCAAAACTTCACCCTTTCTTCGTAAGAGCACCCCTTTGTTCCATTCACTAATCTTGTTGCCCTTCTCTGTACTCGTTCCAGCAGCTCTACATCCTTCTTGAAATGAGGCCTCCAGACCTGTATACAGTACTCTAGGTGTGGCCTGACCATTGCCTTATACAAGGAAATAATCACCTCCTTATCCTTGCTAGAAAAATTCCTATATATCATTGACAATACACCATGAGCTACTGTTGCAGCCCATCTGCACTGCTCAGAGAACTTCTTATCTGCCTGCACAACCACCCCCAAGTCCCTTTCATTCTCTACCACTGTCAGTGTAGTACCACAGAGTTGATAGGTTGCTCTGGGGTTGCTGTTTCCCATGTGTAGTACTTTACATTTGTCAATGTTAAACTTCATTTGCCACCTCTCAGCCCATCTGCTCAACCTTTCCAGATCCTGTTGCAGCAGCATAGTGTCAGTAGTGTCCTTGACAACCCTGCCAACCTTTGTATCGTCTGCAAACTTGGACATTAAGCTTGATATACCATCATCAATATCATTTATAAATACAGAAAACAATAATGGACCCAACACTGAGCCCTGAGGGACTCCACTAATAACATTAGTCCACGATGAGCAGTGTCCATTGATTACCACTCTCTGTCTTCTCCCCCTCAACCACCCCTTTATCCATAGCAGCAATTTGCCTCAAATGTCACAATGCTCCAATTTGTGTAGCAGTCTTCCATGTGCAACAGTATCAAAAGCCTTGCATTACTTCCAAGTATATAATATCAAAGTTATTCCCCGAACCAGTGGTTTTTTGACTGCATCATAGTATCCAATCAAATTGGTCAGGCAAGACTTCCCCTTAACAAAACCATGCTGTGTCCGAGCTATAACTGAAGTCTTGTCTAGATGATCCTGCAGTGCTTCTTTAACCAGTGCCTCCATTAATGTTCCTGGAACAGAAGTTAAACTCACAGGTCTATAATTACTTATGTCAGCCTTTGATCCTCCTTTGTGAATTGGGGTCACATTTGCACAACTCCAGTCCATGGGGGTACCTCCCCTGAGTCCAAGGAAGCTCTCATAATTATGGCTAAGGGTTTGCTTACTTCCTTTGCTGTCTCCTTTAATATAACTGGATAGATCCCATCCACCCCAGGTGCCTTTCTTGTGTTTATCTTCAACAATTTCTCCTCCACTTTACTCTCAGTTATTACAAGATTCTTTAGCTTACTGCCAGAGTTGAATACACCTCTGGCATTCTCCTCGCCGAATAACTCCTCGTGTGTGAATGTCGATGCAAAATATTCATTTAGTTTGTTAGCTACCTGAGCAGGATCATCAACAGTTGACCCATCAATATCAAGTTGACCAATCTGATTCATCCCCTTCCTTCTAGAGTTTACATAAGTAAAGAACTCTTTGCTGTTTTTCTCTGCATCCCTAGCCAAAGATTTCTTGTAATCTGCCTTTGCCTGCCTAACCTCCTTTGTAACTTGGTTACAGATCAATTTGTATCTATCATAGGCTTCTGTGTCACGTGTTAATTTGTATGTATCCCATGCATTTACTTCTCTGCCATATGTCTCATTAGTTCATCTGACATCCATTTAGTGCCTAAACCTTGAACAATATTTCTTAGTTGGTATGTAAAGCCTAGTAGCTTCCAAGATAAGTTCTTTGAATGCTTCCCATTTTGAATTTGCTGTTGGTAACATCATCAGTTGGTCCCACTGTATAGAATTTAAATACTGTCTCAGTCCATCGTAGTCGCCTTTACGAAAGCAATAACCCTTCCCTTTACCCCTAATGGTAGTTACCTCTTTGAGTAAATCCCACTTCAGCACACTGTGATCACTGCCACCTAGTGGTTCATTTATCTGCAGATTCTTAATGCATGAAGAATCACTACTGATAATGAAATCAAGAGTATTACTCCCTCTAGTTGCCTCCCGAACGTGCTGATGTAGAAAACAATCATCCAATAAATCCACAAAAGCCTTGCTAGTGTGTGAGTGACCAGCCCCCAAATTCCAGTCAATATCTGGGAAATTAAAATCCCCCATTATAAGACTCTCTGATTTACTGACCCACTCTATTTCCCTGTACAGTTTCTTATTATACTCATCAGAGTCATTAGGCCTATAGCACACTCCTACTCTCAATTTTGATCTCCCAATGCTTATGTCACACCAAACTGAATCGACACTGCACTGTCCAGCAATGTCAACTGGCCTCACTTCCTTGGATTTTATGTATTTCTTAACTAATAGCATAACCCCTCCTCCCTTCCTATCCTGTCTATCCTTTCTGTAGACATTGTACTCCCCAAATTCCAGTTCTGCATTTCTTATATCTGTGTGACACCACGTCTCTGAAATCCCAACAATATCTGCCTTTGATGTTTTCAGCAATACCTCAAATTCATCAAATTTATTTACTAAACTCCTAGCATTGGTGTACACGCAAGTATACATGTACCTGTTCTTTTTCTTAGATACCCTAACACAACCCATGTGTTTACTTATACCCCAATGATTCCCAGCAGTCTCTGAAATATCCTGCAACTTATTTTCCAGGCTGCTGCTCATTCCAATAGAAGCAGTGCAAGAATCACTTTCACCTCTGCCAGTGGCTGTTAATCTATTAGTCATTGTATCCCCCCAATCTAGCAGTTTTCCGACCCACCTAACACTGCCTCGATAGCATCAGCAAAATTCTTGCACCCTTTCTATTTAAGTGTATCCCATCCCTGTAGAAGCAGTCTCTTCTGTTAACAAGTACAGATCAGGCTGAAAAAAATTCTACCCCTTGAGCCTTGCACAATCTTTCCAGGGCCAAATTGATCGACAGGGCTGTCATCATATACTCCCTCCTATCGTGTCTGGGCAGAATTGCAGACATTTTCAAATTCAACCCTAATTCATGGCTCTTTTTACTATCAGATGTACACTAGCATATTATTAGTTATATTCTTTGATTTGATGTAGCACTGTCATTGCCAATAATGCCCTGCATATTTTTGTGGGTCTCTTATTCATTTACTAAATAGAACATGGGATTTTATTTTTTAGGGAGTATTTCATGGAATAGACAACTTTATTAATGAAGCTAGCTATATGAGTATGATTGGTACTACTCCCGGATGGGGTGGGAAAACATTTATTATTCAGGTAAGAACTTTTCTAAAAAAGGCTGAAATAAGTAAATGGTCTTAAACAGTTGAATCTCATTAATACAACCACAGTTTATAAATTCTCATTTGTATGAAGTACATATTTCTCATTTATTCTCAAAAATATATACTTCATACAAAATTTTCATTTGTATGAAATACGTATTTTTCTTCTGTGAAAGATTTTATGATAAACAAATATTACATATTGGTTTGTTACAAAATGCGGGTAACATGTATTTACAAAGTCTGTTTTTACCCTGTGAGAAATAAATAACTTCATTTTGTATGGTTTAATACAAAGCTCAGTACAGTTGTCCTATTATTGCCCCACCACTTAAACTTAAACCACACAGTTCTGCATTTTCTGACTTGTTAATTTATTTTTAGATAAACAAAGCTAGCTTTTGGTAGCTACAACATAAATACACTTTGAAAAATATCCATTGTAGGTCAGTTGTAATTGTGTCATCTTTTGTTATGATCTATATTTTGTGCAATTTTTTAAAGGAATCTTTTTATCCTTTGGATATCTTATATATATATATATATATATATATATATATATATATATATATATATATATATATATCTGATAATTAAAATAAATATGATATTTAAATAAAATCATCAGCCAGTAGTACGGCAATAATACAGAGCGAAATGAAACGCAAAATAATATAAATAAACAAACAGGGAAGGGAAAGTAGAGATAATAGGACAAAAGGGTAGTCGATAATCCCCTATATAATTTAGTCAATTAAGTCCTTAAACCCAATTAATAAACAATGATATAAATTTAAATAATGCCAATTATAAATAATTTAGCGGTACCGCCCTTGAAGGTACCAGTTCCAAAAGACGTGAAATATCACCAAAAAAGGGTTAAAGAAACTACCAAAAAACTAAAATATCAAAATAATAGACTGACCATCATGCCCCATATCGACAGAGGACCACGAGGCCAATAATGGTCATGGAATCGCTGCATTTCAATCGTCATACAAATCATCGCAAAGGCAGAAATATCGAAGAACCAAACCACCCCTCCATTCTCCGATAGATCAACCAATGCAGAGGATTTGCATGGCGGTGGTCCTCTTGATCAGAGCCACACCACTGACATAATGCAAGCTTAACCAGCTTATATAATAGAAAGGAAAAGAATAGATGGCGGCACAGGTGCTGCTTATTTAGCATATCAACCCACTACTACCACTAATTTATATTATGTGAGGTAAAAGTTAGGTAAAAGTAATAAAAATAAATAAATATGGCTATGTAGCTATCATTAGAGGCAGCAAATGCACATCCTCCACATGATGCCTAATTATATCTGATAATTAAAATAAATATGATATTTAAATAAAATCATCAGCCAGTAGTACGGCAATAATACAGAGCGAAATGAAACGCAAAATAATATAAATAAACAAACAGGGAAGGGAAAGTAGAGATAATAGGACAAAAGGGTAGTCGATAATCCCCTATATAATTTAGTCAATTAAGTCCTTAAACCCAATTAATAAACAATGATATAAATTTAAATAATGCCAATTATAAATAATTTAGCGGTACCGCCCTTGAAGGTACCAGTTCCAAAAGACGTGAAATATCACCAAAAAAGGGTTAAAGAAACTACCAAAAAACTAAAATATCAAAATAATAGACTGACCATCATGCCCCATATCGACAGAGGACCACGAGGCCAATAATGGTCATGGAATCGCTGCATTTCAATCGTCATACAAATCATCGCAAAGGCAGAAATATCGAAGAACCAAACCACCCCTCCATTCTCCGATAGGACCACCGCCATGCAAATCCTCTGCATTGGTTGATCTATCGGAGAATGGAGGGGTGGTTTGGTTCTTCGATATTTCTGCCTTTGCGATGATTTGTATGACGATTGAAATGCAGCGATTCCATGACCATTATTGGCCTCGTGGTCCTCTGTCGATATGGGGCATGATGGTCAGTCTATTATTTTGATATTTTAGTTTTTTGGTAGTTTCTTTAACCCTTTTTTGGTGATATTTCACGTCTTTTGGAACTGGTACCTTCAAGGGCGGTACCGCTAAATTATTTATAATTGGCATTATTTAAATTTATATCATTGTTTATTAATTGGGTTTAAGGACTTAATTGACTAAATTATATAGGGGATTATCGACTACCCTTTTGTCCTATTATCTCTACTTTCCCTTCCCTGTTTGTTTATTTATATTATTTTGCGTTTCATTTCGCTCTGTATTATTGCCGTACTACTGGCTGATGATTTTATTTAAATATCATATTTATTTTAATTATCAGATATAATTAGGCATCATGTGGAGGATGTGCATTTGCTGCCTCTAATGATAGCTACATAGCCATATTTATTTATTTTTATTACTTTTACCTAACTTTTACCTCACATAATATATATATATATATATATATATATATCTTATCTTATATATAAGATAAGAATGCCATCAGTAAAATCATTTGAATGCCATCAGTAAAATCATTTGAATGCCATCAGTAAAATCATTTGAATGCCATCAGTAAAATCATTTACTGATGGCAGTAAATGATTTTATATGTGTATATGTCTTAACAGTCCACTACTGTTTAATGGCCTAAATTTAAGAACCAGTCAATTTCCAGTGACATCATTAGTTTTATTGGACAGAGGTGGTAGATGACTTTCATCAACCGGTGAAATACCACCACTTTGCTTATTGGAGGCTTGAAGTGGTGAAACCCATGTTTAGTCTCTAGAGCAAAGTTTCCGGCATCCCCCTTCCCCCATACTTCTCCTTCAACCCATGCACGGTACTAAGTACTATAGGTTTTGATACCTTTCGTGTTTGGGGTTTTCATAAAAAAAAAAAAAAAACTGAAGATCAATTTATTCACAAAGATGTATTTCAGCAAGTTTTAAGTGCTTATGGGAAGAGCCTATTTGGATATTTGAATAGTTATATCTGGATATTTAGATGAGTTTAAGGAATGAAAATTCATAATATAAAGCAAATTTGGTATATATTTCTGTTACTGAAAACTTTGTTGATGATGTAGTGTTTTTTGGAATACCTAACATGATTAATAAGATTCTATATGAATTTGATCCTCTATCAACTTGATTTGTGTGATCCTCTGTTAGCTTGATTTGTATGATCCTCTATTACCTTGATTTGTATGATTCTTAATGAACTTGGTTTTTATGATATTGTGTGAACTTGGTTTGATTTTATATGGTTCTCCATGAACTTTATTCTGATTCTGCATGCATGTAAAATTCAGGAAAATCAAAATAGATTTATTACAAACCAGCAAATAAAGGCAATTATTTAATTTCCAAAATTATGGCCCAGTAACACGCAAAAACTTTAATATTAGAGCAATTTTTTGTTATTTTTGTTATATTCCTTGTTGTAACATAATTTGAAAAAAAAAAAAAAAAAAGAAAAGAAAAAAGAATTGTTTACTACAATTTTTAAGAGTAAATATCCCCTGTGGATAATAAACACAGGTTTTAAATTAGCTAAGAACTGAAAAAACACTGTAATTATGAACATTAACCACTGGATACAGTTACCATATATTGATCATGTCTGAAACCATTGCAAAATGTCTTTAAAAGTGACTGGAGTGAGTCCAAGTATTGTGTATGCGGTGGCATTGTCGAGGCCACATTATGTCAAGGATCTGGGTATATTCTTACTATGTGTACACCCTATCCAAAAATTTCAGTACTTCATACAGCATGCCTCCCCCCCCCCACTTTTTCTTTCTATTTAATACACCATGAATTATCAAACTAATAGAGTAAGCTTATCTGCGAAAATAACTAATAGAGTAAGCTTATCTGCGAAAATAACTAATAGAGTAAGCTTATCTGCGAATCCTAATTCATTTCACAAATATACGTGGTCTCAATTCTAATCTCAGTGATGTCCATTTCTACTTGCAGTCTGCCAAATCCCATGTACTTTTTCTGACAGATCCTCAGTTATCAGTTGATTCAACCACTGCTCATCTCATTGCCCAAATTATTCGCTGTATGATTCCTTTCACCTCACAAGTGGTACTTGTACATATGTCTGTTCCGATATTCCCTGTCAGAGACTTGGAAATTTGGAATCTCTTCTTTTCGATCTTCTCTGTCTTAAAATCTCTCTGCCTCATTTTGTCAAATGTATCTGTTGTCTCTACGGTTCTCCCAATTCCACTAATCACTTGGAACTCTTTGACTTCCTCTCTTTGGAACTCTTTGACTTTCTCCAATCCAACTTTCCTACCAGTGAGGTAATTTTTCTTGGTGATTTTAATGTTCACAACTTCAGCTGGCTTCCGTTTTCTAGTAACACCGCCCAGCTGGTCTAGATGCTGAGGCTTTTGCAATTACTAATGACCTTGCACAGATTGTTCATTTACCTACAAGAATACTGGACAGTCCTAACCATGCAGCCAACATGCTTGATCTTTTTCTCACAAACAACCCTTCTAAGTACACAGTCGAAGTGAGTGGTCCTTTTGGCACCTCAGATCACAACTTGGTGATTGTCTCTTCTCCATTGGAGCCTTTATTTCATGGCTATTCCCAATCTAGTGTTGTTTGGCATTACAAGAATGCAAAATGGGATGACCTGCAAGATTTCTTTTCTTCTTTTCCTTGGTCGGATTGCTGTTTAAAAACTTCTGATGTCAACGTTTGCTCAGATCGTGTCAGTGAAATTATTCTTGTAGGAATGGAATCCTTTATTCCACACTCCACTTTAAAATCTCATCCTTTATCTAAATCTTGGTTTTCCAATAAATGTGCTAAGGCTGTTCAAGAGAAGAACGTTACATATTGTAATTGGCTTGTTTCCAAATCTTCACTTTCATTTTCTGCCTACACCAAAGCTCGCAACAATTGTAAAATGGTTATTAATCAATTAATCAATTCAAACTAGATTTTGAACAGGCTAAGAGTAGAAAACTTGCTTCTTGCCCTAATGGTAGTTGAGCATTCTGGTCTATTGCTAAAGCTATTGGCCGCAATGTTTGCTCATCTGTGCTCCCACCTCTGTCAGAACCAGTTGGTTCTGTTGTCACTTCAGCCAAGGATAAAGCTGACCTGCTAGCATCCCATTTTTCTTCCAACGCTTGTATTAATGATTTTGGTAAAATACCTCCCACCATTCCCAACACGCTCCATTCAAATGCCTCCTGTGGTAAAATACCTCCCACCATTCCCAACACGCTCCATTCAAATGCCTCCTGTGGTCTTCCATTAAATGAGGGAGGAGAGATTGGCTCTACAGAGTTTTGTACCATCAGAAGAGATATTATGTGTAATTGAAGGAAACTTTGGGCACTGCCTCAACCATGATGCATACATAGTGTTATAAGTACTCTCCTAGCAAGCTATAGCTCTTTTACTGCATATCTGATGTTCATTTGAATTATATAAACACTGAATCAAATTTTAGTTTTTATATAAACACGGAATCAAATTTGAAAATTTTGTCTTCAGGTAAGGGGCTCCAACACGTCTTGATTTGGTAATAGAGTTGCTTGCCATTTTGGAAGAGAATGAAGAATGGCTCAAAAACATCTAGTGGATTCACTTTTTTTGGGGGGGGGTGAACATACAAATTTAATATTATTGTTAGCATTAATTAGGACAAATGATGCAAAATATATCCAGGGGCTCACATCAGGTGAGTAAGGGCTTGGCACACCCAGGGTCCTGAGCTGGATATCATTATTCTTCTCTTTCTTGGTGATTCATTTCTACTTCTGACTCTTGTTCTCTCTCTCTCTCTCTTACTCCATCGAACTTACCTTCCCCAAGGCCGGAGTGACGGCAGAGGCAGACAGTGGCTCCATCTGGTGTCACTCGCAAGAACTAAAACACTGGTCATAAGCTGAAGCTAAACAAGTCCACCTCCATAGATGGATGGTGTTACAGAAATATTATTCATACTGCATCGAGTGTGGCGCAGGATAAAGTCACTTGCATTCAGGCCTTAGGCAGAGGGGTCGGTTTGAAAAGTTGGAGACTGTCTCCCGAGCAAGACAGCGGAGCAAGTGGCGCTGTCTCCCTTAAGGCTACCACAAGAGAAGGGCAAGACCATCCAGCCCCACCAACTAGAAGTGCTTCCTGCGGAACTGCACTAGTGACCACCCAGGAAGGAACAAAACGCCAATGCATGAAGTGGAGCACTGATATGAATACGTATATCATGCGAGCATACTATGAAATAACTAGGCTAGAGACTGATATGACAATGTACAGGTCGCGACTACATACCAAGTGGTTGGAATGATACCCAGATATTTAGGTCACCGAACAGCGATTATCAGACCAAAGAAGGGCCATTGTCACGAAGAACCTAATAGCTCCTGCCATCTTGGAAAAAATCAAGCATGATGTCAGCGATCAGCTACAAAGCACAAAGAATATGGTCAATATGGAATCAGAGGAGAAACAGCATATCGTGGAACAAGAGGAGGAGCAGCAAGAAGAAATACAACCCAGAGTAGCTGAAGTGGAAAGAGATGAAGTCATGATATCTAGAATAGAAGACCAGTGGAAGAAGGCCCTAACAGAATTTGAAGGAATGGACCCTACAAGAACCCACGTGATACCTAAGCAGAGGCAAAATAAAATCCTGTGGAGAGTAACAGACCACCTCAATCGGCAAATTATGCCGCATTACCTTGACAACAATGGTACAATGCTGGAGGCTGTCCACACAGCTGTATACTGTGCTGCCATAGCAGCTACCAGGATTAATGGAAAAGAAACGAGAGACCAGCAGCAGAAGAACCAAAAACAGAAGGAACTGCCAGCTTGGGAAAGAAGACTTCAGCAGAAGATAGAAGAATTAAGAGTCAAGATAGGTCAGTTGACCCAGTACTAACAGAGTAATAGGAGTATGAAATTGATTGGAAAGGTGAAGAGCATCCTCAAGAGAGACAGTGTCCACAGCAAACATGAGACCAGAAATCAGGGCACCTCCATAGCCGGGTGGGCAGGAGCAGCAGTGCATAGCACACGCTTCTTGATTAGACCGGGGTTCGAGCCTGTGACTACCAAATACAGAGGATGCGGAAAGGTCAGGGAATGACTACCGCATATCTCTGGAGCAATATGGCCTTTGTTGTTAATCTCCTAAAAACCAAATAACAAACAAACAACAAACCAGAAATCAGAGAATAGGAGAATACTTGGACACACTAATGCAGAACCTCCTCACACTCAGCAAGAGACAATACCGATACAAAGAGAGCTCCCAGAGGAAAATAAACAACCGAATCTTTGATGAGGACCAAAGAGCCTTCTACAAGAAACTGGGTAAAGATGAGAAAGCAGGAAACGGACCATCCAAGAAGACGACCATCAAGGAGTTCTGGTAAAATATCTCGAGCAGTGAAGTAAGACATAACAACAGAGCCACCTGGATAGAAGTAGAACGGAAAAAAACCAAGGACATACAAGAGATGAGAGAGTGGGAGATTCAAGAAGGAGAAGTAAAGCAATTGATCAGGAACACCCACAACTGGCAAACCCCAGGAATTGATAACACCCACAACTACTGGTTCAAGAAGCTCACCTGCACACACAAGCTAGATGCTTGTGTGTGCTAGCAGAGCTGTTCACTCAAATGATAAGGTATCCTGAGACAATCCCGAAGTTTCTCACTGAAGGAGTCACATATTGGAAGCCTAAAGACGAAGATACAAGAAACCCGGCGAAATACAGGCCAATCACCTGCTTCCCAATGATGTACAAAATCCTGACTAGCTGCATAACCAAGAAGATATCAGACTACTTAGAGAGTCAGAACATAATGGCTGAAGGGCAGAAAGGATGGAAGTGGAAGAGCAAAGGATGCAAGGAGCAATTAACGATAGATGCCGCAGTTATGGAGCAAGCCTACAAGAAGCACTCCAACCTATACACAGCCTACATTGATTACCACAATGCCTTTGACTCCGTACCTCATAGCTGGCTGATAGAGACCCTGAAGATCTACAAGGTCAATCTCATAGTGACAAACTTCTTAGGAGCAACAATGGAGAAATGGAGCACCACAATTAAGGAGAGAACATCACAACCAGGCCAATCCCCATTAGAAGAGGAATCTTTCAGGGAGATGCTCTGAGCCCACTGTGGTTCTGTCTAGCACTCAACCTGCTATTCACTATGCTTAACAGCAGCAAGTATAGATATAACCTCAAAGGAGGAAGAAAGAACCTGTACACCCTCACACACCTGATGTACATGGATGACATCAAGCTCTACACTGCAACTGAGAAGCAACTCCGGCAACTACTCTGGATCACCGAAGAATTCAGCAAGGACATCAGGATGGAATTTGTTCTAGACAAATGCAAGACCCACACACTGCACCAGGGAAAATTAGTTGGCCGAAACTACCAGCTACTGACTGGTAAAGAGATCGAAGCTATGACAGAAGGAGAGACCTACAAATACCTAGGGATGATGCAGGCTCAGCAGTTAGAGCACAAGGAAATCAAGAAGTGCCTGACCGAAAAATATCATCAGAGACTCAGAAGCCTGCTGAAAGCAAAATTGAATGGGGGGAACACAGTTAAAGCCATAAACACTTATGCAGCTCCAGTACTAACATACACCTTTGGGGTCATAGATTGGACTAACACCGAGCTAGAAGATATCATGCGAAAGACAAGGACAGTAATGGCCAAGAGTCGCCAACACCACCCAAAGTCAGCAGTGGAGAGACTAACAATAGCTCGGAAAGAGGGTGGAAGGGACCTGATAGACCTACAGAAAACAGCAATATTTAACCTGAAGGATTACTTCAAGAACAACACAGCACCACTCCACCAGGCCATAAAGAAGATAGATAAGTTGTATACCCCACTCAACCGAAGCGAGGAACCCCACCCACCCAGATGGCACGACATGAAGTTAGAAAGATGGGCAAAGAAGACACTCCATGGCAGACACTACAATGACCTCCATCAAGATTGTATCAATAACATTACTTCCAATGCATGGCGGCGCCTCCGTAGCCAGGTGGGAAGGAGCAGCAGTGCGTAGCACACGCTTCTTGATTAGACTGAGGTTCGAGCCTGTCACCACCAAATACGGAAAGGTCAGGGAATGACCACCACATATGTCAGCAATGTGAGCCATGCAAATCCAATGCATGGCTCACAAGCGGGACGCTCTTCCCCTAGACTGAAGGATTCATGCTGGCCATCCAAGACCAGGTAATCAACACCAGAAACTATAGAAAATACATCGCAAAGGAGCCTGGAACGTCAGATGAGACATGTTAACGATGCCACCTGGCCTCAGAAGCAATCCAACACATCACCGCGAGTTGCAAGGTGATCACAAAGACTGAGTACACTCATAGACACAACCAGGTAGCCAGGATAATACATCAGAAGCTAGCGAGGAAATACCAGTTGACCAAAGAAAGCGTACCATACTACAAGTACGAACCCCAGGCAGTACTAGAAACCCGAACGCACAAGCTGTACTGGGACCACGCTATAATAACAAATAAGACTATCCCGCACAATAGACCGGACATAACCCTTGTAGACAAGATGGAAAAGGCTACCTACCTGATTGATATAGCAGTGCCCAACACTAGCAATGTCCAGAAAACCCACAAGGAAAAAATTAGGAAGTACACGAACCTGAGACATTAAGTCAAAGAGATATGGCTTATCCAAGAAGTATTCCAAGAAGTATCAACCGTCCCAATCATCGTGTCAACCACCGGTATGGTGCCAAAGACTCTACATAGCAGCCTACGAGCAATAGGTTTCCCAGAGAACACCTACAAGGAACTCCAGAAAGTCGCGATCCTGAACACCTGTAGGATAGTCAGAGATTTCCTTGACCAATGACCAACAGTAACACTAGACATTACAACCACCCTGTGTACTTGGTAGCAATACCCTTCACGGAGTGGAATCCCCCAATCACGGAGAAATAATATAAGAGCAACAATAATAATAATAATGTACGCACAGTGGCCCAGTGGTTACGACACTGGACTACCAGCGTCCTGATAGTCCTGGACCTGGGTTCGAGTACCGCCTTGGCGGAAGCGAACGCAGCTCCATCACACTGGGAGACCGGTATAATAATATTTATAAATTAGAATAATAATAAATAAATAAACATCATGAAAGTTGTTCAAGGTCGGAGTGGCAGCTAAGGCAGATTGTGGTGCCATCTGGCATCACTCCTGAGAACTACCACTGGACATAAGCCGAAGCTAAACAGGTCCCCCTCCATAGATGGATGATGTCACTGAGAAATATTAATCATACTGCATCGAGTGTGGCGCAAGATAAAGTCACTGATGTTCAGGCCTTAGGCAGAGGGGTTGGTTCGAAAAATCAGAGATGGTCTCCCGAGGAAGACAGTGGAACGTGTGGCGCTGTTCCCCGTATGGCTACCACAAGAGAAGGGCAAGACCATTCAGCCCACCAACTGGAAGTGCTTCCTGCGCAACTGCGCTAGTGACCACTCAGGATGGAAGAAAACGCCAATGCATGAAGTGGAGCATTGAAATGAATATGTACATCATGCAAGCATACTACGAAATAACAAAGCTGGAGACCGATATGACAACTTACCGGTAAAGACAATGTTGATAATGTTGAAACTGTGAGCTAGTAGATCGCGGTTGTCTGATAGATGTCGAGTATCACCGTGTTTCCCTTAAAAATTTAAAATATTCCGTGCCTTCCCTGTGAGTTCATTGCGGTGCATAGTTTGGGAACCCCTGCAATAAAACAAGAATTACAGGTAGCCTTGACAAAAACTAAAAACAATAAATGCCTGCGATTTGATCTTCTAGAAGTTGAAATCATTAAAAAATTGGCTGAAATAGCACCAGACAAACTTATAAATCTGTACAACCACTGCTTGACAGAGAAATTTCTCCAAAATAGGAAAACAGTTGTCCTCAGGCTCATATTAAAGAACCCTGGAAAACTTCCCACTGATCCTAAATCCTATAGACCCATAGTTTTACTCCCATTAATGGGGAAAAATATATGAAAGATTAATCTATAATAGAATATCAGTTTATTATATGTAAGCAGGATGTCACACAAACAATCAGTGTGGTTTCAAGCAGAGTAGCTATCAACTTTCACAACAGTCGGAAGTTTGTTCCAGTGATCAACTAACTGCTGGCTAAAGGCAAATTTCCACACATTTTTTCTATAACTGTTTTGAATTTGAATTTACACCCCCCTCAGGTTCATAACCTGAGCAAGAGGATAGAATCCCATCAGAATTGAGCTTACTCAACCCATTCAAGCCCTTATACACCTCAATAGATCACTGCGCAGGTGCCTAGTCTCCAGACACTGCAATTTGCAAAACTTAAGCCTTTCTTGGTAAGACCACCCCTTCGTTCCCCTCACCAGTCTTGTTGCCATTCTCTGTTCTCGCTCAAGCAACTCTACATCCTTCCTAAAATGAGGCCTCCAAACCTGTATGCAATACTCAAGGTGTGGCCTGACCATTGCCTTATACAAAGGGGTAATCACCTTCTTTTCTCCACTAGTAAAATTCCTGTATATCATTGACAATACCCCATGACCTGCTCTGGTTTGCACTATTCAGAAAATTTCATATCTGACTGCACAATTACTCCTAGGTATTTTTCATTTTCTATCAACCTAAGTGTAGTACCACAAAGTTGGTATGTTTCTCTGGGGTCACTTCTACCCATATGCAATACTTTGCATTTGTCAATGTTAAACTTCAGTTGCCACTTCTCAGCCCATCTGCCCAACTTTTCTAGATTCTGTTGCAGTAGCACACTGCCATTACTGTCATTAACATCACTGCCAACCTTTGTATCATTTTTTTTTTTTTTTTATGTGAACCCCAAACACGAGAGGTATTAGAACCTATAGTACTTAGTACCGTGCTTGGGTTGGAGGTTGAGAAGACGAAATAAGATATTTGTTGACATTGGACTTGAACTTCTGTAGATTGTAATTTTCAGGAAATACGTATGAAGGAAGGTTGTTCCAGAAAACGGTAGTTGAATGAATAAATGAAGAAGATGAAAAGTTGGTTCTGTGGGTTTGAAGTTGGACGGTAAATGGATGTTGGCTGGTGGCGGCACGTGTTCAGACTGTTTTAAAAGAGAGAGCGGGAATTATAGAAGTCAATTCAGAAGAACAGTGCCCATGGAAGTATCTGTAGAAGAGGCATGCAGCAGAAACAGTACGTTTATGAGAAAGCGAGTGGAGATTAGAGATGAATCATTAATTAACCTAACTGCCCTCTTCTGAATGGAATCAAGAAGCCTAAGGGTTCTTGATTCCATTCAGAATCAAGAATTCCATTCAGAACCAGATTGGGGTGGTGCCCTTGGGGGCACCACCCCAGATTGGGAACAATATTCCATGGCAGGGCGGATTTGCGATTTATACAGAGTGAGCAGCTGTTTGGAAGAAAAGTAACGCTGAGAGCGAAAGAGAAAACCAAGTTTTTTAGATGCAGAGGAAGCAATATTTGTAATGTGCTTGTGCCAAGAGAGATTAGAAGTCAGGGTAATTCCCTGACTGGGGATTACCCATGTTTGAATGTTTTAATGAAAACCTATGTTTGGGGTTTTCATTAAAAAAATAATAATAATAATTTGTTGTCCTGGAAAATGTCTTTCCATCTGGAAAGACTAATTTACTAAGGAATTTCATATTTGATTATGTATGTTATAATAAGCTATATATTTATGTGAATCAAAATATAAATATTTAAAAGAGATCTTTGAAGAGCTATATGATATCATCAGGAAAAATTATAAAGTCGAAGACCCTATCTTTGCTATTTTTGAATCAGATATTGCTAATATGATTGAGATTGATTCACTTGATTCAGCTAATCAAAATTTTATAGTTTTTAACAAATTTGTTACTAAAAGGAATCAACTTATTCATTACAGGTAGAAAGAAAAATGCTATTATTTATTTAATGCAGAGCTATTATGCAGTACCTAAAGTTATTCATCTTCGGTGTAATTACTTTGCATTTTTTTTGCTTTTCCTAATAGAAGAAAATTAAATAAGATTAGGAATGAACATGTTTTTGAACTGAGCAGTAAAGAGTTCATAAAGTTATTTACTGAAGCCATTAAAAAATGGCATAATTTCTTTTTCAGGTGCCTCCGTAGCCAGGTGAGCAAGAGCAGCACTGCATAGTACACGCTTCTTGATTAGACTAAGGTTCGAGCCCGTGACCACCAAATACGGAGGATGCGGATAGGTCAGAGAATGACCACTGCATATATCCGGAGCAATATGGCCTTAGTTGCTAATGCTCCTAAAAACCACAAAACAAACAAACAACAAAACATTTCTTTTTCATTGATAAGGTTACTTGGTGAGAAGAAATTGAAATATCGAATAAATTTAGATAACAATAAATGAGCATTTTAAGTAAGTTAGGTACTATATCTAGATCAAAAACTAGTAAAGGTGAAAGAGGACCTCCTGATATAGGTTTTAAGTTAGATGAAAATGGAAATTTAAATTTTAATATCGATAATAAGAAATTGAAGGATTAAAAAAAACCTGAGCATGATGTGGATTCAATCACTAAAAAATGTGTAGATGAGAATTTTACTTATATTACAGAAAGAATGCAGAATGAAAAACTCACTTTTCAGAATGATTTAGTTAATCTTAAAGATGATAATCAAAAATTAAATAGTGAACTAAAGAGCTACAAATCAACTACAAATAAAAACACATAGTATAAAGTTGAGTACTGATTATATCAGAGAAGACAGTGAGACCTTAAAAATTTTAAATGATAACATAAAAATAAATAACCTCTTACAAAAGAAATTGATAATGTGCAATCAAATCTTGAAACTTATATTGAATCAAATAGCAAAAAAAGTACAGACATTAGGTGATGAACAACAAAATAAAAGTAATAACCTTGAGAACAACATAAAAGCTTTAGACAACAAGAAAACTGATAAAGAAACTTTAGATAAGACCCTGAACTTAAAAATGCAGAATGTGTTAACTTTTAAAAATGATATCTATGACAAATAAAAAAAAAATTATAAATGCATATCCTTTTGAGGATCCCAGTGATGCAGCAAATAAGTCCTGTGTTGAATATACTTGTTTCGTTTATACCTATATCAGATGTTTTTAATGCAAGGAATAAAAGAATAAAGTAGCTAACCTTCAAGATGATGATGCTGTTAATAAAGCTCATGTTGATCAAATAAAATTTAGTAAAAAATGCTACATTATCTATTTCCAGCAGGTCTTATAATGCAATGAGGAAATGCATAATATTTGATCTTAAGTCTGATTAAAATGTAATGCCTCTAACTATAGAGGCATTACATTGCTGAGCATTACTTACAAGGTTTTGTCGGCAGTTATTTATAACAGACTGGCAGCATATTCAGAGAAAATTATTGCAGAATATCAGTGTGGTTTCAGACCCAATCGTTCAAAAACTGACCAGATTTTCATCTTGAGGCAGATACATGACATGGAAAAAGCATTTGAGTATAATATACACTTATTTAACCTATATGTAGATTTCAAACAAGCTTTTGATTCATTGAACAAAGAGGAAATGATAAATGATTAATCTCCTGGGCATTCCTGCAAAAATTGTTATGCACGTAAAAGCAACCCTGGCTGGCTCTAAAGCAGTGATGAGAATTGACAATGAGTTGATGACTCCCTTTGACGTTAACACTGATGTTAGACAGGGTAATGCACTCTCTACTGTGTTATTTAACTTGGTTTTAGAGGTGGCTGTCAAAATAAAAGTGACTGGACACATAGGCACAAAGACAGTGCAGGTCTATGCATATGCTAATGATGTCACTATTATCAGTAGGACTAAAGGAGCACTGGAGGAAACAGCGGCCAGGCTGGATAGTGAAGCGCAAAGAAGAGGACTTGGGATAAATGAAGCAAAAACAAAATATACGGAAGTCTGGAAAATGGCAGATAACATGGAAAATTTAAGAACCAACAACTTCTCGTTTGAGCATGTTCAAAATTTCACCTATCTAGGTTTGCAGATAAACCAGTCCAACTCTATTACTAATGAAATTAAGTCCCATATCCTGAGTGAAGTCCAGCATATTGAACAGACATTTAAAATTAAGAATGTACAAAAGTCTCTTTAGACCAGTTGTAACATACGATTGCGAAGCTTGGACATTAACGAGTAAAGATGAGCAGTTGTTGAGAGTGTTCGAATATAGATTTTTGCAAAAAGTCTCTGGGCCCATACAAGAAGTTGATAGATTCTGGAGGATCAGAATGAACCATGAACTTGACAATCTTATTCAGGGTACGGACATCATCAGATTTATGAAGAGCCAGAGACTTGCCTGGTTGGGACATGTTATGAGAATGGATGACAACAGCACAACTAAGAGGATAATAAAATGGAAACCTGCTGGTAGGAGGGCAAGAGGAAGACTGCGAAAAAGATGGATGGATGGCGTAGAGAAGGACTTAAAGGACTTCTAGGAGGGCTTACTGGTGGAACACTGTTGAGAAGGCTAAGACCCACCCTGGGTTATAATGCTAGAAGAAGAAGATGTCTGATAAAAATGGGGTAAATCTATAATACCTGAAAACATATTCTATCCCATTCTATGCATCTACTAAAGAATGTATTGTTTTACAAATAGATTTCAAAGTAATTAACTTTGAAATGTATAATGGTGTTTTATGAGATAAAGATATGAAGTTAACTGATGACATGGCTATTAAACTAACAAATTATTTTCAAAGTAGAGAGAAATTCTTTTTCATTGCAAATAAACTATTTATTGGAGGACAAAAATTTTAACATAAATTAATAGATGTGAGAAGAAAAGACTTTATTTATAACAAAGAAGATGACATATTCAAAATTGAAGCTGTATCACCTTTAGGCTATGTACACCCATATTTTCAAATTACTAGAATTAACTGGAATTAAAACACTACAGTAAACCCCCGCTATTCGCGGAATCTGTATTCGCTGTTTCGCGTATTCGCGATCGCCGATTTAATATAAAATGAAACCTGAAAAAATGTGAATTTTAAAGCGCCGTGACTATTTTCCGCCATAAAAAACATGGGCGTGGCTAAAATTATCTTTCCCGGTCAAAACAGCGCTCAGTGGGTGGGGGGAGAGGGGTGAAAAAATCGCGAGCGTGGATGTTTCTCGCTAATCCTTGTTCAGTATGTGTTATGCGTTTGTCATGGAAGGTTTCGTTGTTTGCTTTTAATTTATATGCTTATAAATTGAATAAATTTATCAATTTATAAATTGATATGCTTACAAAAATGATAAATCTATCGTTTTGCAGTGTAAAACAGACTTTTTCGAGTGTGTTATTAACGGAAGAAAGTGACCTTATTGTGGACAAGTTCTTTCTAACTCTTACAAAAATATGGCTACAAATAAAAAGAGAAATGTGAAAATATCAAAGAAGGTGATGACATTAGCGAATAAAATTGAGTTATTAGACAAAATTTCTAATGGTAAAAGTGTCTCGTCAGTGGCAAAACATAAAATCAATGAGTCAACAGTACGATCAATCAAGAAATCGGAAGAAAAAATCTGCCGTAGTGTCCGTGAAAACTCGCTAATTGCTTCAAAAATTTTCTCTGTAACTCGTGTTGTTAAATTAGAAAAAATGGAAAAGCTTTAAATCTGTGGATAGAAGACCGAACTCAAAATAAAATTCCGTTAAGTTCGCTCATCATTCGCAAAAAGGCAAAACTTTATCAAAACTAGCGAAACTGGTGATAGCACTGGCGGGATGTTTTTTTTGCTAGCAAGCAAAGGTGCTGGTTTGAAAGATTTGTTTGAAATTTCTAATAAATATTACATTTAATATTAAATTGTTTCTTATTTTCATTTCTATGCCATATGCTTGCATTTCACTATGTACTGTCTATGTACATAGTCATATTATGAAGGTACATATAATACATACCTAAACAAAATTTTAGACTAGTTTTTCTTATATATTTCATACTTTGGAACGGAACCCCTTTATTACTATGGGAGCCATAACTCAGTATTCGTGTTTTTGGTATTCGCGACATTTCTCAGGTACGTAACCCCGCGAATAGCGGGGGTTTACTGTATTTGTTTTTTAATTTCATAGATTTCACCAAATTGGACTTACATATAACAAAGTATATGTAAGTCCAATGAACTTTACTTTGAACTATTAACTGATAAAGTCAGCTGGCTGCTGTGTTTACTTAAGTGTTGATAAAACTACTGTGTGTTGTTGTTATCTCCCCTTACTGAAAGACTAGGTATGAAACAATGATATCTATCTTGAGTCTAAAATATAACATTTTCTGAAAGAATTTTTCCCAAAAACGTTTTTCAGTATGAAGTGTAATAGTCCTTACAATATGTACTTATATTACGATATGCCCTTGATAGCCTTGCAACTGATAAAATTCAGTCAGGTAGCTACTCTGTTTACTTAAGCACTAGGCGCCTCCGTAGCCAGGTGGGAAGGAGCAGCAGTGCGTAGCACATGCTTCTTGATTAGACCGGTGTTTGAGCCCGTCACCACCAAATACAGAGGATGCAGAAAGGTCAATGAATGACCTTAGTTGCTAATGCTCCTAAAAACCAAATAAACAACAACAACTTAAGCACTGATAAAAAAAACTGCTTGTTCATATCTCTCCATACTGTAATGACTTGGTAGAAACAATATTATCTCTTAGAGTGCATTCATAGACAGAAGTTACTAAATTTTTATAGAAGTCAATGGGTGAAATAGTAATTAGTTCTAAGATTCTAAAACAAACACAAGCGTCTGACATTATATTCAGACATACCTCTTATGTGTGATATAATTCTTAAATATAGAATATTTAAGATTATTTTATTTTATATTCTTAAATATAAAATGTTGTGTTAACCAAATTAAATACATATTATTCATGTTTTAACACAAGTAATCAGTATGATAATAATCACTATCAAGTATTTTGATAGTCATGAATGGAAATTAATAACATGATTTCCTAATGGCATTTGTGAATTAGATTCCTTTAATTCATAACTAATTGAAACTTCATTTTTATTCAGAAAAAGCACCTGTTGTTTTTCACAGTAATTTGTCTGCAGAGAGATTTTTAGTTAAATTAGATGAAGGTTATGAAATTGATTTTTCAGAAGGGGAGTTATATATTGTGTTACAGTTTGAACAAGGGATATATACGATGGGGTATCAAAAAGTTCATACCCTGACCTAGATAAAACATCAGTAGGAGGATGCTGTTTTTAATATAAGTTGTCTACATATTCAATAACTAATGTGAAATTTCATTCCCGTAGGTAATCGTACACCAGAGGTGGAGCCTGGAATCTGAGGAAGGATGCTATGGTTGACAAAGTGGAGTATCGAGCAGTGATCAAGTTCCTTTATTTGCAGGGCAAGAAAGCTCAGGAAATTGATGAATAAATGAAAGCTGTGTATGGGCAGAATTGTCCATCATATGACACTGTAAAAAAGTGAAAACGGAAGTTCCAGTGCAGTCGTACAAGTGTCTTTGATGAGCCAAGAGAATGAAGGCTATTAACATCCACAGACAATGAGACGGTTGTAAAGGTTGGTGCTGAGTTGGTGCTGAGTGACGCTTTGACAATTCAGTTGCTGCTGTGACAATTCATTTCATCGTAAATGCAGCGGGAATTAGTTATGGGTCTGCCCACAGCATTTTACATGACTATCTGCACGTCTAAGGTTTCCACATGATGGGTTCCATGATTGCTGACACCTTTGCAGAAGCAATGTTGATTGCAATGTTCTCATCAACTGTTGGATTTGTGTAATGCAGATGTTGAGAACTTTTTGATTGGTTGGTGACAAATGACGAATGCTGGGTGTACCAGTATGATACGGAGACTAAAGACATATCAAAGCATGCATGGACGTTGCCTTGATTTGTCTCAGGAAGTCATCATTGAAGTGGGATTTTGGTTTCAGGCAAAAAGTGTGGACTTTTATGATCGAGGCATTAAACAACTAATCCATATATGAGAGAAATGTGTTATTATACATGGAGAGCATAGAGAAGGATTAAAGTTCCTGTGAACCTTTCTAGGGCTATTATTTCTAAGTAAGGGTATGAACTTTTTGATACCCCCTCGTATAAAGATAGACTAAATCAAGGTAAGTATACATCTAATATTACTTTTGGAGTAGATAAAATAGTACATTGTTTAGTTGTAAAAGGAGTTAATGATAATGGCATTCAAATAGGCCTCTAGGGTCGGGAATACTCGTATTCATAGTAACTGCACAATCCTACACCAGTCATTATTAAATAAAATAAATAAATAGAATTGTGTTATATTAAAATAATAATGATGCAAATAAATGAAATAAATAGAATGATATAATTCCACCGGATAAAACTGATAAAAAGGTAACTATCTGTACAATAAAATATGAAATTTTAAACTGCAATGATTAAATTACAATAAACAATGTAGATAAAACAGGATAATAAAAGTGCTAGCTTTCAGAGGTATCCACCTCCTTTTTCAACAGTGAGGTTAATCGTACAGCATATCTTAAATATCAGCAGGCTCATGGTTCTCAGCATGTTTCTACAGGAGCATGGGCAGTATTCTCCGCTGGAACTGGAAATGGCTTGGGAGTGTGCCAGGCGGAATCGCTCATTCCATCCAAGAACCACCGCCTCGAAGAGGGGATGAATGCGGATTCCCCTTATCTCTATTAATGGTATTGCTCTCGAAGCAAATCTGCAAGCTCTCGAGCTATTTGCGGTCCCAAAATCTGTGTTCCCGGTCAATGATAACAGCTTTGTCTGGGGAGATTTGATGGTGCTCCTCCCAAAAATGTTCTGCCATAGCAGACTTCCCATAATCCACGATCTTTATTGCATTCATATGCTTCCCCCAGACAGTCTTTAAACCGGCATTTCATTTCACCAACATAACATTCCCCACAATCCGGGCACCTTATCTCATACATGATCCCACTTGTACATTCCCTTGGTATGGGGTCCTGTGACACAACTGTGTGCAACCTCTGCTCTGGACAAAGCATGTGTAGGATTGCCTATGAATGACACAATCAGCCTAAGTGGAACCCCCGTCTTATGAATCTTTGGAAGGCCGTAGAACCTAGGTAATTGGCATCCTGTTGCATGCAATGTCCAATAAATATCTTTGGAAATATTTTCAGCCTTCAACCAACCTTGTAGAGGGTTACTTGTAGGAATCCATTGGTGGGTTTGGAATGGTAGGTAAACAAGACTACAAGGTTGGTTGAAGGCTGAAAAGATTTCCAAAGATATTTATTGGACATTGCAGGCAACAGGATGCCAATTACTTAGGTTCTACAGCCTTCCAAAGATTAATAAGGTGGGGGTTCCGCTTGGGCCGATTGTGTCATTTATAGGCAGTCCTACACGTGCTTTGTCCAGGTTCCTAGCCAGACTAATTTCTCCTATTGTTGGACGTTCCAATTTTACCATCAGGGATAGAGACTTTGTGTGATTCATAAGGGCTCAGGCTATAGAAGAAGGCAAGGCATTGGTATCATTCAATGTGATATCCTTGTTCACATGCATTCCTATTGACCATGAGGTGCAATGTACACGTATAGCATTGGAGAAGGATGACATCCTAAGAAATAGGACTCCGTTAAGCATGGAGGACATTTGTAGTGGGGTGGAGCTATGTTTCTCAAGTACCACCATGGTGTTTCAAACCACAATGTACAAGCAGGTTCACAGTGCAACAATGGGTTCCCCTATTAGTGCTGTCACAGCAAATTTAGCTATAGAGGAGCTCAAAGCCAGGATTTTTGATGGGTCAGTTCTCCCCACGTGCACATGGAAACGATATGTTTACAATTATTCGGAGGGGGAGAGAGGATGATGTGCTTTATTTCCTTAGTAGCTTCTCCCCGTTTATTCAGTTTACCTCGGAGGTGGAAGTAGAGGGTACCCTCTCTTTCCTTGATGTGTTGGTACATAGGGAAGGCCCTAGGGTGAAAACCAGTGTATATAGGAAAACCAGTGTATATAGGGTGAAAACCAGTGTATATAGGCCCCAGTGCCGGGGCCAATATACACATTACAATATAGCACAAACCAACCATCATAAGAACAGTGTGTGTTATCAGGGCATTGTTGGATAGGGCTGGGTCCCGTTGCAGCTCCAAGGATAGAAAAGAAGAAATTAAATGTGTCACAGCAAATCTCAGAAAATGCGGCTACAGCCACATTTCTGAGATTCGCTGTGACACATTTAATTTATCTATGATTTATCTATCTATAATTATATTTATATATTTATCTCTGATCTTTAGGATATATTTATCTATGATCCTCTGATTCAGAGGATCATAGATAAATATATCCGAGAAGTGAAGCACAGACGAAGAGAGCCATTTACACCAGTTGCCACCGCATACATTCCCTACTAACTGGGCTTAACTGAGCGTATAGCTTGTGTATTGCATGGTTGCCAGACACGCTGTGCAGCTGCCAGGGCAGAGAGGTTGCATGCAGTTGTGTCACAGGTCGACCCCATACCAAGCTAATGTACAAGTGGGGTCGTATATGAGATAAGGTGTCCGGATTGTGGGGAATGTTATGTTGGTGAAACAAAACGTCAGTTTAAAGATCGTCTGGGGGGCATATGAATACGATAAAGACCACGGATTATGGGAAGTCTGCTGTGGTAGAACATTTTTGGGAGGAGCGCCATCAAATGTCCCCAGATGAAGCTGTTATTGTCGAGCACATAGATTTTGGGACAGCAAATGGCTTGAGAGCTTGCGGATTTGCCCGTCTGAGAGCAATACCATTAATAGGGAATCTGCATTCATCCCCTCTTTGAGGTGGTGGTTCTTGGATGGGATGAGCGGTTCTGCCTGGCACGCTCCCAAGCCATTTCTGGCTCCAGTGCACATGGGGAGAATACTGCCCGTGCTCCTGTAGAAATGCGTGCTGAGAACCGTGAGCCTGCTGATATTTAAGGATGTGCTGTACGATAAACCTCGCTGTTGAAAAAGGAGGTGAATGCCTCTGAAAGCTACAGTGTTTTAGCACTTTTATTATCCTGTGTTTTATCTACATTGTTTATTGTAATTTATTCATTGCAGTTTAAAATTTCATATTTTATTGTTCAGACAGTTACCTTTTTATCAGTTTTATCTCGTGGAATTATATCATTCTATTTATTTCATTTATTTGCATCGTTATTATTTTAATATAACACAACGCTATTTATTTATCTTATTTAATAAAGGTTGGTGTAGGATTGTGCAGTTATTATGAATATAATGACATTCAATCTGATGTTATATATAACTTTAAACCTACAAGCTATCCATTTGCTGCTATAATTGAAAAACTCGCCTCCGTAGCCAGGTGGGAAGGAGCAGCAGTGCGTAGCACACGCTTCTTGATTAGACTGGGGTTCGAGCCCATCACCACCAAATACGGAGGATGAGGAAAGGTCAGGGAATGACCACCGCATTTCCCGGAGCAATATGGCCTTAGTTGCTAATGCTCCTAAAAACCAAATAACAAACAACAATTGAAAAACTTAACTCACCAATATATTTTCCTCTCAATAAAATGACATTTAATGAAATAATTATTTCACTAACAGATGAGTATGAAAGATTAGTTAACTTAAATGGTGAAGATATATCTTGTGTATTTACACATATGTAGAAAGCATGATGACTTATTATATTAGCTGATTAAGAAGGTTTAAAAAAAAGGTTAACATGATTTTAAATAAATACGGTATAATTTAAATAAATTATCCTTAACAGAAACAAACAGTTATTAACCCCAGGGCTCACATCTGATGAGTATAGGCTTAGCCCACCCAGGGTCGCCGACCGGGCTAGCCGGGTTGGGTAAAGTGCCTGCTTGGCAACCCAAAGGTTGCTGGTTCGAATCCTGCCTCGGGCTTAGATCAGAATAGTGCGAAAACCTTGGGAGGTGCATTATGGCCTGGCCACAGAAGCGGATGTGCCAGCAACTAACAAAAAAAAAAAAAAAAAAAAAAAAAACACCCAGGGTTCTGAGCTGGATATCATCATCATCATTCATCTCTTTCTTGGTGACTCCTTTACTTTTGACTCTCTCACTCGCAGGTAACTTGGGATTTTGAGGTTAGCTGGTGCAGCATAACCTCAGGCTTCCTTGCACCATATGGCTAATAATAATAATAATAATAATAATATTACAAAGCTGAACCTCGAATCTATGAACATATTACTGGAAGTGGTATTATATTTGATAAAAAGATTAATGATGATTGGTAAGAAAGGACTTGAAATGGTTAAAGATAAGGCTATAGATATGCTATTTGATAAAGGTAAACAACTGATTAACAGATTAAGTGATGAAAACAAAGCAAGGCTTGAAAAGTTATTAAAATGTGGAGGATTGAAATTACTTAAATATTAATTTCACGTTAAATGGAAGTAGAACATCCTATGTGGAATTTATTTGAATAACCTCTTATAGATATATCAGCTGAATTCTATGAATTTCATAATTATCTGGAAAGAAATGCAAATGTTAAGGAGCTTTCAAAGTATATATATTTTTTTTCAAGATTTTGATAAGTATTTTTTGCTTCATGGAGGTTACTTGCACATACAAGGATGTATACTAAACCTTGATAATACTACAGTTAATGAAAACGAAATTGTAACTTAGAAAATAATGGTTTTAATATCTTTTCAAGGATCAATTTATTATAAATAATAAAACTATAGCTGATATCTCATATGTTGGTATAAAATCGTTGGTTGAAAATTTAGTGAATTTTATCAGATGATTATTCCAGATCTAGTGCTACCAATATGTTTTGGTATCCTGATGCCTCAAATACTTTAGATTTGAATATATTTAATGGTGCTACAGATCCATCTAAAGACTTGAAGGTTCACAAATAACCTCAAAAATAAAAAATAATAAAAATTTCAATGAACGATTCTGTAAACAACTAGAATTAACTAAAAAAGTAAGCCTGTATGTTTTTGGTTACCACGCAATTAATTTTTTGGGTTTTGCAGAGATGTCAAAAAAAAAGGTTTCACAGGAATTGAAATCAGATTTAAATTAGATAGAAATTCAGATTAAAATATATTAATTACTACAGAAAATAATAAGAAATATAAATTTAAGTTAGAAAAACTATCTTTATGGCCTTCCACAAGTTAAACTTTCATTAACCACAGAAAGTAAATTTTTACAAAATATTATATCAGCAGAAACTGTTAACTTGTTATGGGAGTGTGGTAATGTGTATTTATCTAATATCTATATAATATCAGTGTAGATACTCCATAGATAACTCTTAAGAAACTACGATGGTAGTGTGGGAGGCATCATTTGCTCTGTATCTCATATTGTGCTCTTCCTTCACAACGAGTTGGCATGGTATTGCACTACCTCGAATAAGTAACGCTTCACTAATAGAGAAGACTATTGTTACTTATTCTCAGGGATTACCACCACCCAGACGGCACCATTTCAAAGCTATTGGCCTATCATCGGTGGGTGGGTGGGCAGGTACCCTGGTATTGCAGACACAACAACCCAGTTGTGAAGATAATCACACAATATGAGAGATGCCAAAAGGTTTATATGATAATATTTAAAAATAACTAAATGCACAAGGCATATTATGTTAAGAGTAAGAGTTTTAAAATCTGTATAATATCGGTGTAGATACACCATAGATGGCCCCGGGTGCCAAGCGTTTCCGTGGCCAAGCGATTCTCGTACGATTGAAAAGCGTTTTTCTCTAAGCGACTAGGTTCTATTTTGTTTTCTCCCTTGATTATTAAACTTTTTCTTTAAGTAGCCCTTTTTCTTAAAAGCACTAAGAAGAGAGCCCAGAAGAAGGAAAGAACCTTTTTCTTTAATTAAATTAGTCTTACTAATTATACTAACCTATACGCTTGGCCACAAGCGGCACTGCTCCTGCCTCCCCGTGGCGGGGCCGGTAATCTGGGTGGTAAAAATATACCCCCAGGGCCAAAAGGAGCTAACATGGATACGAGTAATTATCCACCTTTAGAGCCATCAAGCTCAAGGTCAGAAATTCCTGACAATGACCGTGACACTAACCAGCCCAAAAGGTTTAGAAGGGAACCTGAATGCCATGAAGAATTACCAAATTTCTTGGTGATTCATTCCTTATCCTCCCAACCTGTAGGCAAATTGTCACCATTTTTGATTCAGAAATATTTGGAATCAATTACTGGATCACCAAAAATGGTGAAAAGACTACAATCCGGAGATCTCCTCATTGAAACTGCCACCGCTAAACATTCTGAGCGGCTCTTAAACACAACATCATTTTGTGGGCTCACAGTATCAATAACTCCACACAGAACCTTAAATTCATCAAAGGGTGTAATCAGTGAGTGGGACCTAATTACAGTCTCCGAAGAAGAGCTACTTCAAGAACTAAGTAGTCAAAAAGTTACAAATGTGAAACGGATTATGACTAAAAAAGATGGAAATCTCACTCCAACAAGATCCATCATTTTAACATTCAGCACGCCAGACTTACCATCCTCAATTAAAGCTGGCTATTTGAATTGTCGTATAAGACCATTTATCCCAAATCCCGTTCGCTGCTTCAAATGCCAGAAATACGGGCATTCGCAGCAGGCATGTAGAGGTGAGGCCATATGTCCCATCTGCGGTTCTGAAGATCACACTCAAGCGGATTGCTCTGTCAAAACCCCTGTTTGTCCAAATTGCAAAGAAAGCCACCCAGCTTTTTCAAAAACATGTGAGCTATGGATTACAGGAAAGAAAATTCAAAAGTACAAAATAGAAAATAAAGTCACGTTTCCTGAGGCACGTAGACAAGTTATGTCGACCCTGCCTAGTAGTCGTTCCTATGCAGCTCGCACTCGGAACTTCGTTTCTACCGCAGCTCAAACAGATGTATCAGTTCCACCTAACACCTCTCTAGCGAGCTGGCTCAAATCTACGCTTTCAACCTCAAAGAAAGATAATCCTCCAAAAAGAACTAGCGAAGCCACAAACACTCCAATCAGCATTCCTACTCATACCCCATTAGTCCCAGTTGGAAAAGAACAATTAAAATCTGAATCAGTCTCTAAAAAAACGGAATCTCCCTCCAAAAGCATGGATGTAGATGAGCTGCTAGACAATGAGGAACCTATTCTAGAACTCCATGCAGAGGACACCATGGATACTGGACGCCCCACATTCTCAAAAAAGGACCGGAAAAAATGTCCCACGTACAGAAAACAGTCAGATGAATCACCCTCAGGTAAACCTAAATAATGAACAATATCATACAATGGAATTGCAGAGGACTAAGCACTCATTCTGATGACGTAAGAGATTTAATAGCTCAATTTAATCCCATAGGTGTATGCTTACAGGAAGCATTCTTGTCACCCCAAGTTTTGCCAAAATTTTCAGGTTATACCATTTACAGACGAGATAGGAACTCGGTATCACCTGCACGTGGAGGAGTTGCTATTCTCGTTAACGCTAACATACCATCCAAGCCGATTCAATTGAGAACTACCCTAGAAGCTGTGGCAGCTCGCCTTGCAGCTGGTACGTAATTTACCATTGTTTCTATTTATATTCCGCCATCTGCACCACTTCTGCTTTCAGAACTTGACAACCTAATTGCACAACTGCCAACTCCAATTTGTCTTTTTGGTGACTTTAATGGACACCATCCAATGTGGGGATCGGCCACAATGGATATAAGAGGCAAATTGATGGAGGAATTCATGCATAATAATGATCTTAATTTATTAAATTCTGGATCTCCTACCTACATCCACTTAGCAACCGGATCTGCTTCCGCAATAGACTTGTCAATTTGTTCGCCATCCATATTTCCAATCATGACATGGTCGGTATTAACCGATCCATTCAACAGCGATCACTTTCCAATTATTTGCTCTCTACAAACGGGGGTAACTTCAAATCCTGACCAACGATCCACTTGGCAGTTTAAAAAGGCAAACTGGGATGGCTATTCTGCCCAGATACGCTTAGACAGATTTTATGTTCAAAGTCAACATATTGATGATGTCAACACTTACATAACCAATCAAATTATGACTGCAGCTAAGGCCTCCATTCCAAAATCCACACCATATCGAAAACACAGAAATAACTGGTGGAATACAGATTGTTTAATTGCCAAACAGGAAAAAAAACCGCGCCTGGAATCATTTCCGCAAGTATCCCACCACTAGTAACCTAATTGCTTTTAAAAGACTAAAAGCAAAAGCTAGACAAGTTAGGCGGAAAGCGAAACGGGATTCATGGATTGCTTTTGCCTCCACCATTACCAAAGACACGGACCCACAAGTCATCTGGAAAAGAATACAGGCACTAAATGGCAAATTTGCTCGGCTGCCCTCTCCGATACTTCATTGGAAAGGGAAAGACATTTCTACTCCCGAAGAAGTTGCAAATGCATTTGCAGAATCATTTGCAAAAATATCAGCTTCTGCCACCTATGCCTCCACCTTCCAGAAAATCAAAGCAGGTGCAGAACGGTATAAAATTAACTTCTCCACGCGCCGTTCATTCCCGTACAACCAACCGTTTACGTTAATAGAACTTCAAGAATCATTAAACAGATCTTCCAATAGTGCTGCAGGTCCAGATGGAGTTTATTATATTATGTTAAAGCATTTACTTGGAGAAGACTTGAGAACCCTATTAATTTTCTACAATCGGATCTACTCTGAAAATGCCTATCCATCTTCATGGCGCCATTCGTTCATTATCGCCTTACCAAAACCAGGAAAAAATCCTTCCTGTGTTGAAAACTACAGGCCAATATCTCTTACGAGCTGCATGGGAAAAATTTTCGAAAGAATGGTTCACACTAGACTCACTTACATCCTGGAGTCCGAGAATCTCCTTCCAGATCACCAGTATGGCTTTCGAAAAAATAGATCAACCCTAGATGTACTCATTAAAGCCGAGTCTCATATCCGAAATGCCTTTATCATGAAACAACATCTGGTCATGGTCAATTTAGATCTTGAAAAGGCATTTGACACTACATGGCGGCATGGTATTATTATGGACCTTTACCACCTGGGGCTTAGGGGTCATTTGCCAGAAATAATTCAGAATTTCCTGCAACTGCGCTCTTTTCAAGTCCGATACAAAAACGTCCTCTCTACATCTCACATCCAGGAAGAGGGAGTCCCGCAGGGATCAATACTCAGTCCAACACTGTTTTCAATCCGAGTTAGCAGCATGACACGAGATATCCCAAAAACTGTTCAAACTTATATGTATGCAGATGATCTTACCATTTCTTGTCAATCTCAAAGTATGAATACCATTGAACGGCAGCTACAACTTGCCATAACCAAAATAGAATCCTGGACTTCACGGAATGGTTACAGACTGTCTGAAAATAAATGCACTGTCACTCACTTTTGCAAGAAGCGAACTCTCCATCCTGAACCTGAATTACAGATAAACAATACTCCAATCCCTCTCGTTAATACCGTTAAATTTCTTGGACTACTATTAGACTGCAAACTAAACTTCCAAGCTCACATCACTTATTTGAGAACTTCTTGTTTAAAGCATTTGAATATACTTCGTTCGGTATCATCTATGTCATGGGGAGCTGATCGGTGTACTTTGCTGCATCTTTACAGAAGTTTAATCCATTCACGGCTAGATTATGGTTGTCCAGTGTATGACTCTGCCAGGAGCACTACTTTAAAACGGCTAAATATGATCTATCACAGTGCTCTGAGGACTGCGCTGGGAGCTTTCAGGACTTCTCCGATCCAAAGTCTATATATTGAAGCGCATGATCCTCCATTACACCTGCGTAGAAAAACACTACTGCTTCACTACGCTGCTAAGATCCAGAGTCTACCATCGCACCCAAGTTGGGAATATCTCTATAATACTCGTTGGGATGTCTTCTATGAGAGCAAGCCAAATGAAAATAGACCCGCCTCTCTCAGGATCAAAGAGCTTGTTCAGACTTGGAATGTCGATTTAAATGAAATCTTCCAAGACACAACTACACCTGTTGCTCCTTGGACATACGTGTCTGTCTCTCAAGATACATACTTCCTCCAGTGGGGGAAAAATATACCTTCCTGCAATATCAGACAGTTACATTCAGCTCATGATATGAACAACCATGCCTGTAAAATCTATACGGATGGTTCAAAAACTGAGAGTATGGTAGGTGCTGCGGCAGTTTTTCCTTTATGTACAATTTCAGCCACACTACCGCTTGCTTGCAGTGTCTTCACATCAGAATTATATGCCATTAAGTTAGCGCTTAGTAAGATAATTGAGCTTTCCATCTCATCTGCCATAATTTACACAGATTCTCTTAGTGCTGTCTCTGCCATAAGGAAGAATTCCTCCATTTCTCACCCTACATTGAAACAGATTCATTCCCAGCTATTCGCTTGCAGTGTGTCCAATCAGTCAATCAGTTTCTGCTGGATCCCTGGCCATTCAGGCATTCCGGGAAATGAAAGTGCCGACTTCGCCGCTAAACATCCTCAACCCGCTCTCTCACAACATCCTCAGGTTCCTTTCTCTGATTTTAAGGCTGTCATACGCAAAGCCTGCTACAATAAATGGTCACAGACCTGGAAAAGTGACCCTAACAATAAACTTTACCAGATAAAAGAAGATCCAAAGCTGTGGCTGTCTGGCTTCCGAAGAAACAGACGAGAGGAAGTCGTACTGGCAAGACTCAGAATTGGACACACTCACCATACTCATCTCTTTCTCTTATTGGGTGAAAGCCCACCACAGTGCCCATCCTGTCAGACGCAGCTTACAGTCCGTCATTTCCTGGTTGATTGTCCCTTACATTCAACCATCCGGTCAAATACTTTTCAGTCTCTCTCTAAATTGAATATATCACCTGATTTATCTCGCATCTTAGGAAATGAAGCAAATATTGAAGAACTTTTATTATATATAAAACATATTGGTTTGTACAGAAGCATATAATGTAATCTCTATAACACTATGCTTTTTGTCAATTAACGATGAAGAGACACAATTTGGCCTTAGTAGCCCTTGTGTCGTTAAACCAAACAACAACAACAACAACAACAACAACAACACCATAGATAACTCTTAAGAAACTACGATGATAGTGTGGGAGGCATCATTTGCTCTGTAATCTCATATTGTGCTCTTCCTTCACAAGTCTGGGTGGTGGTACTCACTGAGAATAAATAACAATAGTCTCTATTAGTGAAGCATTACTTATTTGAGGTAGTGCAATACCATGCAACTTGTTGTGAAGGAAGAGCACAATATGAGATATAGAACAAATGATGTCTCCCACATTACCATCGTAGTTTCTTAAGAGTTATCTATGGTGTATCTACACCGATATTATATAGATATTAAACTCTTACCCTTAACATATTATGCCTTGTGCATTTAGTTATTTGTAAGTATTTATCTAATGTAATGAATAATGATGGGGGTAATTTACTTTGTTTCTAATGCAGAGAAATCACCCTCTCACATTTTTATAATGTTTCAGAAATCAGATAGGTTTGAAAATCAAAAACAAAACAATATGATATTCAATTGTTTGAATTTAATCTTGAGATGTCAGGAAAAAGATATCCATATGAAGAATTTAGAATAAATTATGAAGAAAATGAGTCTGTAAGATTATATACAAGTTCTTTAACTGCAGGAATAAAAGATATATGTTGTGATTAAGGTGTAATTATTGATTATTTTCAGTTCAAAAACATATATCCAATAACACATTTTAACATCAGTAAATACTCCGATTATGTAAACATCAAATCTATAGAAGTTTTATTTCAGTGGAAATTAAAAAAACAAAATTGTCAAATATACTGTTTAATTTTATCTGAAAAGGAAGGCAAACTACAATTACTGGTTAAAAAGACAGTCGATATTTAATCGAAAAAAAATAGTTATTAGTTAGATAAAAATTCCTGAAGACTAACCTTTTAAACGTAATACTGTAAAATGGATGAAGTATCTAGAGATCTCTCTCTCGCTCTCTCTCTCTCTCGCTCTCTCTCTTTTAACAGTTAGCCAGACAATTTAAGGATTATCTCAATTGGAATATTATTTCTAAAGAATAAAAACTCATAAAGGTTTCTAAAAGAATTTCATAAAAAGCTTGATGGGAATATAACATCTAAACATAAGGCTGTCTCTCTGAAGAGTTTATTAAAGAACGTGCAGATAAGTTAAACTGGGAATTTATTTCAGAGTTTCAAAGATTATCTGAGGAATTGAATTTATTTGGGAATTCAAAGAAAAATGAAACATGCCAAAAGTAACTCAATTTCAAACACTTAGTAGTACTTTTATTATTGAAGTTGCTGTTGATGAACTAGATATGTAAATTATAGCTAAATATCAACAGTTATCAGAAGACATCATTGAACAACTACTAGACAAATTAGACTGGAAATAGTTAGCAAAGTACCAGTGGCTAAGTGAAGAATTCATAAATACACATAAAATGAAAATAAACTGGTGTTGATGTTTGTTTTAAATTGCCCATTAAGCAATGAATTCAAACGAAAATTATAACAGGTTAGTTTTATATATACTTGCAAATTTATGTATGAAATAAAATAGCTTAAAAAATGTTTGATAGAAGAATAGACTTTGAATATAATGTAAATAAATTTAAAAAAAAAATTAAAAAAAAAAAGACATCATTCATCTCATAGCAGAAGTTTATGATGAGGAAAAAATTTATTTCAAATTTATATGACAGAAAAGTTTAGTCAAACTTTATCTGATAATTGATATTAAAATTTAAATTTAAAAGATGATTTAAAACTAATTTACTGTGGGTTACAAAATAATACTGAATATGTATTTGATTTTGATTATAGAAAGTTTTTAAAAAATAATCTTTATTTGATATGTTATTTATTAAAAAGGGAGACTTTTTTAGTAATTTTTTTTTTTTTGCTTAAACCTACATTATTTTCTTAAAAATATAATTTTAATTTGTTGATTTTTGTAGATTATTATAGGAAAATAAACGATTTTAAGGAAAAAGGGAGTGCGTTTAGGGAGGGGTGTTTTTTTTTTTTTTTTTGTATTTGTAAAAGTATATATTGTCCTAGAACCTATATGTTTTGTACTACTAAGGAAAGAAGATAATTAAGAATCTCTGATGTCAACTTCACTGTAATGCTATGAAGATTTGAAAATTCTTTTTTTTCATTCTGATCTAAGTTTTTTCCGTCAAAAATTTTGGGAGATATAAGTGACAAGCAAAGGGAACTTTTTCATCAGGACAAATCCGTGACAAAAAGTGGTACAAGATTACTGCCATGATGGGAGATTATTTCTGGTTTCTTAAGAGCACAATGGACTATAAGAAAAATTATCTGTCAAACATTTCAAAGAAAATAGGGTGTATATAGTAGATTAAAGTATTTTAATATGAATGTCTCATTTTTAAGATAGCAATGTGTATTTTTGTAAGATATATGAAAATTGGTTGTTTATTAAATTAGTAAAATTTCAGTATTTCTTTAAATGGAGAAATGATAGATTTTGGTATTTTTGGAATCAGTGGATTGGTTTCCATTATGATCTTTCCGCTGGAGGTTTGAATTTTTTTTTTTTTCTGGATACTATAATAAAATTAATTTATCATTCCAACTTTTGAAAAGTAGTGACATTTTTTGTCAATTAGTATCCTAACATATTAATGTTACATTTATGCCCAGAAGTCTTGTAAATTATAATCTTGAATTAAAATATTGCCAATTTCAAATTGCATGGATTTGTTTATCTTCTATACAGGGATTTGGTAATGTAGGTCTGCATACTATGCGTTATTTGCATCGAGCTGGTGCAAAATGCATTGGAATTCAGGAAGTTGATGGGAGTATTTTTAATTCTGATGGCATTGATCCACGGGAATTAGAAGATTGGAAGCTGGTAACTTGGCTTGCAATTTTTATTGCATGATAAACAAAGTTTTATTTAAAAATAATAGACTTTAGTTTCAAGCAAGTTTTATCTTATAAAGAATTTTGCAAACTTTGTTTTTGCAATAGATGATATAATCATACTTATATAAATGATTTTTAAGGGATTGTTATATTGGGTTATAAAAATAAGATTTTTTTATATTAAGTAATTATTTCTCACATTTTGTGAAAGTTTAATAAAGTGCTAAAATTTGGTGAAATTATCTCAGAATTTCACTCAAAATGGTGCAGTTTTTCTTTTCATTGACTATAGAAAGTAAAATTGAAAATAGGAGCAAAATAATATCTACATTCATACAAATCTGATTTTTGATGTTTCTGCATTCTCTTGAAAATATAATTAATGTTTTTTCGAAAATGTACTGGTAAAACTTCTAGCTATTTGCTATTCTTTATTACAAAAAAAAAAAAAAAAAGAGTGGCCATTTCATCTTGTTCAAAATATTTGATCTGTAATTGTATTTATAGGATTATTTTGAATGTTAATCAGACTGTTTTTTATCAAGAGTATTTGGAAACATTATGCTCCTTTTTTATGCTTTAGCATTTTTTGTATTATAATTGTATTGTGGATGACCATAAGTACTGGAAATAAAATTTACAAGAATAAATTTGGATTACTTTATTTTTATGGAACTTACCTCCCAACTGCTTACATGTTGATTAGGATGAAATTAAATTGGAAAGAGTTGGGAACACACAATTCACAGCTTTCAGTCCTTAATGCAAAACTCACAACACCACCTCCTTTTCACTGGTATAGAATTTGCATAACAAAATTTCCAAAGCCCATGTTCAAGCTGTAACATGGGAATTAGAAATTCATATATTAACAATCCCTTCTTTTTCCTAACGTTTATGAAACAACTGATGACAATTTAATTTCATCCAAATTGACAAGTAAGCAGTTGGGAGGTACAGTCTGCAAAAAAAATGGTAATCCAAATTTCTGCTTGCATTTTTTTTGTAATTCAATTGTTTCTTCATTCTAATGGAAAGGAAAACCGTATACAGTTCTCTGTACTCATTTTAGCAACTCTACATTCTTCCTAAAATGAGGCCTCCAGATCTGTATGCAGCACTCAAGGCACAGCCTGACTATTGCCTTATACCAGGAGTCGGCAACCTGTGGCTCTTTGAACATGTAACTGCGGCTCTTTAACTTTTAGCGCACATGAAGCAAAATTTAAAATTCACTTTCCGGACTTAAAAATCAAGGACATGTGGAATGCAAGACTTTTAAGTTTTAAGGCAAGAATGCCTTAAAACTGAAATTGAGGATTTGGAGAGGTAAAAGGCTGCCCTTGCAATTCTACACAAGTGGATGGTGATAGATGAGTTGAAACAGCAAGATCAATTGTGTTCAATGCATGGAGTAGCTTAATGGACAAGTATATAAATTTGAAAATATGCGTTTGGACTTTTCTCAATAATATACAGGAATGACGTATTTCTGTGGGCAAATATTTTCAAACATGAACTGTATTAAAAATAAAGCAAGAAACCATCTGAACAATGTGAGTCTCTCAGCATGTTTAAAGATTAAAATTATGGCATACTCGCCTGATGTTGAGAGACTCACCCAAGAAGTTCAGCAGCAAAAGTCACATTAATTCATACCGCACTGGATGTTTGTTACTTTTTTTCAGCATTAATAAATAATATTTCAATATATATATATTTTTTAATAACACCTACCCACTCTATTCCATTTCTTAAAAACTCCCTTACTCCCCCTCCTCCAAGCTTGAGCTGAGGTGCGGCTCTTCTCATTCTCTCTTTTTTTAATTAGATCAAAAATAGCTTTTCACTCAAAAAAGGTTGCCGACCCCCCCGTCTTATACAAAGCTATAATCACCTCCTTATCCCTGCTAGCAAAATTCCTCTATATTATTGACAAGATCCCCATGACCTGCTCTGGCAGCCTTTCTGCACTGCTCAGAAAATTTCATATCTGACTGCACAATTACCAAGGTATTTTTCATTCTTTACCACCCTGAGTGTAGTACCACATGGTTTGTACGTTTCTCTGAGGTTACTTCTACCCATATGCAGTACTTTGCATTTGTCAATGTTAAACTTCAGTTGCCACTTCTTGGCCCATCTGCCCAACTTATCTAGATTCAGTTGGAGTAGCATACTTGTCGTTAAAAACCTTTGTATCATCTGCAAACTTTCACATTAAGCCTGATATACCTTCATCAATATCATTGATAAATATACAAAACAACAATGGGCCCAACACCGAACCCTGGGGACCTCCACTAATAACATTTGTCCACAAAGAGAGGTGTCCATTGATTACCATTCTCTGTCGTCTCCCACTCAACCATACCTTTATCCATTGCAGCAGCTTGCCCTTAATGCCATACTGCTCCACTTTGTACAGTAGTCTTCCATGTGCAACAGTATCAAAAGCTTTCCTGAAATCCAGGTGTATGATATCAAAATTATTTTTTGCATCCAGTTCCTTTGTGGCCACATCATTAGTATCCAATCAAATTGGTCAGACAAGACTTCCCCTTATTCTGGGTAGAATACATTTTGTAAATGTATTCTACCAGAATTTGAAGATGAAAAAAAAAAAAAAAAAAAATGCTATTTTTTTTATCTTTAAGTGAATCTGATAGAGGCCTGTGTGCGTATACTCTTTGAGACCCATACCTGACTCGCATTGTCTGTATTCATAATTTGTACACAAAAAAAAGGAGAAAACATATTTTTATTCCTTTTTTACATTGTTTGTATTCATGATTCGTAAAATAAACAGTAAAACATATTCATAATATAATTCGCATTAACATTGGCATTTGATGCAAGAAAGCAAGCTTATGCAGCATCAGCCAAAAAAAAAAAAAAAACCTACTTCCATTTCACCCCTCCGTTCATTCGAAATACCTGTCCAGCTGAGCCTTAAATTTATTTAGGCTATCAACTTCCACAACAAGGGATGGAAGTCTGTTCCACCAACCAACTACCTGCTGGCTAAAGGAAAATTTCTGCACATCTATCCTACATCTGTCTTTCCTCAATCTGAATTTATGCACTCTCAGGTGATTATTCTGAGCAAGAGGAAGAATCCAATCAGCATTGAGTGTGCTCAAACCATTCAAGGCTTTATACATCTCAATCAGATCACCTCGCAGATGCCTACTCTCCAGACACTGTAATCTGCAAAACTTAAGCCTTTCTTCATAAGAGCAACCCTTCATTCCATTCACTAATCTTGTTGCCCTTCTCTGTACTTGTTCCAACAGCTCTACATCCTTCTTAAAATGAGGCCTCCAGACTTGTATACAGTACTCAAGGAGTGGCCTGACCATTGCCTTATACAAGAGGATAATCATCACCTTAACCCTGCTAGAGAAATTCCTGTATATCATTGATAAGACACCATGAGCTACTCTTGCAGACCATGTGCACTGCTCAGAAAACTTCATATCTGCCTTGCCAATTACCCCCAGGTCCTTTTCATTCTCTACCTCTGTCATTGTAGTACCACAGAGTTGATACGTTACTCTGGGCTTACAGCTGCCCATATGTAGTACTTTACATTTGTCAATGTTAAACTTCATTTGCCATCTCTCAGCCAATCTGCTGAACTTTTCTAGATCCTGTTGCAGCAACGTACTATCATTAGTGTCCTTAATAACCCTGCCAACCTTTGTATCGTCTGCAAACTTGGACATTAAACTTGATATACCATCATCAATATCATTTATAAATACAGAAAACAATAATGGACCCAAAACTGAACCCTGAGGGACTCCACTAAAAACATTAGTCCACGATGAGCAGTGTCCATTGATTACCACTCTCTGTCTTCACTCCCTCAACCATCCCTTTATCCATAGCAGCAATTTGCCTCCAATGCCACACTACTTTAATTTGTGCAGCAGTCTTCATTTTTGTGCAACAGTATCAAAAGCCTTTCTAAGATCCAAATATATAATATCAAAATTATTCCCAACATCCAGTTCTTTTGTAACTGCATCATAGTATCCAATAAAATTGGTCAAGCAAGACTTTCCCTTAACAAAACCATGATGTGTCCGAGCTATAACTGAAGTCTTGTCTAGATGATCCTGTAGTGCTTCCTTAACCTGTGCCTCCATTAATTTTCCCGGAACAGAAGTCAAACTCACAGGTCTATAATTACTTGTGTCAGCCTTTGATCCTCCTTTGTGAATTGGGGTCACATTTGCACATCTCCAGTCTATGGGTACCTCTCCTGAGTCCAAAGAAGCTCTCATAATTATGGCTAAATGTTTGCTTACTTCCTTTGCTGCCTCCTTTAATATAACTGGATAGATCCCATCCACCCCAGGTGCCTTTTTTATGTTTATCCTCAACAATTTCTCCTCCACTTTCCTCTCAGTTATTTCAAAATCATCTCGCAAACTGCCAGAGTTTACTTCACCTCTGGCATTCCCCTTCCTGAATAACTCCTCATGTGTGAATGTAAATGCAAAATACTCGTTTATTTTGTTAGCCACCTGAGCAGGATCCTCAACTTCTGAACCATCAATATCCAGTGGACCAATCTGATTCATCCCTTTCCTTCTAGAGTTTACATTGGTAAAGAACTCTTTTCTGTTTTTCTTTGCCAAGGATTTCTCATAATCTGCCTTTCCTGCCTAATCTCCTTTGTGACTTGGTTACAGACCAGCTTATATCTATCATAGGCTTCCATGTCACCCATTAATTTATATGTAATCCCATGTATTTTTCTTCTGTGCCATATGTCTCATTAGTTCATCTGACATCCATTTAGGCCTAAACCTTGAACAATATTTCTTAGTTGGTATGTAAAGCCTAGTAGCTTCCAAGATAAGTTCTTTGAATGATTCCCATTTTGAATTTGCTGTTGGTAACATCATCAGTTGGTCCTACTGATGGTCTGCGGCAGAATTTAAATACTGTCTCAGACCATCGTAGTTGCCTTTACGAAAGCAAAAACCCTTCCCTTTACTGTTGGTAGTTACCTCTTTGATTAAATCCCACTTCAACACACTGTGATCACTGCCATCTAGTGGTTCCTTTATCTGCAGATTCTTAATGTATTACTCCCTCTAGTTGCCTCCCGAACATGCTGATGTAAAAAACAATCATCCAATAAATCCACAAAAGCCTTGCTAGTGTGTGAGTGATCAGCCCCAAATTCCAGTCAATATCTGGGAAATTAAAATCCCCCATTATAAGACTCTCTGATTTACTGACCCACTATTTTCCTGTACAGTTTTTTATTATACTCATCAGAGTCATTAGGCCTATAGCACCCTCCTACTCTCAATTTTGATCTCCCAATGCTTATGTCACACCAAACCGACTCGATACTGCACTGTCCAGCGATGTCGACTGGCTTCACTTCCTTGGATTTTATGTTTTTCTTAACTAATAGTATAACCCCTCCTCCCTTCCTATCCTGTCTATCCTTTCTGTAGACGTTGTACTTCCCAAATTCCAGTTCTGCATTCCTTATATCTGTGTGACACCATGTCTCTGATATCCCAACAATATCTGCCTTTGATGTTTTGAGCAATACCTCAAATTCATCAAATTTATTAACTAAACTCCTAGCATTGGTGTACACGCAAGTATAGATGTACCTGTTTCAATTCTTAGCTACTCTAACACAACCGATGTGTTTACGTGTACTGCAATGACGCCCAGCAGTCTCTGAAATATCCTGCATCTTGTTTTTCAGGCTTCTGCTCATTCCAATAGAAGCAGTGCAAGAATCTCTTTCACCTCTGCCAGTGGCTACTGTTAATCTATTAGTCTTTGTCTCCCCCTAAGCTAGCAGTTTTCCGACCCACCTAACACTGCCTCGATAGCATCAGCAAATATTCTTGCACCCTTTCTATTTAAGTGTATCCCATCCGTGTAGGAAAAAATTCTACCCCTTGAGCCTTGTACAATCTTTCCAGGACCGAATTGATCAACAAGGCTCTCATCATATACTCCTTCCAATTGTGTCTGGGCAGAATTGCAGACACTTACAAATTCAATCCTAAATTAATTTTATAAATTTTTATTAAGTTGCTATGCAGAAACAGGACATCATCAATTTCCACTTCAGCTGTATTCTTTTTCCCTTGGATTAGAAATCCAGATCCAGAAAATGCTTTTGCTTGCTGCACTGGCACTGATGGCAAAAATTAAATCCCTTGTGTTCTCCAACAAAGGGATGAAACTTAACAAAAATTGGATGAAACTTAACAAAAATTGGATGAAACTATATACCCAAAAATGTTATTTGCATATATCAACCCGTATGGTACTACATAATTTATGCTGATCTTGTTATTGGTCGAACTACAAATGTCATTCACAAGGTTTGCATCCACCCGTACTCCCCAAACTTCCATCTATGATTTCAAAATCTATAAATACATATTTTCTTAATTATATAATCTGTTGTTTTCTTAAATATGTACTTATTTTTTCTTAATTGTGTATTCAATTATTTTATATCTTTATATACCTCACATCTTTATATCCTTGGACTTGGTGTACCATGGTCTAAGTTGTCCATGCACTGTAAAAACTGAAATCAAATATACATTGTGTAAAAATAATTTTAATAAGCAGTAAAAAATGAAAATGCCGATGATTTTGTATGCATGATGATAATCTTCTTAAATTGTACAATAATTTTGAATTAACTATAAGGAATGAATGCAGTCGAAGTTAGTATTCTTATAATCCACAATATTTTCAACTTTTCGCGATGTTCTTCTGAAATATTTTATTTTTAGTGTCGATTTAATTTCTAATTCTGAAAGTAATACGATTGAATCTTTGCCTTCAATCATATTGCTTCCTGACCAGAAGTCAGAAGCAATACGATATATAATAACATAATAATAACAGTAGCATTAGCATTAGTAAAGGCAAATTCAACCACTCTCTCAGTAAAGGCAAATTTCTGTCCATCTATTTGCAACCGACTTTGTGTAGTCTGAGCACGAGGAAGAATCCCATTAGCATTGAGCTTACTTAAACCATTCAAAGCTTAAACACTTCAATCAGATCTTATTGCAGGTGTGTAATCTCCAGATGCTGCAATTTGCAGAACTAAAGCCTTTCTTGGTAAGAGCACCCCTTTGTTCCCAGTCATGTTGCCCTTCTCTGTACTTGTTACAGGAGCACTACATCCTTCCTAAAATGAGGCTTCCAGACCTGTATGCAGTACTCAAGGTGTGGCTTGACCATTGCCTTATACAAAGGGATAATCACTTCCTTATCCCTGATAACAAAATTCCTGTATATCGTTGATAAAAACCCCATGAGCTGTCCTGGCAGTATGGCTGCACTGCACTGCTCAGAGAACTACACATCTGACTACACAATTACCCACAGGCCGTTTTTCATTCTCCATTACCCTGAGTTAGTACCACACAGTTGGTACGTTACTCTGGGATTACTGCTACCCATATACAGTACTTGGCATTTGTCAATATTAAGTTTCAGTTACCACTTCTCGGTCCATCTGCCTAACTTTTCTAGATTCTGTTCCAGTAGCATGCTGTCATTAACAACCCTGGCAACCTTTGTGTCATCTACAAACTTGGATATTAAGCCTGATATACCTTCATCAATATCACTGATAAATACAGAAAACACCAATGGGCATAACACGAAACCCTGGGGCACTCCACTAATAACGTTAGTCCATGAAATGCAGTGTTCATTGATTACCATTCTCTGCACCTGTTCTAACTGATCTGCATTCTTCCTAAAATGCATGTTCTAGACCTGTATGCAGTACTCATCATCTAGCATAATCACTGACTTATAGAAGGGGGTAAATCATCTCCTTATCCCTAATGGCAAAATTCTTGAATATCATTGGCAAACCCCATGAGCTATCCTGACAGCCAGTCTGCACTGTTCAGTGCAGGTATCATAGTAATGATATCGATCATTATTATTATTATTGCCATTACTTAGTTTGACAAGATTTCTGCTTAATTTTTCCAGTTGAAAATTTTTATATACTTATTTATGAAAGTTTTATTTTAATTTTTTAGATGGCTAAATTAATTATATCAGCTTGTAATTATATCCTGGAATTCAGTTATACAAACTTCAATATTCAGTTTTATTTTTAGGCCTCTGGTACAATTAAAGGTTTTCCTTCTGCTGAGGAATACAAAGGAGAAAATATGATGTATGAACCTTGTGATATTTTGGTGCCAGCTGCTTGTGAGAAGGCTATTACTAAGTTAAATGTTTCAAAATTAAAATGCAAGGTATGTGATCCTCTCTACCTCATTATTTGGATTTTTGTGAGTTTATAATAATACTAGAATAACTATTAATATAGACAAAATGATACAGAAACCTAGGCTTATTTAACATCAGCCTAGAATAATAATAAAATCTTTTCTCCTGAAAAGGGGTGGGTTCATACCTGCCACCTGATTTCACTCTTCAAGCTGACCAACCAGTCTTTAAATTTACATATGATGTTGTTGAGTTCTACAAGATTAGGTAGCAGTTTACGCAAGTAGCTAGTTACAGGCACTTCTGGGCTTACATAATACTCAACTTATGGAAATACAACTTTACGTAAGTTTTTGCCAGCCGGTGCAAACTTAAAAACATTGTTGAAACGGATTTGGTATTGTGAAAATATCATAATGTGAACCCAAGAACACATTGTGTTTTCTTTGGTAATTCGTTCCAAGACCTTGCAAGTTGAAATTTTTGCTATATAACTAAGCTATTTATCTCTCTAAAAGGTCATTTTTATAATGGAAATTGCACTACACTTTCATCGTTATCATATGATCCGTTATAAGAATCAATTTTGAATGCCTTTGTGATATTTTTCTAAAACACATTTCTGGAGGTCACTACCATAAAACAATAAAAAAAAATTGCACTTTCCGGTTTATTGGGCTTTTCCGTTAGCGCAATCTATTATAAATGGGAAGTAGACTCAATCTTATTGCATTTGAGATAATACCAATAACTGGAATTCTGTGGGTTTTTATGTTATTGTATTATGGCGAAATGAGTTTCCCTTCACTGAAATCTTCAATCATATATAAAGCATGAATAAACTTTCAGAATCTTCTCTTCATTCCTATTTACTTATTATAATGGTGAAGGGAAAGGGACCAATGGAAAGTGCAAGCGCTGGCAGTGCTGAGAAACGAAACAAAATTGATTTAGAAATGAAGATGATTAATTAAGAAGTATGAAGCAGGACAAAATTTTTCTTCTATTGCATGGAATTAGGTCTTGCTCTTCAACAGAAGGGACAGTGTTAAAGGACAAAAGAACATGTTAAAAGAACACGTTAAAGGATCAAAGCATTTAAGATCAACAGTGATCACAAAACAGTGTTCAGGTGCTATATCGAAAATGGAAAAGCTATTAATAATATGGATGGAAAATCAGATTCAGAAGCAAGTGCCCCTGAGTCCAATAGCCATTCAAGCAAAAGCAAGAAGTATTTATGAAGATATATTAAGGATAAGTACTGTTAACCCCAAGCCAAATTCGTGTCAAGCAATGGGTGGTTTAATAGGTTCAAGCATCATGCTGGTTTCCAAAATATTAAAGTATGCCGTGAAGTCACCAGTGCCGATTCTGCAGCTGCAGAGAAATTTTGTGATACATTAGGAAAAACCCCCTTCTAAATCTCCACAACCCTCAACTTCCAGAGTGCTGTGCTTATCAGCTGGAGAGTTAATTCTGACAACGATGCTCAAAAGATAAAACTTGCTGATGTTATGCCTGTCTCCTCTCTCTTTTTGTAATTTTATAATTTTGAAATTTTTGTAATTTTGTACATTTTTGTAATTTTTTCTGTGCATGAGATAAAAAAATTGAATAAATAATTCTATATACATGTTCGTTGAACATTTCTTTTTTGCTGCAATCAAATTCAGCGTGCCTAGTTGCAAGTGCTGCATAAGTATTTAGGGAAATTCCAACTTACGCAAAGTTCGACTTGCATAGAGTTCTGCCAAACGCAACTGCGGAACTCAATGTAAGTCAGGGAGTGGCTGTACTTTTAGGCTAAAGCAAACTTTTTTTTTAATACCTAATCTGCAATAACACTGGTTGGCATTAGTTTCCTCCTGAAATGATATCAACTGAATATAGGAAATATATTCAAAATCTCAGATATTTGCTTAAAAAGTTCTCGTTACCCTCAGTTTTCAAATATCATATGTTAATGAACAAACCAAGACCTGTAGTTGGTTTAATAATCTTTTCCATGTATTCTTATCTGTTTATTATTTTTTTTTTTTCTAGAATATTCTGAATATTTCTACAACTTTTGAGAATGCTCCTGAATGTTCCAGAACAGTGGTTCCCAAACCGCCGAGATCTACATACCTTCAAAAATGAAAAAAAGTTTGCAGACAACCTATATATATATATACAGTGCTTTTTTTTGGGACGGTACGCAACAGTATGGTGTACCGGCACCTTTATTAACAGTGACATGTGACATTTGGATGCAGTGCACTTCGAAATTTGTAATATTCCATAAATTTTTTTTCACATGTTTACCTACTATTCAAATAAGCTTAAAATGATTTAACTAAATTTGCATTTTATACTGTCAATTGTTAAGATTTTTTCTATATAAAACTGTATAACCATTTTTATAATTCTAAATTACTCAGTCAGACCTCTGTTTAATTATTTTGAATTCCCCTTGGAAGTTACATTTAAAATAGTTTCTGTTGAGCGAATAAAATTTTCATATAGCGAACAGATTAGGAGAGAATTAACTCAGTATGCCCTGTTCACTTTTCTGGCCTTTAGGCAATTAGTGCTGCTGAGCGAATTAAGAGAGGTGAAGGGATTAGCATTCTACAACCAAGTGGTATCTGGTAAAACCTATCCAACCACCCTGTCCCACACATAAAAGTCACACTGGCCAAGAGTGAACAGATCAAAGTGTATTCCCAATGGGCCCGGCCCACCTTCCAGTGGTGTCCAACCTTTTCCCGTACAGGGGCCATATTCAAAGTTAGATTTCTTTAGTGTTACATTTTTGATATCTTGTTGCAAGTAAAATTGAAAATATTCAAAAATTATTAAGTACAATACACAATTACATTTACTGAACAAAACATTTAATTAGAAAATGTTTTTGATAATTAACAAAATTTAAAATGCTGTTTTAGTTTACTTTCCTCGCGGGCTGTAGGTGGATACCGCTATGAATCAACTGTAAGCACCCCGTTTGAGAATTATAAAAGTGGTTTTCTTTTACAGCGACAAATAATCATCTGTTGTTTCGCGGAAGTGCGTTATCCACACTTTTCAGTAAATTTTCCTTATCTGTTTACATGGTCACAGCACCTGAATATCCGAATGACACCGATATTTTGGGCAGTTTCAAAAAAAAAGAAAAGAAAAAATTCAAATTTAAGAACTAGTGACAATGAAAGTATTAATCCTTCTAAATATGATTGTTGGCATTTGGTGAAAATGATGTATGCAATTTGTGGATACCTAATTGGTAAGAAGGTTTCAGAAGAATTGAAGCATTTGATGAACGCTCTCAATTTCACCGAGTGAATGTGAGCAAGGATTTTCACAAATGAATCTGATCGCCAGCCCAACCAGTACTTCGTTGATGACAGAAACAGTTTCCTCACTACTGTTTCTTAAAACTGCAGGCCCACCGCTGACCCACTTCAATCCAGCACAATATGTCAATTCGTGGCTACTTCGGAAACGTCATTCAGCAACCGACACACAAAGAGGAGGAAAAGAAGTTGGCATGGCGTGTCGGATGAGAACTTAATAAAAATTTGGAATATTCTACAAAACTATGAAATTTATTTTTAATTATTTTACTCACAGTTTACTTATTTTTTTATATATTTGAATAATAAATTTATGCTTAATAAACTGTTAATATACTTAATTTGTTATTCTTATTCTAAAAACATTACTACTAAAGTAACAATATGAGGGGTAAAAAATTTAGAATAGTTTTCATATCCTTTTAATTTTCAATTTTTCCTAATAGCAAAGAATGAATACCGGCACCTATTTTTTTGCAAAAAAAAAAGCACTGTATATATATATATATATATATATCTATGCATGAGTTTCTGTGTGTGTGTATATGTAAGAACACTAGGTTTTCTGAAAAGAAAATTCAAAGTTTTATGTTTAAAATAACTCAACTTTATTTTTATTTTTACATAAATATATAATAATAACTTTATTTATCATCACTTTGCTATACATAGAACAAATAATTTGACCAGTTACAGAGGTTTGTTTCTTGGACCACCTGGAACTGGTCTGAGGACCTCCAGTGTTTGCAGACCCCAGTTTGGGAACCGCTGTTCTAGACTATTATTATGTGTGGAAGAAAGGTCAGGATGCTTCTGGAAGGTAGTAGTAGTAATCTAGGCATGTGATGGAAGAAAACAAGCTTATATAGTATCAGCCCAAAAAAAAAAAAAAAGAAAAAAAAACCCATTTCACACATCCATTGATGTGTGACATAAACGTTTGTCCAGTTCCTCCTTGAATTTATTTAGGCTATCAACTTTCACGACAACAGATGAAAGTTTGTTCCAGCAATCAGCTACACGCTGGCTAAAGGCAAATTTCCACACATCTATTCTATTGCTGTGTTTCCTTAATTTGAATTTATGCCCCTTCAGGTTCATAATCTGAGCAAAAAAAAGAATCCCATCAGAATTGAGCTTGCTCAACCGATTCAAGTCCTTATACACCTCAATCAGATCACCTCACAGGTACCTAGTCTCCAGACGCTGCAATTTGCAGAACTTAAGCCTTTCTCGGTAAGACCACCAATCTTGTTGCCCTTCTCTGTACTTGCTCAAGTCTTGGCGCATTATAGCTTAGTAGCTAATGCGCCAATAAAATCAAAACCAACCAACCAACCAACTTTCTCGAGCAACTCAACATCTTTCCTAAAATGAGGCCTCCAGACCTGTATACAGTACCCAAGGTGTGGCATGATCATTGCTTTATACTAGGGGATAATCACCTCCTTTTCCTTACTAGCAAAATTCCAGTATATCATTGGTCTGCTCAGAAAATTTCATATCTGATTTTTCATTTTCCACTACCCTGAGTGTATTAGCACACCTTTGGTATGTTTCTCTGGGATTACTTCTACCCATATGCAGTACTTTGCATTTGTCAATGTTAAACTTCAATTGCCACATCTCAGTCCATCTGCCCAAATTTTCTAGATTCTGTTGCAGTAGTACACTGACACTAATGTCATTAACATCCCTGCCAACCTTTGTATCATTTGCAAACTTGGACATTAAGCCTGATATACCTTATCAATATCATTAATAAATATACAAAACAACAATGGGCCCAACACCGAACCCTGGGGTACTCCACTTATAACATTAGTCCATGAACAGCACCATGTGTGAATGTAGATGCAAAATACTCATTCAGATTATAAGCTATCTGAGCAGGGTAATCAACAGTCGAACCATCAATATCAAGTGGACTATGATTCATCCCTTTCCTTCTAGAGTTTATATAAGTAATGAAGTCCTTGCTGTTTTTCTTAGCATCCTTTGCCAAAGATTTTGCTTGCTAACTTCCTTTGTTACTTGATTACAGACTAGCTTAACTACCATAGACTTCTGTGTCACATGATAATTTATATACATCCCGTGCATTTTTCTTCTCTGCCACGAGTCTCATTAGTTCAGCTGACATCCATTTAGGCCTAAACCTTGAATAATATTTCTTAATCATATGAAAAGCCTTGTAGCTTCCACAGCTACTTCTTTGAATTCTTCCCATTTAGAATTTGCTGCCGACAAAATCATCAGTTGTTCCCACTGTATACAATTTAAAAACTGTCTTGTGAGACCACTGTAGTCACCTTTATGGAAGAAAAAACCCTTCCCTTTACCCTTGATGGTAGTAATATCTTCAAGTAAATACCACAGTACACTGTGATCACTACCACCCAGTGGTTCTTTTATCTGCAAATTCTTAATGCACGACTGATGATAACCAGATCAAGAGAATTACTGTCTGTGGTTGCCTCTCTAATGTGTTGTAGTAAACAATCATGCAATCAATCCACAAAAGTCTTGCAATGTGTGCGAGTGATCAACCACAAGTTCCAGTCAATATCTGGGAAGTTAAAATCCCCCATTATTAGACAATCTGATTTACTGGCTCACTATTTCTCTGTGAAGTTGTTCATTGTACTCATCAGAGTCATTAGACCTATAACACATTCCTATTCTCATTTTTGATCTTCCAATGCTTATATCACACCAAACTAATTCAACATTGCATTCACCATCTATGTCAACTGGATGACTTCCTTAGATTTTGTGTTTCTTAACTAACAGCATAACCACTTCTCCCTTCCTATCCTTTCTGTACACATTGTACTCCCCAAATTCCAATTCGGCACTGTTTATATCTGTGTGACACCACATCTCTGATATCCCAACAAATCTCTGTCAAAGGTTCTAGAACCTTTGACAGAGTTCTCTAGAATCATTGTGAACCTTCTAGAAACTTCTCTATCGATATATATATAGGGGTGGGTTTTGCACCATGCAAGCATTTTTGTATTTCAAGAAGTGCATGTGTTTCAGATAGCAAGTGGTGAACAAGTGTTTAGGAAATTTGTGTTTGTAAACAAATGTTGTGTGTATAAGTGTAAATCATAAACTGTGTTTAAATTAGAAATAAAAATCTAAAATTCCTTAATTGTGTTCTTATGTGCACATACCCCAACCCTACGTGAAATATGTCATATTCTTGCCGAAATAGTAGCCTGATAGTTTTTGCTACGTTTGCAGAGCAGTAGTATTAAAATGGCAGCGGAAGCCATTGTCACAACCTGTGAGACAAGCCTATGAACATCTATTTTAGATGTAAGGTCAGAGATCAAGATAAGAGTATAGGCTCCAAAGATTTCCTGTAGTCCATATTCAAGAACATTAACAGGCTGGTTTAGAGGTAGTCATAAATCAATGCCTTTTGCTGTTCTGGTAATATATGGAGGGAACCCCAAGACCAAATAAATGATTACTTTTGCACGACCAATATTTCTGTTTTTTTCTGGAAAATCCAAGCATAAAGTAGAATATCCCAACCTACCTTCTGCTCTAAGGCTGATTCTTCATGATGATAACAGTGTCAGTGCCAAAGCCACCAGAAACATACTTGATTCTGATACAGGATCAGAAGATGTACAATCCAGAATGAGTACATATCCAGACTTTTCAATTCTTGATACTGCAAAGCCACATCTAATCACTTAGGCAGAATTGAATGATTTGGTCAGAGATTTAGACCTCTCCAAAATCAATGCTTAATTACTAGGATCACAGATTCAATAGTGGAATCTTCTTGAAAAGGGCATCAAGGTGTCTTTTTATAGGAAGAGGCAATCTAACATAATGATCTATTACTCCAAGGATGGTGCTTAATTAGCATTAGCATTAGTAGAGGAATTTGATTCAAGAAAGGCTTAAGTTTTGAGAAAAAAGGCAGCATCAGCCAAAAGAGAAAAAAAAAAAAAAAAAAAAACCACTTCCACTTCACCCCTCTGTTCGTTCGAAATACCTGTCCAGCTGAGCCTTAAACTTCTTTAGGCTATCAACTTCCACAACAAGGGATGGAAGTCTGTTCCACCAACCAACCATCCGCTGGCTAAAGGCAAAATTCCACACATCTATCCTACATCTGTCTTTCCTCAATTTGAATTTATGCCCTCTCAGGTGATTATTCTGAGCAAGAGGAAGAATCCCATCAACATTGAGCATGCTCAAACCATTCAAGGCTTTATATACCTCTATCAGATCACCTCGCTGGTGCCTAGTCTATAATTATATCATTCTTATATTGCTGATATAACAATGGTACTTATATCATTGTTATATCAATACAGTACTGTGGTGGCAGACCGATACTTTCATTTATATGTTGTGTATTGCTATTACTTATTTATCATAGAAAAACCCCAAGTGCTTCCTCTGTAGCCTGTTTGCACTACTTAGAGAATTGTTTCTGAATAACAATCCTTTTCAGTATTAGCTATTGTTGTGGAAAAAGGTTATGGCCTCATTTTGTACACAGCAGTGAGCAAGGTAACTTTGCTACTTTAATCGCATATTGTGGATAAATCTCACATTGGATTATTCAACCAGATGTCATTATCCAAACCAATGCATGAATAATGACACCCACTTTAAATAAATGCAATATATAGCACTTTTTGTTTAAAGTATTAAATACTGAGAAGTGACTCGACAATATGAGATTGTTGCACTAAGTAGCAAACCTGGTTTGCCCACTTCCATGTAAAATGAGGCTATATGCTATTTATACAATAAAGTTTTTATTGTTTTTGTAGATGAGGCTTTCATTCTAACTTTTTTTTGAAATTATCTGCTACCTTAAGTTGATCTAACATAACATGATCCATAATTACTTGTGTCAGCCTTTGATCCTCCTTTGTGAATTGGGGTCACATTTGCACATTTCCAGTCTATGGGTACCTCCCCTGAGTCCAAGGAAGCTCTCATAATTATGGCTAAGGGTTTGCTTACTTCCTTTGCTGCCTCCTTTAATATTACTGGATAGATCCCATCCACCCCAGATGCCTTTCTTGTGTTTATCTTCAACAATTTCTCCTCCACTTTACTCTCGGTTATTACAAGATTCTCTAGCTTACTGCCAGAGTTGAATACACCTCTGGCATTCCCCTCTCTGAATAACTCCTCATGTGTGAATGTCGATGCAAAATATTCATTTAGTTTGTTAGCTACCTGAGCAGGATCATCAACAGTTGACCCATCGATATCAAGTGGACCAATCTGATTCATCCCCTTCCTTCTAGAGTTTACATAAGTAAAGAACTCTTTGCTGTTTTTCTTTGCATCCCTTGCCAAAGATTTCTTGTAATCTGCCTTCGTCTGCCTAACCTACTTTGTAACTTGGTTACAGATCAACTTGTATCTATCATAGGCTTCTGTGTCACGTGTTAATTTGTATGTATCCCATGCATTTTTATTCTCTGCCATATGTCTCATTAGTTCATCTGACATCCATTTAGGCCTGAACCTTGAACAATATTTCTTAGTTGGTATGTAAAGCCTAGTAGCTTCCAAGATAAGTTCTTTGAATGCTTCCCATTTTGAATTTGCTGTTGGTAACATCATCAGTTGGTCCCACTGTATAGAATTTAAATACTGTCTCAGTCTATCGTAGTCGCCTTTACGAAAGCAATAACTCTTCCCTTTACCCCTAATGGTAGTTACCTCTTTGAGTAAATCCCACTTCAGCACACTGTGATCACTGCCACCTAGTGGTTCATTTATCTGCAGATTCTTAATGAATGAAGAATCACTAGTGATAATCAAATCAAGAGTATTACTCCCTCTAGTTGCCTCCCGAACATGCTGATGTGTAGAAAACACTCATCCAATAAATCCACAAAAGCCTTACTAGTGTGTGTGTGTGACCAGCCCCCAAATTCCAGTCAATATCTGGGAAATTAAAATCTCCCACTATAAGACTCTCTGATTTACTGACCCACTCTATTTCCCTGTACAGTTTCTTATTATACTCATCAGAGTCATTAGGCCTATAGCACACTCCTACTCTCAATTTTCATCTCCCAATGCTTATGTCACACCAAACTGACTCGACACTGCACTGTCCAGCGATGTCGACTGGCTTCACTTCCTTGGATTTTATGTGTTTCTTAACTAATAGCATAACCCCCTCCTTCCTTCCTATCCTGTCTATCCTTTCTGTCCTGTCTATTAAGTGTTTCAGAGGATGAACTTGTGCGTGAACTAAGAGGTCAAAACGTGGTTCAAGCCAAAAGAATTGTTATTAAAAGAGATGGAGAGCCTGCCCCTACATGGACGGTGATACTAACATTTAAAACACAGATCTACCTATTTCCATTAAAGCTGGTTATCTTAGATGCCAAGTAAGATCATCCAGTCCGGTGCTTTAAGTGCCAAAAATTTGGTCATTCCCAAGCTGTTTGCAGAGGTGTAGCCACTTGTGCTAACTGCGGATCAAAAGAGCATACACACACACAAACTGTAACACTGAAATGCAAATTTGTCCTAAGGTTGGCACTCTGCCTTCTCTAAGGAATGCCCTAATGGAAAAGAGAAAAGAATATTCAGAAATATAAGATTGAGCAGAAAGTATCATATCAAGAAGCTAAAAACCATTTTGCAGTACCTGCAAAGTCACCTACATATGCTTCAGTTACCCAATGGCTACGGTCGGTAGCAACCCAGACTGACTGCTCAGTCCCTCCAAATATCTCAATATCTGATTGGGCTAAATCACTCCTCTCCTCATCAAAGGAAAAACCTATTCCTAAATATGCTACTCGAGAAGCAAATACTCTTGTAACAATACTTCCGGATAAGAAACCTAATGAGCAACCAAAAGAATGAGCCAAGAGCCCTGACATCCGATACCATGGATATTGATGAAAAGATAGATGAGGATGATTCAATTCTTGAGATTCATCTAGAGAATGAAATTGACACAGGTAGGCCAATCTTCCCAAAAAAAGAAAAAGCAAAAGTAGACAAGCGCAAACAAAACTATCCTCTGTAAGTAACCAAACACATCAGTTAAAACCAAAGAATGCACACAATGATTCAATGGAATTGTTACAGATTTCGTGCTAATTTAGATGACCTCTATGATTTAAGTGAATATAAGCCTGTTGCAGCATGCATACAAGAAACAAACCTGACGAATGCAGTATCTATAACAATCAAACACTTCACCACGTATAGAAAAGATAGAAACTGTTGGAGGCAATTGCAGCACGTATCACCATTGGCATAACAATAACATTAGTCTCATTGTATCTGTCTCCAAACCACGCTTACACCCTTGCTGATTTAGATGACCTTGTAAGACAAATACTCGCTCCTTTCTGTATTCTGGGTGACTGGAATGGCCATAACCTCCTACGGGGTTCTCAACAACTTGACTGCAGAGGACAAATAATTGAGATATTTAATAATATCTCAATTATTTGATAATTAATAATTAATAAACACAATCTAATTATTTTAAACACCGGTGATCACACATGTTCATGTACCACCTGGTTCAAGCTCTGCCATTGATCTAACAGTATGTTCTCCAACAATATTTCCTCTCATAGACTGGACAGTTACTGACAACCCTCTTGGTAGTGATCACTTTCTGTAATTTCTGTACAAGTTATCCTCCTCTGAATAGCATTAGAATAATTTGGAAATTTGACAAGGGCAACTGGGCTAAATATCAAGAAATAGCTCATTTAGATTCCACTATCATTGCAACTGACAAGATTGATTCTGCAGTAAGCTATATTACACAACAAATGGATCTGCTATCCTGAAATCTTCATCTAAAATCCAACTCCATCCAAAAATGTGGTGGAATGAAGCATGTAACATTGCTAAAAGAGAAGGAATAAATACTGGAATCAGTTTAGAAAACAGCCATCCTCCTACAGTTTAAAAGAGCAAGGGCTAAGGCTCGTCACGTAAGACGAATGAGTAAAAAAGAAGCATGGGCACACTATGCTGCCACAATAAACAGATTCATAGATACTGCTACAGTCTTGAAAAAAATCAAATGTATCAATGGCAAATACTCACTTGTTACTTCTCCGATTCTATTTCTGAACCTGTGGAACTTGCTAATGCATTCGGCTTGTCTTTTGAATCACTCTCAGCTGTTTCCGCCTATGAACCAGCCTTTCAGTCGCTAAAATGCAGTACAGAAAAGTATAAACTGAATTTTAATACTGCTCTCCAACGTTCATACAATCTGCCATTGACCATGACTGAATTTCTTAATGCGCTCACAAAAGTGAAAAAACAGTGCTCCAAGTCCTGATGGAATTTATTACACAATGATTTCCCAATTAAGTGGAAGATCATTAAGTGATCTCTTACTATTCTATAATAGAATTTTCTTAGAGGAATATTACCCCATCAGCGGGTACCATTCTTATGTGCTAGCCTTCTCGAAACCAGGAAAAGACCACACAGATCCAACAAACTATCAACTTATCTCCCTAACAAGTTGCTTGGGAAAAACAATGGAAAAATACTTAACGCCCGACTAACATAGTATTTGGAGACTCAAAACATTCTGAGTCCAAACCAGTATGGTTTTCGAAGAAGTAGATTGACGCTTGATCTCATTATCAAAGCGGAAGCAAATATTTGGAACGTCTTTCTAAGAAATTAACACTTTGTTATGATATGCGTTGACATCGAAAAAGCATTTGATAGAGCTTGGCGTTATGGGATTCTTCGTGACTAATGTAAATCTGGTCTTCGGGGTCATCTCCCGAAATTTATTCATCTAACAGATCCTTCCAAGTCCTTTAGCATTAGCATTAGCATTAGTAGAGGCATTTGATGCAAGAAAGCAAGCTTATGCAGCATCAGCCAAAAAAAAAAAAAAAAAAAAAAAAACCCACTTCCACTTCACCCCTCTGTTCGTTCAAAATACCTGTCCAGCTGAGCCTTAAACTTATTTAGGCTATCAACCTCCACCACAAGGGATGGAAGTCTGTTCCACCAACCAACCACCCGCTGGCTAAAGGCAAATTTCCGCACGTCTATCCTACATCTGTCTTTCCTCAATTTGAATTTATGCCCTCTCAGGTGATTATTCTGAGCTAGAGGAAGAATCCCATCAGCATTGAGCATGCTTAAACCATTCAAGGCTTTATACACCTCTATCAGATCACCTCGCTGGTGCCTAGTCTCCAGACACTGTAATTTGCAAAACTTAAGCCTTTCTTCGTAAGAGCACCCCTTTGTTCCATTCACTAATCTTGTTGCCCTTCTCTGTACTCGTTCCAGCAGCTCTACATCCTTTTTGAAATGAGGCCTCCAGACCTGTATACAGTACTCTAGGTGTGGCCTGACCATCGCCTTATACAATGGAATAATCACCTCCTTATCCCTGCTGGAAAAATTCCTGTATATCATTGACAATACTCCATGAGCTACTCTTGCAGCCCGTCTGCACTGCTCAGAGAACTTCATATCTGCCTGCACAACCACCCCCAAGTCCCTTTCATTCTCTACCACTGTCAGTGTTGTACCATAGAGTTGATACGTTGCTCTGGGGTTGCTGTTTCCCATGTGTAGTACTTTACATTTGTCAATGTTAAACTTCATTTGCCACCTCTCAGCCCATCTGCTCAACCTTTCCAGATCCTGTTGCAGAAGCATAGTGTCAGTAGTGTCCTTGACAACCCTGCCAACCTTTGTATCGTCTGCAAACTTGGACATTAATCCCGATATACCATCATCAATATCATTTATAAATACAGAAAACAATAATGGACCCAACACTGAGCCCTGAGGGACTCCACTAATAACATCAGTCCACGATGAGCAGTGTCCATTGATTACCACTCTCTGTCTTCTCCCCCTCAACCACCCCTTTATCCATAGCAGCAATTTGCCTCCAATGTCACACTGCTCCAATTTGTGGAGCAGTCTTCCATGTGCAACAGTATCAAAAGCCTTTCTAAGATCCAAGTATATAATATCAAAGTTATTCCCTGCATCCAGTTCTTTTGTGACTGCATCATAGTATCCAATCAAGTTGGTCAGGCAAGACTTCCCCTTAACAAAACCATGCTGTGTCTGAGCTATAACTGAAGTCTTGTCTAAATGATCCTGCAGTGCGTCTTTAACCAGTGCCTCCATTAATTTTCCTGGAACAGAAGTCAAGCTCACAGGTCTATAATTACTTGTGTCAGCCTTTGATCCTCCTTTGTGAATTGGGGTCACATTTGCACATTTCCAGTCTATGGGTACCTCCCCTGAGTCCAAGGAAGCTCTCATAATTATGGCTAAGGGTTTGCTTACTTCCTTTGCTGCCTCCTTTAATATAACTGGATAGATCCCATCCACCCCGGGTGCCTTTCTTGTGTTTATCTTCAACAGTTTCTCCTCCACTTTACTCCCAGTTATTTCAAGATTCTGTAACTTACTGCTAGAGTTGAATACACCTCTGGCATTCCCCTCGCTGAATAACTCCTCATGTGTGAATGTCGATGCAAAATATTCATTTAGTTTGTTAGCCACCTGAGCAGGATCATCAACACTTGACCCATCAATATCAAGTGGACCAATCTGATTCATCCCTTTCCTTCTAGAGTTTACATAAGTAAAGAACTCTTTGCTGTTTTTCTTTGCATCCCTTGCCAAGGATTTCTCGTAATCTGCCTTCGCCTGCCTAACCTCCTTTGTAACTTGGTTGCATATCAACTTGTATCTATCATAGGCTTCTGTGTCATGTGTTAATTTGTAAGTATCCCATGCATTTTTCTTCTCTGCCATATGTCTCATTAGTTCATCTGACATCCATTTTGGCCTAAACCTTGAACAATATTTCTTAGTTGGTATGTAAAGCCTAGTAGCTTCCAAGATAAGTTCTTTGAATGCTTCCCATTTTGAATTTGCTGTTGGTAACATCATCAGTTGGTCCCACTGTATAGAATTTAAATACTGTCTCAGTCCATCGTAGTCGCCTTTACGGAAGCAATAACCCTTCCCTTTACCCCTAATGGTAGTTACCTCTTTGAGTAAATCCCACTTCAGCACACTGTGATCACTGCCACCTAGTGGTTCATTTATCTGCAGATTCTTAATGCATGAAGAATCACTGCTGATAATCAAATCAAGAGTATTACTCCCTCTAGTTGCCTCCCGAACATGCTGATGTAGAAAACAATCATCCAATAAATCCACAAAAGCCCTGCTAGTGTGTGAGTATCCAGCCTCCAAATTCCAGTCAATATCTGGGAAATTAAAATCTCCCATTATAAGACACTCTGATTTACTGGCCCACTCTATTTCCCTGTACAGTTCCTTATTATACTCATCAGAGTCATTAGGCCTATAGCACACTCCTACTCTCAATTTTGATCTCCCAATGTTTATGTCACACCAAACTGACTCCACACTGCACTGTTCAGCGATGTCGGCTGGCTTCACTTCCTTGGTTTTTATGTGTTTCTTAACTAATAGCATAACACCTCCCCCCTTCCTATCCTGTCTGTCCTTTCTGTAGACGTTGTACTCCCCAAATTGCAGTTCCGCATCCCTTATATCTGTGTGACACCACGTCTCTGATATCCCAACAATATCTGCCTTCGATGTTTTGAGCAATACCTCAAATTCATCAAATTTATTTACTAAACTCCTAGCATTGGTGTACACGCAAGTATACCTGCACCTGTTTCTATTCTTAGCTACCCTAACACAACCCATGTGTTTACTTGTACCACAATGGCTCCCAGCAGTCTCTGAAATACCATGCATCTTGTTTTTCAGGCTTCTGCTCATTCTAATAGAAGCAGTGCAAGAATCTCTTTCACCTCTGCCAGTGGCTACTGTCAATCTATTGGTCTTTGTCTCCCCCCAAGCTAGCAGTTTTCCGACCCACCTAACACTGCCTCGATAGCATCAGCAAATATTCTTGCACCCTTTCTATTTAAGTGTATCCCATCCCTGTAGAAGCAATCTCTCCTGTTAACAAGTACAGTCCAGGCTGAAAAAAATTCTACCCCTTGAGCCTTGCACAATCTTTCCAGGGCCGAATTGATCGACAAGGCTCTCATCATATACTCCCTCCTATCGTGTCTGGGCAGAATTGCAGACACTTTCAAATTCAACCCTAATTCTCGGCTTTTGTTCAACAGTGACCTGTACTTGTTAAGTAATTCTGCCGGTCTCCTACTCTTAATATTATTAGTGCCAACGTGTACAACTATATCACCTTTTGTGCCCTTAAAAGATGATATTCGCTCTACAACGTCATCAACCTTTGCCCCTGGCAGACATACCCTGGTCCTGTTCCACCTATCTTTTTTACAAAGCATGTTCCCCGTTTCCCTGACAATAGAGTCACCAACAACTACTAGTTCCTTCGGGACCAGCGCATTCTGCCTTGGGGGTTGTCTCTGTGTCACGCGATGCCCAAGTGCAAGCTCTGGCGTTGATGTGGGCAGCTGAGAGCTTGATGGGCCCCTCAATTTAGTTTCTTCGAGGGCATCCACCCTGTCCTTCAAGCTCTCATATAGGCCCAAAAGAACGCCGAGTTGTTGCCTGATATCGATACACTCCTTGCATCGCGCACACACAAAGACATCCCCCTTGGCAGTATCATGTTCCGTACCCGATTGCTCTGCAAACATCAAGCAAACAGTGCATTTTATAAGGCTGTGAGTCAGAGGACAACTGCCCCCCTCAGTTCTGCTCTGAGCCACAGCACTTCCATTAGCTTGAGCCTTTTGCTTTGCTGCTCTGGTCTGAGTCATGATTCTATTAATTTATTAATTAATTATGTTATTAATTATATTACGTTTGTAATCTAAGTCGTTATATGTATTTATTTAAACGTACAATTTAACTGCTAACGAAGTTCAACTAACGCTATCTAGTACGGTATATAACCTACGGTATCTAGTACGGTATCACAATGGCGGGAAAGTTAATAACGGTAGCGGTAGTTACGAACACGTGGAAACCCTTACCGATACTTTTACAAGGCCGAGTAAAGAATAAATACACCAAATTAATCAAAAAATCACAAAATAATGTTATACTACTAAATTTAAATCAAAAGTTTTAGAAAAACAATAATTTCAAATCAATAAATAAGAAAAATCCACTTAGCGGCTTGGAACACGACCGTCACTAGTAGCCTCGTCGGCCAAAAAAAAAAAAAAAAAATCCAACTAAGGCCATTTTGCTCCGGGATATGTGGTGGTCATTCCCTGACCTTTCCGCATCCTCTGTATTTGGTGGTCATGGGCTCGAACCCTGATCTAATCAAGAAGCGTGTGCTACGCACTGCTGCTCCTGCTCACCTAGCTACAGAGGTGCCCTTCCAAGTCCTCTTCCACTCATCACTTTCTGGAACATATGTACAAGAAGAGGGAGTTCCCCAGGGCTCAGTGCTGAGCGCAACACTTTTTGCCACCAGGATCGATTCTATAACCAAGTGTATACCTAACACAGTTGATGCATACCTGTATGCTGACGACCTTGCCATCTCACGTCATTCTCAAAATATGCGACTTATTGAGAGACAACTACAAGGCACCATTAATAGAATAGTCTCTTGGGCCAAAAACAATGGCTACAGAATTTCTAAATCGAAAACAACTGCAGTATATTTCGGTCGTAAACATACATTGCATCCTGATCCAAATCTTCAGTTAGACTCTCATTGTATTACATTTCAGCCAAGTACTCATTTTCTTGGTATAATACTTGATAAAAAAACTAAACCTCCTTGAACATATAAAATATATTCGTACCAGCTGTCTTAAGAAACTAAATATTCTCAGAGTAATCTCCTCTATATCATATGGTGCAGATCGTTACATGTTGCTAGATTTATACCACTCATTAATTAGATCCCACTTAGACTATACATCTCCTGCATACGCCTCAGCCAGGCCAATTGTACTGAAATGGCTTGATCCTGTTCATCATAGTGCACTTCGAGTAGCACTGGGTGCCTTTCGTACATCTCCCGTTTTAAGTTTATATATGGAAGCCAATGAACTGTTGGTAGACCTTCGACGACAAATTCTTCTCTTAAATTATGCCGCTAAAATCAGCAGCCTTCCACATCACCCAATATGGCAATATCTCTTCAGACCAAAATGGGAAAACCTCTATTGGACTAAATCACATCTCAACAAACCATCTGGCATTAGGCTTCAAGCTCTAAACACTAGCTGGGGACTCAACATGAATAACTAAATATCAATAACATAATGCAGGATATTAGCATGGAAATCCAGCCATTGGAAAATACCCACGATACATATTGAAAAATACTATCAGAAATGGGGAAAGAATAATCTTCCAGATGTTAACATCAGACAATTACATCTGGCCCACTCCACTCAGTTTAGAAGTTATGTGCAGCTATATATACAGACGGATCCAAGACTGCCAGTAAAATTGGTACAGCTTTAGTCCTGCCGGATGCTATCATCACCAAACAGCTCCCCTCAGAATGTAGTAATTATACTGCTGAGTTGTATGGTATTCTATTAGCCCTGGAGAAAATAAAAGAAGCCTCATATACTCAATCCATAATATATACCGATTCATTAAGTGCCGTGAATTGTATGCAATTTAAATGCCCCAACAGTCATCCTCTGGTACAGCAAATCTGGACTCAGTTAATGGCAATTCATACATGTGGTCACCGTATAATTTTTTGTTGGATTCCTGGAAACTCTGGAATCCCAGAAAATGAACAGGCAGATTTAGCTGCCAAAAATGCTTCAAATCCTATCTCATCCAATTTCAGGACCTTATGTTGACTATAAATGCATTATACAGCAGATCTCTAAAGAATAGTGGAAATGTATAAGAGAAAAAGAAATAAATAATAAACTTTTTGAAATAAAGAGAAAACCCAAACAGTGGCAATCCAGTCTGAGAGGAAATAGAAAAGAAGAAACTGTATTAGCGTGACTGCGCATTGGTCACACATACCTCACTCACAGTTATTTATTAAGAAAGGAAGATGCCCCACAATGCAGTAACTGTTCATGTCCACTCACTGTAAAGCAGGTGTGTCAAACTCATTTCTGTCGCAGGCCATTTTGTGTGATGATATGATTTTCGCGGGCTGCATAAAATATTCTTAAATATTATATATTGATTCAGGATTCAGTAGCATAATCAGGATAATTAAAACTCATATGTAATTAACATTTAAATTTTTATTCAGATCTACAGAATACAAGTAATTTAGAATTTAGAATGTATAGTGAAGAAATGGGAGTCAAGTGGCTGTTGATGAACTGGTAACCAAAGGAGCGCAAGGCAGCCAAAGTAATACACCTCTATTAGTTACAATTTATTAGGAAACATTTGGGAAATTGCTACAAAAAAATGAAGATGGATTTTGTAACAATAACAATTTCCGAAATGTTTCCTAATAAATTGTAACTAATAGAGATGTGTTACTTTGGCTGCCTTGCGCTCCTTTGGTTTTAGTGTATATAATTGGTATATTATTATTTTTATTTAAAAATTAAATATTCAATATATTTATGAAAATAATTAAATTGTTTTCCCGGAAACCTGCCAGCATTTACCATCAGGAGTCAAAGACTGGGAACATACAATTTTCAGTATGTTGGAAAGATGTTTATCTGTCAATCTCGATCTGTGCGCCGTTTTATTTAATTTCATACATGAAAATAATTGCTCACATAAGTATGTACTTCCAAAGTAGCACATAATTTGCACAGCAAACTTTTTAATTTCCGGGTATTTTTCACCTAAGTAAGAATATATTTTTGGAATTCCTACTTCTCGACATTTGTCTTTCAAAAATGAATCATTTTGGAAATCAATTAATTCCAGTTGAATCAAAGTGGGAGTTTTTTCGATTTCAAATGAAAAAGGTCCAACAAAAAGAGAAAACATATCTTCTAACTCTTTAAAATCATTAAAACGCTTTTTGTTTTTGATTTCTCCAATTTTGTCACAATATTGTGAGAAAGAGCAATTTTGATTTTGTGTTTTTATCTGCTCACAAGCAGGAAAATGGGTCAAAACATCTTTTTTTAAATGATTTTTAAACAACGTTAGTTTTTGTACAAAACTTGCTATCGCGTTGTACATGTTCGTTATTAACTTATTTTTACCTTTCAATGAAATGTTAAGATTATTGAGGTGGCTTGTAATATCAATTAAAAATGTCAAATCTTTAATCCACAAAGAATTTTTTATAACTGATACATTTTCATTTCAAGAAAAACTGTTATTTGCTCCAAAAGCATATAAAATCTCTTTAAAACTTTGTGGCATGATAACCATCGAACTTCTGTATAAGATCGTCGAACTCAAATTCTAAATATTTAAGAAGAGAAGTAAATTGCCGATGGTTGAGTGCTCTCGCTCGAATAAAGTTGATTGTTTTTGTTACTGTTTTCAATACATCATCCATTTTTAATATTTTTAAACACAGAACTTGTTGATGAATAAGGCAGTGGACAGCCATGGTTTTCTGTTTATCTGGGTACTCAGCTTGTAATTTTCTAATCAATTTTGACACAAATCCTTGATTTTCACCTGTCATTGATTTAGCACCGTCGGCTGTTACAGACACAAGTCTGTCAAGTGGAAGCTTACACTTTTCTAAAATGCTCCACACAGCAGCAAAAATATCTTCGTCAGTCATAGTTCCAAGAAGAGGGATAACTTCCAACAATTCTTCGGTGATCCTCATGTTATTATCGTAACCACGAAAAAATACAGCAACTTGAGCAACATCTCGTATATCTGTACTTTCATAAATCGCAATTGAAAAGAACAAGACTTCTGTAGATATATCCTGTAGTTGTGAACTGATGTTATCTGCCATTTCGCTAATTCTTTCTACCACTGTATTTCTTGATAATGAAATATCGCAAAATGATTGCATTTTTTCAGGACAGACGATTTCAGCTGCTTTTTATCATACTTTCTTTAATTAACGAACCATCCGTGAACGATTTTGAATGTTTTGCTAACAGATAGCTTATTTCGTAAGTTGCTCTTACTACTGATTTATTAGTTTTCATGAATTTTGTAAATACTTGTTGTTGACTATGAAGTGTTTTCTTCATTGTTTTTAATTTTTCATCTCTTATTTTTCCTTCGAAGCCCGAATATTGTTCCTTATGATTAGAGTTATAATGCCGCTTAATGTATTCTTTAGCAACACTAATATTTTCCTTACGAATTAAGCATGTAATTTTACTGTTCACTTCCATACAAAAATAGTTCAGCTCCCACTTTTCTTGGAATTTTCTTCCCTCAACAATTTTTCTTTTCTTGACTGGTGTTGAAAGCGACATTTTCTATATAAATTCTATAGTTGAAATTAAAATTATAAAATAAAAAAAACGATTACTTAGGTATTTGTTAAATTATAGCTAGCAAACACAACACACACAACACAATAGATCCCGACAAAGAAACTAGTATGAATGAAGTATCTTTTTGATAGAATTATAAAAAACGCTGCATTTGCAATATTGTAATATTAGTTTAAATTTAAACTAATTTAGATTAAGATTTCTCCATTTAAAAAATATTTAAAAAAATAAAATGTAAATCTTTTATTTTTAAAGAAATAAACTAAAAAGTTACAATGTTATTTAAAGATAATAATTTCAATTTTCATTCATTTGAAATTACTATTTATATTTTTAGTTCTTTCTAATCAAGGCTCCATTGATCCAGTCTTTTTTTTTAATTATTACCAATTAAAGTGATTATTTTTATATTTATTACAGAGGTTTTTTAATCCTTATATTCTAGAATTATAAATAGGTACTTTTTAATTGTTTACTCTAACATTTTATTTTTGGGCATCGTGGGCCACAAAAATTTTGTCGCGGGCCAGATGCAGCCCATGGGCCGCCAGTTTGCCACCCTAGCTCTAAAGAATATCGTTATAGAATGCCCACTATTTCTAAGAGAACGAAAAACTGCTTTCTCCTTACTTTTCAAAAATTACAACCAATTAACACTACATAATGTTCTAGGAGATCGTCAGGATATGGATTACGTTTTTGTTTTCCTGAAATTGATTGATAAATATCACCTTGTCTGAATTTTTATCAGAATCAGAATCAGCACCAACAACAAAGATATACTAGTCAGAAATCAGTGCATTATAGCTACAGTTGCTGATGCACCAACAAACCTAACAACAACAGCTACTGTGACTTACATTTTCCATCAATATCTGGAAAGTTAAAATCCCTCCATGAGAAGACATTCTAATTTGCTTGCCCACCCTGTTTGTCTATAGTTGTTAATTACAGGTGACCCCCGCTTAACGCTGATCATTCGTTCCGGAAAAACAGAGCGCTAAGTGAATCCGCGCTAAGTGAGCGCCGCTTTCCCATAAGGTAACATATGTATTTATGAGCTGCGGTCGGTGCCATAGGATATTTCCTAATGAATAATAAACAGTAATGAAAAGATGCACAAATGTCGGTCAAAATATTTAATATTCAAATATTTGCATATATAAAATATTCTGCATTGCATACGTATAATTATGTGGTAACTACTTGCATATCAAAAGTAAATTTAAAATTCCAATTAAAATAATGAATTTAATTTAATTGATGAATTTAATCATGAAAAATGTGTAAATTTTGAGTTGAACTTTGGCCCTCTTCCAAATAAACTAAAAGGGGTATTAATTTTAAATCACCTGCAGCGTTACAACCAACAATAAAGTCAACCGATCCTTCGCCGCTTTGAAACCTGGCATGTTTTTTTCTTCTTTCAATATGAAACTTCTTTTTAACATAGATGAAGCAGGACTTTTCCACAAAAGTCCTGCTTCATCTATGTTAAAAACTTGTTGAGAAGGATAACACATAATACCCCTCTTCAATAATTTTAACAAGTTCTTTTTTGAAAGTTTCGGCTCCTTGATCTGCACTTGCGGATTCTCCCTGGATTTTAAATCTAATCAACCAGCCCTTACCAGTTTTAAATGGTTCCACATTTTTTTTTTTTTAGGCGAGTTTTCTTCAGATCATCATATTGGCTAATCTCTTTCTCTCTCTCGCTTTTTTTTTAATATTTAACTTAACTGAATTCTGCATTGGAATATTATCTTCAATAAAATTAAAGTCTTTCCATTTCAATCCTAATAGCCGGCCTAGCCCTAGTTGCTTGCAGTGGAACAGCTATCTTTCCCTCTGCAAAAATTAATTCTTTATTTTTTTATAATTGTTCTTACAGTTAAAGTTGCAAGTCCTAAATTATGGCACACATCCGTTTGTCGTTGACCGGAATCGATTCGCTTCAAAACGTCTAATTTAATTTTCAAATTCAGTCTTTTTCTTACATTTATAGTCTTCGTACTGCGCCCAGACGTTGTTGCTTTTTCATTCCTTTCAGTCATTATTAGCTCTTCGAAAATGTAACTGCGTTGGTTGAATTAATTACGATACAATGTTCAAGTAAACTTTCCGTTACGCACGATGTCTAAACTTCGGATAAATGCATATAACGCAAATATTACAAGCAATATACTTGATCATTTTTTAAAATGTTGATCTCGGAAGTACGTAACAAGTCACTGTACTGAAACTAAATTAGCGTGCGAGAAAATTTCACTGAGCGTGGGAAAATTTCTCAAGTCGGCGTGGGAAACGTTTTAATGCTGTTTTGATATTCATTTTCAAGCTATCGACTCCATCAAATGAAACGATTTCGTTAATATGTCAAAAATGTAATCTGTAAAAGAGCGTTATAGTGATCTGTGACAGCGTTATAGTCAGATACGGGTTATAATATAAGAACAGCGTTATAGCGAATCAGCGTAAAGCGAACCGCGTTATAACGGGGGCCTACTGTATACTAATTACAGTTATTTGGCCTATAACAGACTTCAACTCCCACTTTTGTTTTCCTAGTGTTTATGTTACATGTGAGTGACTCCATTACACTGGAAAACTGTCTACTGTTCATACTGTTTTTATATGTTTCTTAATTAAGAGCTTAATTCTTAACTCCCCCACCTGCTGTCATATGTGTCCTTCCGTATACATTATAATCAAATTCTGCATTCCCAAATATATGGGTGACACCATGTTTCCGTCATGGTTTTGATAATGTCATCATTTGATGACTTAACCAATATTTCAGACTCTTAAAGTTCATATACTATACTTGTAGCATTAGTGTACAAGCAAGTAAATGTGTGTATATTTTTAGTAATTCCTATGTTCTGCATTCATTCTACATTATTATCACCATATTTATAGTCGGCATCCCCAAATATATGAGTGACACCATGTTTCTGATAATTCAGCATTTGATGTCTTAACCAATACTTTAAACTCATGAAGTTTATTTACTATACTTGTAGCATTAGTGTACAAGCAAGTAAATATGTGTTGTTTTTAGTAGTCTTTACAAATCCACTGTGTATCCCATGTGGACTCCCAGCAGGCTGTGTAATGCTTTCCCTTCTGCTTTTCAGGCGACTGCATGTCAAAATAGAAGCAATGCAAGTATCAATTTTATCACTGTCTGTGGCTGCTGTTAACCTCCTACTCTGTATGTGAAAAAAATATATTAGCAGGCACATGGACTTTCTTCACTATTCAGTTATGTTTGGAATAAAGGCATGATATAATCTAAAATTTTGCACTTTTTATGTTTACTTTTGGCAATATAATGTATACAATAGTGACTAATACAGTTAATTATTTAAAAAAAATTAATTAAAATAGACTATAAAAATAGATACAAAAAAGAAAAAAAAAAAGGGTTAGAGGATTAGTGCCAATATAACAGTTAGTACATATTTTTAAAAATATACATCTTGCACAAAAGAAACATTTGTTTTATCTTTACTGATTTTAAATGTTTTAAATATATTTTAAAAAAAATGAAGTAGGCTTTTCTGCATGTCTTCAGTTAAGTGCAAAGGATCCTTTGGATCCAGTGACTTTCGGGTTCATCACATCTGAAACTCAACTACAATTAAAAAAAAAATGTTTTCTTTAATTTTCATTGAAAACTAAAGAAATCTCTGTTAATTATTGAGCAAACAGGAAAATTGCAGGATCATGCAATTTTCCTGTAACTCTTAATAATGCACTGTTTTATAATCTTGCTGGAAAAGAGGCAGAATAGGTACAGACTGTTATAAAATAGAGAAACTTTTTTTTTCCCTTTTTTTTTTTTTTTTTTTTAATTGTGATATACAGTTTTACTAAATAAGGGGGGAGCAAAGTATTGAAACTTTTTTTTGGTTTACTATGCAATGTGTATTTTTTATTTTTTTTTAACTTGTACACAAAGCTAGATTTGTATTTCGCTAAAGAGTTGACTTATCCAAAGTAATGAATGTGAATTTTGTGAAGAATTTCAACATCCAAACTGGTAAAAAAACATGAAACAAACTGTATTTATCTTACATTAGCTTCCAAATGAAAAAAGCATGCTTATAACATGCTTTTTTTCATAGATTTTTAATATAATATAATATATTTTTAATATACTACTAGGTGGCTCCACCCCCTGCTCACTTTGCTTGCCAATCCCCGCGCATGCTTTTCTACATAATATGTAGAGGTATGACGGAGTAAGTCAAATCTTTTCTACGTAAAAGACATACCTGTCGAAACGCACTTATCAATATCTAATGAGGAAATGATCTATCTAATTATTTACCTGTGTTTTTGTAGTGTGCGGCATTCTCAAGGTCGAATAAATATCACTATGTAATTGTTTACCTGCATTTACAGAGGTCACTTAGGAATTGGCCTGGTAAAAATTCAGATCTTGGGTACTACTCCATACTTCAATTAAAAGTAAGGAAGAAGGCAGTGACTGGCAGGTGTCGATCACTATTTAGCCCCGTTCCCTTTCCTTCTAGGTTGACATGCCTAGGGTGTTTATCCACCCACTTGCCACTGTTTTAAAATCGGGAACTCATTTTCCAATTTAAAAACAGCTGGATGGGGGAATAACACCCTACCTAAACTAAGCACCCCCCCATCCTCAATGACACAGAACAATCAGAAACAAAATGCATTTGCAATAATCACCCAATCACAGAACTTGACTGTACAATTGCTCTGTTCTACAAGTGGTAACCAAATAAGAGATTTTAGCCAAAGGCCTTTTGCTTCGGGTTCCATAATGCATGAGGAATATTGTTGCATCCAAAAGAGCAGGACTAAAATATTTAACTGAAATATTTACAAACTATACAAATATTTAAAATATTTATAAAATACTAAACTATTTACAAATATACAGTATTCATTAATATACAAAAAATGTTACAATGGGACATCAAATGTTAGACAGTGAAGCATGTGCACAAGGTTGGTGAATGTTATGGAGGTAGTTGTCAATAATTAATTGCATTTGTAGTGATATAATTGCCTCACCCTCTTCTCCCATTGGCTTGAATAAATATCACTAGGAGGAAAATTTTTGTAATGTATAGAGAGATAACTTATAATAGATTCACCCTCCTCCAATATTTTTTTGGATGCATATGTTAACTAGAAACAGAAGTTCAAGAAATATTATACATTGACATTACTATAAACTGTTAAAAACTGGTGTGAAGCAGAAAAAAAAAAAAAAACTTCGTGACCACTTCACACTGTATGTAAAGGAAAAAAAAACTGCAAGCTAATAGGACAATTGTTTTTTTGAAATACATTTGAAATTTGATATATGCTTGACCAAATATCAGAATTTCTAAGAAGCTATCGGTTGCTTTGTTGTGAAGAATTAGTGACAAATTAAAATTGTAAATCTTTGTTATATAGATGTAAATTTGCTAAACAATAAGAAAAAACAATAAAATATTTCTGGATGCTAATTGCTATGTTCTTAAATGTTAAATATTAAAAAGAGAATTGTGAATTGCCAAGTGTCCACCTTACTTCCATTTTTAGAGCTTTTGATTTAGTGTGAGTATTGTATCACATACAAGTGTAGTTCATGGTAGTGGAATTGTAGGGTTTAATTGTAGAAAATAAGTATCTTGAAGGTTCTAATCATGTAGGTTGGCATATATTTCTTTTGTTTTTAGCAAAGAAATTTTATTTCTAATAAGGCTGTAAATAATTTAAAATTTAACTACAAACATAACAGTATAGTTGAATAGATATAACATAAATTTGATAGTGTAATATGTATTATTACTGCATGACCTGTGAATAATGTTATTATTGGTTTAGTTATGTGGAGTTGTCTCAAATTAAATTGAATTTAAATGGAAATCAAGACTCAGACTAGAGCAGCAAAGCAGTAGGCTCAATGTAGCAGCAGTACTGTGACTCAGAGGAGAATTGAAGGGAATGATTCTCCTAAGAATCATTGCCTTGCAAAATGTGCTACTTGTGCAATGTTTTTGGAGCTATATGAAACAGGACATGAATCAGCAAAGGGGATTTCTCTGAGTTCAGTACAATGAGTGTGAGGAAATAAAGCACAAACTTAGCATTTTCTGATGGGCATTTATGAGAAGCTTGAAGAATAGGGTGGATAGCCTCAAAGGAATTTGGGGGCCCATTTAGCTCTCAACTGCCCATTTAAACCAGAACTTACTCTTGTGTATCAGGCAACACAACAGCAATCCTAAAGGCGGGATGTACTAGTCCCATGGGAGGTAGTTATTGCTGGGGACTCTAATGTCAGAGAAGGATAGGTGGAATTAGGACCAAGGTATGTCTGCCAAGGGCAAAAGTAGATGACATTCTAGAGCAGATATTATCTTTTATTGACACTAGTAATATTAAGAGTAGGTGATCTGAGGACTTCACAGACACAGGGGCAATGATGGGAAAAGTCATGAGTTAGGATTAAATTTGAAATTGTCTGCAATTCTTGAGGTTATCACAGACGTTCTCTGAGATATGCCTGATAAGCATTACTAGCTATATGGGAGTCTAAAACGCTAATGGAACTGATATTCGGGTGACATTCAAGTCAAGTGGACCCAATTTCGGCAAAGTCTGGACTGTCTGTGACAGCGAAATCCTCTGCTTGCATCTTCACGATGGTGGGACTATTAGTAATTCTGGGTATAACCTCCATGCACAAGCACACTGTGGGTGACCACAGAGGTGTGAACCAATGTAAGCAGGGGTTGAGGTGTGGCACCCACACCACATGGAGGAATGCTGCCCCTCTGTTACCAGGCAATACTAGGTGGTAGATGACTCTCATCAACCAGTGCAATACCACCACTTCGCTTATTGGCAATTGAAGTGGTGGAACCCATGTTTAGTCTCCAGGGAGCTAAGTTCCGGTCACCCCTTCCCCATCTCTTCCGTCATGCAGTATGAATGATGACTTTTGAGGTTATGATGAACATCATGGCGATATCCAATCTTCCTTACATTTCGAGAGTACAGCTCTGAAACGGTGTTTGCAGGCCGGCCGCTAGTTAGTACACCAGCCTGAAACTATTGGTGGTAACTGTTTAGGAGGCTTCCGGATCAGCTGGTGTATAATCTTGCTACCGCTACTCTGCCGGATAGTCGACAATGCTCCCCGCATTGTCGAGGCCATGTTATATCAAGGATCTAGGTATATTCTTACCATGTATACACCATATCCAAAAATTTCAGTACTTCATACAGCACGTCCCCCCCCCCCCACTTTTTTTTACTATTGAATACACCATGAATTGTCAAACTAATAGAGTAAGCTTATCTGCGAAAAGATCTAAACCTCCCAAACACTTCCTAGTTCATTTCACACATTTATGTGGTCTCAATTCTAATCTCAACGATATCCATTTCCACATGCAGTCTGCCAAACCCCATGTATTTTTTCTGACAGAATCTGTTATCGGTTGATTCAACTACTGCTCATCTCAGTTGCCCAAATTATTCGCTGCATGATTCCTTTTGCCTCAAAGGTGGTACTTGTGCATATGTCCTTTCAGATATTCCCTGTCAGAGACTTGATAATTTGAAATCTCCTCTTTTTCATCTTCTCTGGCTTAAAATCTCTTTACCTCATTGTGTCAAATTCATCTGTTGCTTCTACCATTCTCCCAACTCCACTAATCACTTGGAGCTCTTTGACTTCCTCTCTTTGCAACTTGACTTTCTCCAGTCCAACTTCCCGAACAGTGAGTTAATTTTCCTTGATGATTTTAATGTTCACAACTCCAGCTGGCTTCCATTTTCTAATCACACTGACCCAGCTAGTCGAGATGATGCCGAGGCTTTTGCAATTATCTAATGACCTTGCACAGATTGTCCATTTACGTACAAGAATATGGGACAATCCTAACCATACAGCCAACACGCTTGATCTTTTTCTCATAAACAACCCTTCTAAGTACACGGTTGAAGTGAATGGTCCTTTAGGCACCTCAGATCACAACTTGGTGACTGTCTCTTCTCCAATGGAGCCTTTATCTCATGGCTATTCCCAATCCCGTGTTGTTTGGCATTACAAGAATGGAAAATGGGATGACCTGTGAGATTTCTTTTCCTTGGTTGGATTACTGTTGCAAAACTTCTGATGTCAACGTTTGCACAGATCGTGTCAGTGAAATTATTATTGTAGAAATGGAATCCTTTATCCCACACTCCACTTTAAAATCTTGTCTTTTATCTAAACCTTGGTTTTCCAATAAATGTGCTAAGGCTGTTCAAGAGAAGAATATTGCATATCGTAATTGGCTTGCTTCAATTCTTCAATTTCCTTTTCTGCCTACACCAAAATTCGCAACAATTGTAAAGCAGTTATATTAATTAGTCCAAACTAGATTTTGAACAGGCTAAGAGCAGAAAACTTGCTTCTTGCCCTAATGGTAGCCGATCATTCTGGTCTCTTGCCAAACCTATTAGCCGCAACTTTTTCCCATCTCTCCTCCCACCTCTATCAAAACCAGATGGTTCTGTTGTCACTTCAACCAAGGATAAAGCTGACCTGCTAGCATCCCATTTTTCTTCCAACTCATGTATTAATGATCTTGGTAAAACACCTACCATCATTCCCAACATGCTCCATTCAATGCCTCCTGTTGTCTTCCATCAAAAGGATGTCAGAAGGATTTTGACGAATCTTGATGCTAAGAAAGCTCCAGGTCCTGGTGGTATTTCCCCATTTGTTCTCAAAATCTGTGCTCCTGAACTTACTCCTGTTCTTTGCATTTTTTTCACTTTCTTATTCCAAAGGTGTTTTTCCTTCTGCTTGGAAATTTGCTCATATCCAGCCAGTTCCTAAAAAGGGTGACAAATTCCTCCCATCCAGTTATCATCCCATTGCAATTACTTCTAATCTTTCTAGAGTAATGGAGAAATCAATTAACCACCAACTCTTAAACTACCCAGAAACCTTCTGTCTGAGCAACGATTGCCAGTATGGATTCCGTCAGTTTCGATCCACTGGTGATATTCTGGCTTATGTTACCCATTTATGGACAAATTCAATGGAAAAGTTCGGTGAAACACAAGCAGTTGCTCTTTTCATCTGAAAGGCTTTCGATCGTGTTTGGCATAAAGGCCTTCTAAACAAGCTTCCATCTTATGGTTTGCTAACTGTTTTTTGTAATTGGTTATTCAGTTTTCTCTCTGATCGCTCACTGAGGGTGATGGTAGATGGCTCTCTGTCTTCTAACTTTTCCAGTAATGCTGGTGTCCCCCCACGGTTCATTCTTTCCCCCACTCTTTTCGTCTTGCATATTAATGACCTTCTTCCAATAACCGGAATCCTATGCATAGTTTTGCCAATGATTGCACATTGCATTTCACTTTCCAGTTTGAGAAACCTTGCCCTGCTCAATCAGCTTCAACTTTTCGAATATCCGCTATCAATTTCTTAAATGCCGATTTCCATGTAATTCTCCAGTGGGGGGAAAGACAACTTAGTTGATATCAATCCTTCTAAAACTCAGTCTTGTCTTATATCTCGCTAAAAGGATTCTTCTGCTCCTATGCTTATCTTTGGTGACACTTTTGATATCTAGGCAAAATGATATATCTCTTTTGGGGAATACCCTGACTTATAATCTCTCTTGGCACAAGCACATTACAAATATTGCTTCCTCTGCATCTAAAAAACTTGGTTTTCTCTTTTGCTCTCAGCTTTACTTTTCTCCCAAACAGCTGTTCACTCTGTACAAATCACAAATCCGCCCTACTCTGGAATATTGTTCCCACATCTAGGGTGGTGCCTCCAAAACCTCTCTCAGGCTTCTAGATTCCATTCAGAAGAGGGCAGTTAGGTTAATTAATGACTCCTGTCTAATAGAGTCTCTCCATTCTCTGTCTCATAGATATACTGTTTCTGCTGCATGCCTTTTCTAGATACTTCCATGTGCACTGCTTTCTTCAAGAAAGCAAGCTTATACAGCATTATCCAAAAAAAACCCTTCACATTTCACCCAACCATTCACTCCAAACGTTTGTCCAGTTCTTCCTTGAATTTATTTAAGCTATCAACTTCCACAACGACAATGGAAGGTTTTCAGCAAATAGCCACCTGCTGGCAAATTTCTGCATATCTATTCTACAACTGTCTTTCATTAATTTGAATTTATACTCCCTCAGATGTGTAATCGGAGCTAGAGAAAGAATCCCATCAGCATTGAGCTTGCTCAAACCATTCAAGGCCATATACACCTCAATCAGATCACCTCACAGTTCCTGGTCACCAGATTCTGCAATTTATAGAACTTAACCTTTGACCCCCCCCCACCAATCTCATTGTCCTATCTACCGGTTCCAGCAGTTCTACATCCTTCCTGAAATGAGGCCTACAGACCTGTTTGCAGTACTCAAGGTGTGGCCTGACCATTGCCTTATACAAAAGGATAATCACTTCCTTATCTCTGCTAGCGAAATTCCTGTATATCATTGACAAGAATTCATTAGTTGCTCTAGCACCCTGTCTGCACTGCTCAGAAAACATCATATCTGATTGCAGTTATCCCATGCCTTTTTCATTCTCCACTACCCTGAATAGTGGAGAATAGTGGAGTACTGCACTGTTGGTATGTTACTCTGCGGTTACTGCTACCCATATGCAGTACTTTGCATTTGTCAACGTTAAATTTCATTGTCACCTCTCAGCCCACATGCCGAACTTTTCTAGTTCCTGTTGCAGTAGCTTACTTGTTGATATACCTTAATCAATATCATTGATAAATATTGAAAACAACACCGGGCCCAATACCAAATTCTGGGGGACTTCACTGATAATATTAGTCTATGAAGAGCAGTGTCAATTGATTACCACTCTATCTTTTCTCACTCAACCATCCCTTTAACCATAGTAAGCAACTTGCCCTTAATGCCACACTGCTCCAGTTTTTACAGCAGTCTTTTATGTGCAACAGTATCAAAAGCTTTCCTAAAATACAAGTACAGTACATGTAATCAAAATTACTTGTGTCTGAACTATAACTGCAGCCTTCTCTAGATGATCATGCAATGCTTCTTTAACCAGTGACTCCATTATTTTCCCTGGAACACAAGTGAAACTAACAATGTCTGTAATTACTTGTGTCACCTTTGTAACCTACCTTTGTAAACTGGGCATACATTTGCACATCTTGAGAATGCAGGGAACTCCCCTGAGTCCAAGGATGCTTTCATAATTATGGCTAAATGTTTGCTTACTTTCTTTGCTGCCTCCTGTATTATAACTGGATAGATCTCATCCACCCCGGGTGCCTTTCTTATGTTTAACTTTAACAATTTCTCCTCCACTTTCCTCTCATTTATTCCAAAATCATCTAGCTCACTGCCAGAGTTTCACATCTGGCATTCCCCTCCCTGAATATAGATGCAAAATACTTATTTAGTTTTTCAGCCACCTGACAAACTAAACACCTGACTTATTATAAAATCAGTTAGCTCCCTGATAGGGTTTGATAACTTTCTGACAAACTAAACACCTGACTTATTATAAAATCAGTTAGCTCCCTGTTAGGGTTTGATAACCTTCTGGCCTACATTTCTATACAGAATTCCTCTGGTCTGAATGTAGATGCAAAATACTCATTCAGTTTGTCAGCTACCTGAGCAGTCAAACTCTCGATATCAAGTGGACCAATCTGATTCATCCCCTTCCTCTTAGAGTTTACATAAGTAAAGCAGTCTTTGCTATTTTTCTTTGCATTCTTTGCCAAAGGTTTTTCATAATCTGCCTTTGCTTGTCTAACCTCCTTTGTGACTTGATTACAGACTAGCTTATATCTACCATAGGCTTCTGTGTCACCTGATAACTTATATGCAACCCATGTGGGCGCCTCCGTAGCCAGTGGGAAGAAGCAGCAGTGCATAACGCACGCTTCTTGATTAGACCGGGGTTCGATCCCGTCACCACCAAATACGGGGATGCGGAAAGATCAGGGAATGATCATCGCATATTCCCAGAGCAATATGGCCCTAGTTGCTAATGCTCCTAAAAACCAAATAACAAACAAACAAACAAAGCAACCCATGTATTTTTGTTCTGTGCCACTAGTTCTCATTAGTTCACCTGCCATTCACTGAGGCCCAAATATTGAACAGTATTTCTTAGTTGGTATGAAAAGCCTAGCAGATCATTTGATTAATTCCTTGAATTCTTCCCATTTAGAATTTGCTATTGGTAACATCATCAGTTGGCCTGTTGGATGTTACCAATAGCATTAGGATTATATTTTGGATATCATGTCTCTTATATCCTATAGAATTTAAAAAATATATGAGAGCACTGTAGTCACCTTTACGAAAGCAAAAACCGTTTCGTTGACCCCAGATGGGAGTTGCATCTTTGAATATATCCTACATCAGTAAACTGTGATCACTGCCATCTAATGGTTCCTTTATCTGCAGATTCTTAATCCATGAGTAATCACTGCTGATAATCAGATCAAGAGTATTACTCCCTCTGGTTGCCTCTCGAAAATGCTTCTGTAGAAAACAATCTTCCACAGAAATCTTGCTAGTGTGCGAGTGACCAATCCACAAGTTCCAGCCAGTATGTGGGAAGTTAAAATCCTCCAACATAAGACATTCTGATATACTGGCCCACTCTATTTCTCTGTACAATTGTTCATTGTACTCACCAGAGTCATTAGGCCTATAATACATGCCTATTCTCATTTTTGCTTTTCCAGTGCTCATGTCACACCAAACTGACTCAACATTGCACTCTCCATCCATGTCAACTGGATGCACTGTCTTAGATTTTGTGTTTCTTAACTAACAGCATAACCCTTTCTCCCTTCATATCCTCTCTATTCTTTCTGTACACATTGTACTTCCCAAATTCCAATTCTGCATTCCTTATATATCTGTGTGACACCATGTCTCTGATATCCAAACAATATCTGTCTTTGATGTCTTGACCAGCACTTCAAATTAATCAAATTTATTTACTTTACTTCTAGCATTGGTGTACATGCAAGAATTCATGCACCTCTTCTTACTCTTAGTTACCCTGACAAAGCACATGTATTTACTTATTCCATGATGACTCTCATCATTCCTTGAAATCCCCAGCACTTTGCTTTCCAGGCTGCTGCTCATTCCAGTAGGAGCAGTGCAAGAATCACATTCACCTCTGCCTATGGCTACCATTAATCTATTAGTCTGTGAATCCCCACCCCCAACAAGCAGTTTTCCAACCCACCTAACACTGCCTTGATAGCATCAGCAAATATTCTTTTGATCTGATTACCATCAGTGACCCTTCTTGCATTAAGAATCTGCAGATAAAAGACTCTCTGGGTGAGCAGTAATCTATCAAGTGCAAAGAGTAGGTCTTTTGCTTTCATAAAAGTGACTAAAGTAATCTCAGACAGTTTTTAAATTCTGTGAGACCAACTGGTGATGTTATCAACAGCATATTTTAAATGAGAAGAATTAATGGATGTTATCTTAAAACTATTGGTGTATTCGGGACGGCACACACCGGAACATTGTTCCGGTACTTTTTTTCTAAATGTCATAATAGAAAATCATTAAATTTATACCCCTAATATTATGAAACAATGGCATAATCAGAGGGAGGGAGAAATATCTATTTTACCCATTGCTACTAAAAATATATATTAATAGTAATCTTTAAAATTAATAGATTTCTTTAAAAATTTATTCAAAAACAAAAATATAAATTTTGCAATAAAACTTGAACGTTTCTTACTAAAGTACATTGTGTTAGATAAAGAGATCCAACGAATGAGATATACTGTGATGCATGCGAATGCTGCATTTTGATTCGCCATGAGCTGAATGCTAGAACTGGTTGTTCTATGAACTGTGAGTCTGTAGTCTGATTCAGTTACTGTACAGTCGATGTGGCGTTATCATATAATCTTCTGGAGAATGAGTATTCCGGTACTATTTTTTTTTTTAGCAATTCACCTCTGCTTAAAATCTATGAGGCCTCCATAGCCGAGTGGTCAGGAGTGGGAGTGCAATAGCACATGTTTCTTGAGTAAATCGGGGTTCAAGCTCAACTGCTAAATATGGTTGAACTGCCAACCTGCACAGGACCAGTGTGGCAGATTATGGTCCATTTCCCTCAGCATGAATTGTTGAGGAGGCTTCCATCCTGACGTGGGTTGATAATGGCTGCAGTTTACTTTTTTTTCTTTTTTTTTTATCTTAAAATCTAGTAGGCTTTTTTATTCCATATAAAAAAAAAATAAAAAAATCTATAGTTTTTCAGCAAAGAAAAATTCATGTAATGCATATAAATTAGTATGTGATAAAGGTATCTACATTATATATAAACTAGGCTGCAATCAAGTCACAAAGGAGATTAGGCACGCTAAGGCAAATCACAGATACCTCTTGAAAAGAAAAGCAGCACAGACTTCTATGCTTATATTAACAGTAGAAGGAAGGGATTAAATATCACATTGACCACTTGATGTTAATGGGTTAACTGTTGCTGACATATTGAATAGGTATTTTGCATCTACATTTAGACAGAAAGAAACTTTTATGGATGGGAATGCCAGCAGTGAGTTGATTTCTGGTGGGGAGCTAAAATTTGACTCACTTCTGGTAGTTTGACTGAGTGATTTTATGATAATTGAGAGGAAACTGGAGGAATTATTCTATCCATTTATATTAAAGAAGGCAGCAAAAGAGGTAAAAAAAAAAAAAAAAAGCAAAAGAGGTAAGGAAACTATTATCCATTATTCTGATAGCATCTTTTGATTCACAGGAGGTCCTGTTGACTGGAGATGTGAAAATGTACTCCCAATTCACAAAGTGGAATAAAAAGGTGACATGAATAATTAGTCCTGTTAGCTTAATTTCTGTTCTAAAGAATATAATGGAGTCACTGGTTAAAATTGTAATGCAGAACTGTCTAGACAGGAATGTAATTATATTTCAGGCATAGCATGGATTTGTTAAAGGACAGTCTTGTCTGACCAATTTTATTGGATACTATGATGCAGCAACAGAGGAACTGGATGCAAAAATTATTTTGTTGTCATTTATTTGGATTTCAGGTACACTTTTGATATGTTGCACTACTCTTCATGGAATAATGCTATTAGTATGGTCTCTCAGTGTTCATTGCTGGGCCCACTGCTTTATATATTTATTATTGATATTGATGAAGGTATATCAAGCATAATATCTAAATTTGTAGATGACAAAGTTTGGCAAGTTGATTAATGCCAGTAATGGCATTATATTATTGCAACAGGGTCTAGAAAAGTTAGGTAGATGTGCTGAGAAATTGTGCTGGCAATTAAATTTTAACATTGATAAATGCAAAATACTGCATATGGGTAGCAGTAACTCCAGAGTAATGTACCAACTATGTTATATTAAACTCAGGGTAGTAGAAAATGATAACATCCTAGGGGTAATTGTGCAATCAGATATGAAGTTCTCTGAACAGTATGGACAGCCTGCTGGCACAGTTCATGGGTTTTTGTCAATATACAGGAACTTTGCTATCAGGGATAAGGAGATGATTATCCCATTGCACAACATAATTGTTAGGCTGCACCTTGATTACTGAATACCTCATTTTAGTAATGATATAGATCTGCTAAAATTGGGTGCAGGGAAGGGCAGTGGGATTGGTGTAGGGAACAAAAAGGATGGTCTTACCAAGAAAAGCTTAAGTTCTGGTAAATTGCTTTCTTGGTAAATTGCAGCATTTGGAGACTAGACACCTACGAAGTGATATGATTGAGATGTTCAAGGCTTTGAATGAATTGAGGCAAGCTCCATGCTGATGGCATTCTTTTCTGGCTCAGACTACATGCATGAAGGATCATAAATTCAAACTGAGGACAGATAGTTGCAGGAGAGAGAGATATGTTGGAGTTTGCCTTCAGCCAATGGTCAATTGTTGATACACACTTCCATCTGTTGTTGTTGTGGAAGTGGGTAGTTTAATAAATTTAAGGTAGAACTAGATAAACTACTGGAGGGAATAGATCAGTGAAATGGTAAGTTTTTGTTTGGCTGATTATTTAAAAGTTTCTTGCATCATTTGTCAATACTATTACTAATACTAGAGCATGCTTGTTATGCTTTTAGTAGACATTTATTAGCTATTCTAGAAATTATTCTTAAGAATAATGGGCACTTTTGTGCACTTAACAAATTTCTAAAATAGCCATAAATGTCCACTTGAAGCATAAACAAGCTGCTCTAATATTTGCAACTTTTTTGTGTTTTGCTTTTGCCTTTTTATCATTCTGTTTATTGGAAACAAGATGAACACTTGGCAATTTACAGTTCTTGGTGTAATAATTAACATTTCAGAACATTAGATTTATTATACAATAATATTTTTTGGTTTTCTTACTGGCCAACCTAATGCTGCCTCAATAGCATCAGAAAATAATCTTATATCCTTGCTAATCCGGTTACAGTTAATCCAGATGTTGGATAATCCGGATCAAAATATAAAAATTCTGTTCGCAGTTGAGTACTTTGAAAGATACATGGGATTTAGGATGGCAGATGAGTAACACTGACTATGTGCTGATTGGCTGCGCAGAGAGAGAGAGAGAGAGAGAGAGAGAGAGACGGACAGAACATACATTATACCACAGAGTAGCACAATAACTTACTGCTTTGTGCATTGTACAGTATTGTCTTGCATGTTGTTTAGTATCGTTGTTGACTCTGATTCAAACAGATGTTATTGCTTATACATGTATTGCTTCAGTTGCTTAATTCTTTATACATATGTACGTAAGTTAACATATTTTATATAATTATGGGTTCTAAAGAATTAAAAAGTGAAATAAAAAGAAAACACTTTACTTTAACCATCATTAACAAGCTCAAAGTGATAGAACAACTTGAAAATGGTGTTCCTGGAAAAAAAAAATGCTGAAGAATTTGGTATTGGCCAACAGGCCGTATCAGATATTAAAAAACAAAAAGAATCTATACAGACATTTCCTTTAAAATTTGATGTGGGGAGTGGTAAAAGCAGTGTATCAAATAGACAAATAAGTCAAAAGAAGTGTTGCTGGAAGAAGCTGTATTTAAGTGGTATTCACAGCAATGATCAAGTGGCGCTGGTGCCTCATACCAGTGCCGCCTGATAAATGCATAAAAAAATATAGGACAATACATTTATAGATTTTAAATAAAGGCTCTACAGTGAAATATATATATATATATATATATATTTTTTTTTATTTTTTTTATTTTTATTAGCACTATCTGTATCATTAAATTTTGCATTTATTTGTGTTCTAAGTTTTTGTTTTTTTTTTTGTCTTTTAGAGCTATCTTTTGCTTCACTAATCTGGATTATTGCTTAATCCGGATGAACTCTCCCCTCAATTACCCCGGATTAGCAAGGGTTTATTGTATCTCCTTATATTTAACTCTACTCCATCACTGTAATAACAGTCCCATCTGCTAAGCACTGGCATTCTGAGAAAAATTTTAGCATATCAGCTATACACAATCTCTCCAGGGCCAAGTTGAGTTGATAAAGCTCTGTGGCAAAATTTCACTCTTTCGAAATTCAGCCTAAATTTGAAAGTTACATGGCTTTTCCTTAACATCATCTCATACTTGCATGTCTTTATCTTCAACATTATTAGTATCATGTCCAAAATTATCACCTACTTTTGTCTCTATCCCTACTGGCATAACCCCCTGTCGTATTCCATCTCAATTTTTGCATGTACTAGACATTAATATCCTTATTGCTTAAAATATTCCCCTTCCCTGGCAATAAACTCACCACAAATAACTGCCTCCTGTGGGATCAATGCTCCTTGTCATAGTGGTCCTATCATGCAGCCAGATGCATGAGGCTAGACTGGTTAGCATGAGCAGTTGAATGTTTCATCTGCCACCTGATTTAATTCCTTTGAATCAAAACCTTATTGAGGGCAGCAACCCCTTTCTTGAAGTACTCAAATTCATCCAATAAAAAGCTAAACTTCTGCTTAATTCCCTCACTTCTCTCTGAAAATAATATGCACAATTACATCCTCTTTGGTATTATGTATAATTACCGTCAGGTCTGCTAACATACCATATACAGGCATGGAATAAGACCTCGATTCATAATTGAATCATTATTGCAGGTTCCCCCCCCCCAAGTTAAAGCATGCTCACTGCTCGGGGTTATATGCTTTATTGGTCTAGTCCTAGGCATAATATCAATTTAAAAAAAAAATAATAAATAAATAAATTAGTCCTACAGCACTAAGCCTGAATACTAAAATACATCACAGTAATGCTGTTTGATACACTAGTACAATAATAATAATAGCACTACTGTTCCCAGCTAATATAGCAATATTATTTTTTATTTTATTAACATTTAACTTTCTTACTATTTAGATAGAGAGTGGTTATCAATGTGCTTCATGGACTAATGTTATTAGTGGAATTTCCCAGGGGTCAGTGTTGGGTCCATTGTTGTTTTCAGTATTTATCAATGATATTGATGATGGTATATCAGGTTTAATACCTAAGTTTGCAGATGATACAAAGGCTGGCAGAGTGGTTAATGACAGTCATCAGGGTGAGCTACTGCAACAAGGTCTGGGAAAATTGGGTCAATGAGAAATGGCAGTTGAAGTACTGCACATGGATATTAGTAACCCCAGAGTAGCTTATCAGCTGTGTAATACTACAGTTGGAGAATGAAATGGAGAATGCACTTCATTCTCCAACTGGAGAATGAAATGCATTCTCCATGCATTTCATTCAAATGGAGAATTTGACTGCACAATTACCCTAGGGGTAATTGTGCAGTCAAACATGAAATTTTCTGAGAGTGCAGACATTCTACCAGGACAGCTCATGGGGTTTTGTCAATGATATACAGAAACTTTGTTAGCAGGGATAAAGAAGTGGTTATCCCTTTGTATAAGGCTATGGTTAGGCTGCATCTTGAGTACTGTATACAGGTCTGGAGGCCTCTGGAGGATTTAAACTGCAGTTCTGCAAACTGCAGTTTAAATCCTTCACTGTATTGAGCAAGCTGAATGTTAATGGTATTCTTCTGCTTGCTGAGACTGCACACATGAGAGGGCATAAGTTCAAGTTTGAGGAAGGATGGTTGTAGGATAATGTGTGGAAATATCCGCCTTCAGCTTGTGGATGGTTGAATGTTGGAGTGGGCTTCCATCTGTTGTGGAAGTGGATGGGTTGAATGAATTCAAGGGTGAACTAGGCAAATTCTTGGAGGGTACAGATGGGTGACCTGTTTTGTTTTTGGCTGATGCTCTATAAGCTTGCTTTCTTGCATCATTTGCCATTACTACTACTACAAAAATATATATATATTCATAATTAAAACAAAATTATTCTTTTGTTACAAATTACAATGTTTGTTAAGTAGAAAACTTTCAAGTTATCACAAAAAAAAGTTGAATTTATGAGCAAGCTGAAGAATGTCTGTCACAGAATAGGCTCCTTGACTTAAGCAAAATGTATTTTGGGTCCAAATTTGATAATTTTTAAAATTCAAGATTAATATTAATTTCAGTCAGAATATTAATACTAATATGAGTCAGAAAAAGGGTTTAAATATGCATACTAGATCATTAAGTAAAGTTTTAATTGTGAAATAGGCAAAACTCATCAAACCTTGTCAAAAACTTCCCCTGTAGGATTATTTCTAACAGAAAAACTTAATTTGTTTAACAAGTTTTTTTTTATTAGGAGCATTGTTTTCAATAGTGTAATATTGATTATGGATTTGTGTGTGTGTGTGTGTATATATATCTTTTATTAACATCCATAATTTAAAATCACAAATATGATAAACAACTGAGTGACATTATCATTTCTGCAGATCATAGCAGAGGCAGCAAATGGTCCTGTGACACCGTCGGCTGATAAGATGCTTGCACAGAAAAATGTCTTAGTAATTCCAGATCTATACTTGAATGCTGGTGGTGTTACAGTGTCCTACTTTGAATGGTTGAAGAATCTGAATCATGTTAGCTATGGACGTTTACACTTTAAATATGAAAGGGATTCAAATTATCATCTTTTGGGTAAGTTATAAAATTAGAAGATATTTATAAAATTTCAAAGTTGACTTTATTATAAATATAGAAGAAGTTCACAAAATCATAGAAGTTCATAAAATCATTTTCTTTATGAGCTTTATCCATTAAGATTAATCCTAAATTACACTGTTTACACAGTGATAAAATTTTATCTGAGAAAAGAGTGTAATACAGTGCATTAATCTTTGTGTTCAGAAAACATCTGAATAATTTCTGTATTCTAATTGCCGAATTAACAGGTATGATAAAAATAAATGGTTTGCCAGATATGATGTGCAACAACTGAAAAACTTTTCAGAGTATTGAATTGGTTTTTATCTCAGTAGCGCCACAGTCAATTGAAAATGGCAACATTATAGTGAAAAAAGTCATCTGTCGAATGATTTTTTAAAACTAAATTCAGTTATTCAAATTCAAACAGAGTAACTTCTGCACACAGTACGGAAAAAGAATGTCCAAGAATTAGCATCAGAGTCTTGTGTGCAGAATTTAAGGCAATAAGAAGTGTCAATGCAAGTAGTGTTCTGGTTGCCCAGACATTAATGATGAAGTGGTAAATTAAGAATGGGATTCCTTTCTGTATATCTTCATGAAATCAATTAAGAGAATGACCAGCTACCATCCCACAAAGTTTGGCACAGGTAACTATGACTGCATGACTATAAAATTCAGCTTTTTCAGGTGCTGCAAACAAATGATAAGTGTAAGCAGATATTTTTGTAGATATTTTGAACTGAATCGATAATGAACAGTCTCTGTAGTATGTTCTGTTCTTGGACTTCATGTCTTATGTTCTATATAAAGGAACACACTGTGGAATGGTTAAGGAATTGGCATAACACCAAATCTATATAAATTTTATTTTGTTTGTTCCTTTCAGTAAAACAATACTTTTGTTTCATGGCTAGAAGCAAAATAATTCAAATTAATTAATCACAAAATTTTTTTATTATAGATATATTGAGTATACTTTATTTTACAAGCTTGTAAAGTTCATCAAAATATTAAAAAGCTGATAAGAGCTAACTGCTCACGTAACACCTATTGAAAAATATTGCTTTTAGGATTTGTTAAAGATTTTGTGTACCAGATAAAAGTTTTGCTCTACATGAACCAGAATCACAGATTCTGTAGCAGTGGTAATTGCTCACATACTGCAGTGGAAAGAAATCAATTATCAATTAGTCTGACATGCAACCAGTCATGCACCCATTGAAATATACTGATCAATAAATCAGTTTTTTGTCTAGCTTTTATTTTTATTTTATTAAAATTTGAAATTGTTGTGATCTTTTATGAACGGCCGGGCGCCTCCGTAGCCAGGTGGGAAGGAGCAGCAGTGCGTAGCACACACTTCTTGATTAGACCGGGGTTCGAGCCCGTCACCACCAAATATGGAGGATGCGGAAAGGTCAGGGAATGACCACCGCATATTCCCGGAGCAATATGGCCTTAGTTGCTAATGCTCCTAAAAACCAAATAACAAACATCTTTTATGAACACCCTGTAAATGTAAATAAATTTACAAATTAGATGTATTTTTTTTCTTCATTATATATGAATATAATATTTTAATGATTAAATAAGGTAATCTGAAATAATGTGGATATTAATATTTAAACACTGTACATTCTAAAGTTCCACAACATAAACTTTGGAGTATGTCAGACAGATTTTTTTAACTGCTTGATTATTCTGCTAATTTGTCTCTAAATCCTTAGACATTGCTTAGGATTGATCATTCAGCATTCTAACATATGAAAATGATGGCATCAGCTTCAATGATAAGGGTAGTCACACTAGATTGCTTCATGAATATGATGAGATCCATTCCAAAAAAATTGTGATAATTATGTTGCAATTATATTGCTTATTTCTGTAAAGTGCAGTGAATGAATTCATCCCTCCCCCTAGCATCTGAAGATAAACATTAAAATTAACTGCATATTGGAACAAGAATTTGCAGAGATGGAACAGAAACATCCTATTCCAGGTTTCAGAATTGGAACAGAGTTGGCTTTGAAATTTTGTGTAATATGACAAAACACATCCAAACGTTGCTTGTTCAGAATGAAAGGAATTGTTATAATTGTTAATTTCCAGAATTATGCAGTTTATTTATTGACATAGCTATTCTTAAGGGGGGGAGTGGGGATGGGGTGCTATATAGATGTTCAGTAGAAATTTTGAAGCAGAGATATTCATCAATTGTATTTCTTAAACAGCATTTTCACAGAGAAACCAATTGAAGGATGGAAAAAAAAAAAAAAAAAAAAAAAACACTAAAAGTTGGCAAATATGCGATCAATATGGTTATATCTTAATATAAAATGCATAAGTTGTTCCTGAAATTTAATTTCAAGTCAAAAGTCTGAATTTCAAAAAGTTCTTTCCTTCTGAAAAAATCCTGTTTTTCTTTTGCTTACATTTATCAGGCCTCCAGCATTTCAAAACTCTAAAATTTGGCAAGTTTGCATTCAATATCTGTGAATATTATATTATATTGGTTTCTCTTTGAAAATGCTGTTTAAGAAACAGCATTTTCACAGAGAAAATGCTGTTTTCTCTGTGAAATTTAGACATTTTTTTTGGGGACTATGTAAAAAAAATATAAATTCCATAAATAACTGTGTTAAATTAACAGATAAGATGTTTCATAATGTCGCAAACAATGCCAGTTAATTTTACCACAAACAATGCTGGTTAATTTTATCACAAACAGTACTTGTTAATTTTATCATATAAATAATAACAAGCTGTTTCATTTTATATTACATAAACAATAACAAACTGTTTTATTTAATCAATTACAGTTTATTCAAATAAACATTAAAATTGATTTAAAAACATGATTTGATTGAACTCTAACAAACAAATTGATAAATAGTGAAAATTTAGCAAAAAACACTTGAACACAGTATTCCAAATGTGGTTTTACAATTGCCTTATACAGCAGGATTATGATCTCCTTATCTCTACAGGATAAAGTTTGATAAATCATTGTTAGGACTCTTTGGGCTTTCCTGGCTGCCTGTTTACACTGTTCAGAAAACTTCATATCTGTCCATATTGTAACTCCCAGATCCCTTTCTTCTGCTACTGTTTTTAATTCATCTCCACCAAGTGTATAATTTATTTTGGGGTTGCCCAAATGTAAGACCTTGCATTTAGCAGCATTAAAACTTTAGCTGCCACTTGTCTGACCATTCCTGAAGTCTGTTCAAGTCATCCTGAAGGAACGCTGCTTGGCCCTGATCATTAATGAATCTACCAATCTTTTGACCTTACCTTCTATCCCTTCGTCAATGTCATTTATGAAAATGAGAAACAACAGTGGTCCAAAAACTGATTCTTGAGGGACCCAACTCCTGAAGTTATACCAATCTGAAGAATAACCATTCCAGCAATCCATCTTAGAATCTTAACGGTAATCCCAACCTGTCCTACTTTATACAGTAACCTCTCACAAGGGACTGAGTCAAATGCTTTGCTAAAATACAAATAAACTATGTTGAAAGTGTTCCCTACATCCAGCATTAGTAATTGTGTCTAAATAGCTTACTAAATTAGTTAAACATAATTTTTCCTCAACAAAACCATGTTTTGTGTCCTTGAGAATGCCATGTCTATCTGGATTGCACTCTTAATCATTGCCTCTAAGATTTTTCCTAACACCGAAGTCAGAGTAACTAGTCTTCCCTCTTAGAACTGCCTTTATATAGTGACGATATGTTCGCACTTCTCTAATCCAAAGGAATATCCCCTGAGTCCAAAGAAGCCCTCATAATTAACCTCAGTGGTTCAGTACAATCCCTGGCGGTGTCCCTCAAAACTACTAGGTATATGCTAAAAACTCTGGGAGTCTTACTTGCCTTTATGGTCAAAATATTTTTCTAATAAACAGTCATCTGTATTTATGAAATCACTAATTTCATATGGCTCAGCCTCTTCTCAGCATGAAGGGTTTTTGCCAGTAAAGCCCAATGCAAAGTATCTATTCAATTCATCTACATCAGCTGGGTTATTTAAGAATTTCACACACCCAGTGCACAAGAGAGCAATTTGATTAGCTTTCTTCTTCGTTGTATTCACATACATGAAAAATTCCTTGCCCCTCTTTCTTTGCTCTCTTAGCCAATGCTTTCTCATACACAAAATCCCAAATATCAGCTCCTATGCCATTAAAATTCTTTATTATATCAAAGACATTTCACAGATTGAATTAGTTAATCAAATCTGTATACAGATACGATGACACACAAGTCATTGTTAATGATGAGAGCATCCAGAATGTTTCATCCCATATACACCTAAGACTAATTGGGGATGAAGACCTAAATTTCAAACACTTCCTGAAGATCAACAAGACCTGTGCTGCATTTTGGGCCATCTGTCAAGAGCTTATAGGTTGCCATGATATTAAGAGATCAATCAATACAATGAGAAATGTCTTGTACAAACACTTCTGTATACTTCCAAACTCTAGTCTTCTGCACCAGCCTTCTAAAGCAACAAATTTCTTAACAATGGAATATTGGATACTGCAATGACTGAACCATTTGGGAAGGATCCCGTCCATCATCTCTAAATCCATTCTTCTAGATCATTTGGGAAGTGTTCACTATTCTCAATGAAAAACTTTCCACAGTTTTTCATTGAAAATAAGCTGCTGGTTTGATGTCCCATTTGAGGATGACAGTCTTGTGTCTAAAAACAAGAAATAGAAATCAGCATCTCCCCCTCATGATGATATCCATTAATCCCAGCTCTAAGAGGGATGTTTTGAAGCAACAGCATGCAGTATTTCAACGCTTTATGCATCAATGCAAATAAGTTCGGTGGCAATAAGCATTAGTAGCAGAATAATGCAAAAAAAAGCAAGCTTATATAGCATCAGCAAAAAAAAAAAAAAAAAACACCACACACTTCACCCATCCATACCATGTAAGGATTTGTCTAGGTCTTCCTTGAATTTATTGAGGTCATCCAATTTCACAACAGATGAAAGTCTATTCCAACATCCAACCAACTGCTGGCTAAAAGCAAACTTCTGCAACCTCAACTTAAATTTACACTCCCTTGTGTGTGTGTGTGTGTGTGTGTGTGTGTGTGTGTGTGTGTGTGTGTGTGTGTGTGTGTGTGTGTGTGTGTGTGTGTGTGTGTGTGTGTGTGTGTGGTCTCAGCAAGAGGAAGAATTCACATTCAGCTTATTCAAAACATTCAAGGTCTTAAATACCTCAATCAGGTATTTAAGATATGCAGGTGCCTAAGCTCCAGTTTGCAGAACTAAAGCCTTTCTAGATAGGAGAAATCTAGAAACCATGTTTGCTTCCTTCACCAATCTGGTTGTTCTTCTCTGCACCCATTCCAGTAGATCTGCATCCCCTGTAAAGTGAGGCCTCCAGACCTGTATACAATACTCATGATGCGACATAACCATGGCATTGTACAAAGGAATAATCACCTCCTTATTCCTGCTAGCAAAGTTTCTGTATATCATTGACACAACTCCATAAGCTGTGCTGGCAGCATGTCTGTACTGTTCAGAGAATTTCATATCTGACTGCACAATTACCCTAAAGTCATTATAATTTTTCACTACACTGAGTATAGCACCATGTAGTTGATAAGTTACTCTGGGATTATTGCTACCCATATGCAGTATACCTTGCATTTGTAAATGTTAAACTTTGACTTCCATTTCTCAGTCTATTGACCCAATTTTTCTAGATCTTGTTGCAGTAGCTCACGCTGATTACTGTTTTTAACCACCCAGTTAATCTTTATATCATCTGCAAACTTTGACATTAAACCTGATATACCTTCATTAGTGTCATTAATAAATATTGAAAACAACAATGGATCCAGCACTGAACTCTGGGGGACTCCTTTGATAACATTGGTTCATGAAGAGCAGTGCCCATTGGTAATCACTCTCTGTCTTCTCCCACTTAACTGTTCCTTTATCCATAGCAGTAACTTATTCTTAATGCCACATTTCCCCAGTTTATACAGCAGTCTTTTATGTGCAACAGTATGAACTTTTGTTAGTATAGAATATGTGGTCTGAGTTAGTTGGAATAAAAGCTATAATGACAGTGGGAGTAATCTACAGACCAGAAGATTATGAAGAATGACAAGTGCCTGTACATGAAAATAGAGTGGGCAAGCAAGTATGAATTTTTTCTTATTATGGGTGATTTCAATTCATTCTTACTTGAGTGGAGCAAGTGTAGAGGGGGCTCACCATGGGGAAAAAAATTTTTAAATCAGTTGGATGAATGCTATTTGTATTAGCATGCTAGGAAAAGTACTAGTGAAAAGAATATTATAGATATGATCATTACCCGTGAACCAGATGACAACATTTGGTTGGAAGTACAGCAACTCTTAGCAGGAAGTGATCACAGAATCCTGAGAGAGAGAGAGAGAGAGAGAGAGAGAGAGAGAGAGAGAAGAAGATTATGACAGCTTAAGGTGCTATGTAGTCTCTCTCTCTCAATTGGGGAAATAACTCAGAGAGCACAAATACATTACAGTTATCTTTAAAGCTATAATTACAGAATCCTTGCATTCATGTATACCATTAAGAAAATACATCACAAGGAGGATTTTGAGATGGATGACTAATGAACTAACTAGTTTAACAGTGACAAATTGATCTGTAATAGTACCACAGATAATGTTTGGGTTGCAAAGGCGGATTATGAGAAATTGCTAGCTAAGAAAACAAAGAATAGGATAAGGAGTTTTTCATATGCATGAACATTTAGAAGGGAAGTACGAGTCAGAGAGACCATTGTCGGGTGCAGGAAAGTCTTAACTAACACATCAATTGATCCACAACTGTTCCATTTGTCCACACATTGTGGATGCTTTGCATTGATATTTACAGAAGAAAGAAAGGCCCTTCATATAAGGAGAGCTGTGCAAATGAAGCAGGGAAGCATTCAGTTAGTGATACTGAAATTTCAGATTATTTATTAGAAAACTTTCGAGCATGGAGCAAATAAGGCTCCTGGAGGTGATGGTATATATATATATATATATATATATATATATATATACATACACAAAGGGTACTAGGAAAGTTTTGCAATACAGCTTTGTTTATATAATTTTTTCAAAGTAATTTCCTCTACATTCAATACACCTCTCCATCCTCCGAAACCAATCTTTAAACCAGTTCTGCCAAGTTTCACTAGGGAGTAAAGCACACTCGTTGTCCCAAGCCCGTAGAAGGTCCTCATCACTGGAAAACCGCCTCCCTTTTAGCTTCATTTTCACATGCGGGAACAGTGCAAAGTTGCAGGGAGCAAGGTCTGGACTGTAGGGAGGGTGCTCGAGAAGTTTCAGTCCTGTCGTGGTCAAATATTCGGTGCAGGCTTTGGTGCGGTGAGCTGGAGCATTTTTGTGATGGAGGTACCAGGTGTCCATTCTTGACTTTGGACGCAGGTTCTTCATAGATCCAATGACTTTAGGCAGGCATTGTTCAGTATACCACTTAGCTGTGACTGTCTTCTGCGTGTCCAAAACGACACGTTCCACAATTCCACTCGATTTGAAAAATACAGCTATCATTTTCTTCTTTACAGATCGGGATTTTCTGACAATTATGGGTGTGTCGTCATCATCAAAGACCCAAACTTTGTTTTGAGCCTTGGTCGGCAGATCGTAATAGTACAGCCAAGTCTCGTCACCTGTCACGATGTTGTTCACATACCGAGATTGTCCCTTATCAAACTTTTTTAACATCTCCCGGCACCAAGTCACACGTCGTGTCATCTGCTCTTCAGTCAGTTGATGCGGCACCCAGAGAGAACAAAGTTTCTTCACGTGCAAATGATCTTGCAGAATCGAATGAATTGCTGGTGCATTTAGGCCCAAAGTATCCTCTATCTGTTGGTAGGTCACTCGCCTGTTTTCGTCAAGCATTTTCCTCACAGCAGTAACGTTTTCCTCCGTAACTGACGTTCGTGGCCTTCCCGGCCTCTCAGAATCCTCCAGAGTGAAATTTCCCCTTTGGAATTCTCTATTCCTGAATATCGTTGTACGATGTGGACAATCATCATCTAGTGCAAGAGTCATTTCTTCTAAGCACTGGTCTATGGTTAAACCACGCACGAAATTATACCGCAAAACTGTCCTTATCTCATTTCGTGACCATTATCTCATTTAAATATCATTGAAATTGCCCCAGCAAGTGGCAGATATGGATGTAAAGGATTAGCATGCCAGGCTGAACAGCCAATAACATGTTTGTATCACCCTGATGTAGAAATTTGAAGGGTATTATAAATATGTGTGTAGGCAAACTAAACAGCAAGTGAATGACCTGCTAAGAGTAATTACTTTTAATGCACATAAAGCAACATTATGTACAGCTGACAATTTGAAAGGCATTGGATGGTTGGCATATCAAACTGCAGTTTGTGTGGTGGGCCATGATGCTTGAACAGTTTGACACTGTTGGCAGAAATGGGTACAGGAAGGTACTTTGACATATAGTTATAGCTCTCTTGGCATCAGGAGAAATAGTCATGGCTCTCTTGACATAAGGAGAACATCAGAATGGGAGGATTGATCTTTCACAATTCATCACACTTCCAACATCGTAATAACATCCCCGTCTGTGTTGGGAGCACAATTAGAAGATAACAGTGAGACTGGATTACATTTGTTCTGCCCATTGCCTTGGTCATTATTGATGGCACATTGACAAAACATTATGTTGAAATCATTCTAAGACTAGAGCTTTTGTCTTTTCTACTCTTCATCCAATTGCTATTTCCCATCAGGACAGTGCCTATGTGATATTGATAATGCTTCCTTGGTCTGCATGTTCACTAGATCTGTTACCTATCAAGCACATATGGGATATGATAGAATATCCAATGCCTCTGCCTCTCAACACCTACCACTATTTTCCAGTTCACAGTAAGTGCAAGAAGCATGGCTTGGTATTCAAGATGACATTTGTTATCTTCTTGACTTCCTACCACAACATTTACCCAATTGTATTTCATGGAGGCCATATTTAATATGAATTGCACCAAATTTTCTTGAATGAATGCTGCTCAAATGATACATAGACTTAATCATTTCTTGTGTACATTGCTATCTACGACATCACTTATTTTGAACTCAAAGCATGCACTACTCCTACGTTTCCCAAACTTTTTTAGCCACGGAACACTTTTCATCTCACAATATATTTATGGAACACTTACAAAACACAAGTTTAGCTGGAGCAAAAGAACTGTTTGCTAATATTTTATTACATATGATGCACAGTGCGTCATATGTAATCAGGAGCATCTTTATTTCCAACACATGTAAAGCTGAAATTCAAATAACTGTGATAATACTTTCATTTTGGTCTTTTATTAGTTTGTTCTTGTTTCTTCACTTCGGATTTCTGGGGAAAAATGGCTGCAATTGTTCATCCTCACTTTGAAGTGTGACAGAACTGTGTTTGTTTTCATCGACCACAGTTGCAATACTTAGAAGTACTTGCTTCTTGTTTTAAAGTTCCTTTTTTCAACCACAAATCCATGGTCATTTATTTTAATAATAATATTTCAAAATACTGATAATTATCAAAAAAAATTTATACAAGGAAGAGAGTTTAGTTATATCAGTTCGCTTCCCTCTCTCTTTCAACCCTGTGTACTCAGGTTAAATCGCATATGAATGGCATATTAGAGCACTACATTGCTACTTTTTTGTAGATGTACGCATATTTCTCTATGCAAAAGCCCACCAAAATAAAGTGTTCCTTAGTCTGTTTGATTATTAGTCTATGCCAGTATATTAATAACCGGAAAAAAAAAAAGTTAAAAATTATAATGATACAAAAGTGGTGTATGCTACAAATATGCAAATTTTTAAAATTTTTTAAATTATTAATGACGATTTTTCACAGAACACTTGTTCACATCTCATGGAACACAGTTTGGAAAACGTTGCACTACTCAATGATGAGTAGTGTATATACTTGTGGTGAAAGAAGGAATGACCTTTTAGCAATAAATAACTCAAAAGTGGTGGCAGGGTACTTCAAAGGTGCCCCTTGTTATTTTTGAGGGGAACCTGTGAGGTATCGCAAATCAGTGATTAAAATTTTTCAACATTCCTAAATACAGTCAAACATCTACCAATAGTTTCTGAAGTTATTTTATTACGGTTTTTGTATAGAAACCAGAGGCGAGAACCTATCAGCATCACCATTTTTGCAACTATTGGACTTTGCTTGAAAAATGGCATGGTACTGGCAATGCCAAGTTCTGAAACTGTGTTTAATGTTTTTATGTTACTTACCTTAGTTGTTTTTGAAAGATTTATTATTGTTTTCAGTGAAAGGATGTGTTTGGTGTTTCATAAGCACTTAGAAAATGAGAGTAGGAGTATATTATATGCCAAATTACTGTGATGAATATAGTGAACATTCTGTACAGACAAACAGAATTAGTGTAAATCAGAATGGCTTATAATGGGGTATTTTAACCTTACAGATATTGACAGTAACTTATGTTTGGTCACTCACACAGTAGCAGAACTTTTGAAAGCATGACTGTGTTCTGCAACAGAATGAAATGGCAACAATGGAAAGCATACTCTTGATCTGATTATCAGCAGTGATTATTCTTGCATTAAGAATCTGCAGATAAAAGAACTACTAGGCGCAGAGATATAACTAATGTTAAAGGTAAATGGAAGAATTTTGCTTTCTGGGTGCCTCATTTTAGGAAGGATCTAGAATTGCTAGGAGTACAGAGAAGGGCAACAAGATTGGTGAGAGGAACAAAGGGGTATGTGCTTACGAAGAAAGCTTAAGTTATGTAAGTTGCAGCATCTGGAGACTAGGCACCTGCAAGGTGATCTGATTGAGGTGTATAAGGCCTTGAATAGTTTGAGCAGGCTCAGTGCTGATGGGATACTTCCGCTTGCTCAGACTAAGACCCTGAGTGGGCATAGATTCAAATTGAGGAAAGACAGTTGTAGAATAGATGGGCGGAAGTTTGCATTTAGCCAGCGGGTAGTTGATTGCTTGAATAGACTTCTATCTGTTGTGGAAGTTGATAGCTTAAATAAATTTGAGGCTGAACTGGACAAACATTTGGAGTGACCAGATTTTTTTTTTTTTTTTTTTTTTGGCTGATGCTGTATAAGCTTGCTTTCTTGCATCATATGGCTCAATTAATGCTAATAAACATGACTACAATTCTCTCAGAGAGTTTTTAAATTCTTCAGTTGGCCCCACTTCAGTGGGACCAACTGAATATGTTAAGAAGTGTATTTATATTAAGTGGGAAGTGTTCTAGAAGGTAATCATAGAAGCTACTAAGTCTTTTAGCATTAGTAGAGGCATATGATGCAAGAAAGCAAGCTTATGCAGCATCAGCAAAAAAAAAACAAAAAAAAAAACTGCTCCCATTTCACCCCTCCATTAATTCCAAATACCTGTCCAGCTCAGCCTTAAACTTATCTAGGCTATCAACTTCCACAACAAAAGATGGAAATCTGTTCCACCAATCAACTACCTGCTGGCTAAAGGCAAAATTCCGCACATTATCCTACAACTGTCTTTCCTCAATTTCAATTTATGCCCTCTCAGGTGATTATTCTGATCAAGAGGAAGAATCCAATCAGCATTGAGTGTGCTCAAACCATTCAAGGCTTTATACATCTCAATCAGATCACCTCGCAGATGCCTACTCTCCAGACACTGTAATCTGCAAAACTTAAGCCTTTCTTCATAAGAGCAACCCTTCATTCCATTCACTAATCTTGTTGCCCTTCTCTGTACTTGTTCCAACAGCTCTACATCCTTCTTAAAATGAGGCCTGCAGACTTGTAGTGGTCTGACCATTGCCTTATACAAGAGGATAATCACCTCCTTAACCCTGCTAGAGAAATTCCTGTATATCATTGATAAGACACCATGAACTACTCTTGCAGACCATGTGCACTGCTCAGAAAACTTCATATCTGCCTTGCCAATTACTCCCAGGTTCTTTTCATTCTCTACCTCTGTCATTGTAGTACCACAGAGTTGATATGTTACTCTGGGGTTACTGCTTCCCATATGTAGTACTTTACATTTGTAAATGTTAAACTTCGTTTGCCATCTCTCAGCCCATCTGCTGAACTTTTCTAGATCCTGTTGCAGCAATGTACTATCATTAGTGTCCTTAACAACGCTGCCAATCTTCGTAGCATCTGTAAACTTGGACATTAAGCTTGATATACGATCATCAGTATCATTTATAAATACAGAAAACAACAATGGAGACCCAACACTGAATCCCGAGGGACAACTCTAATAACATTAGTCCACGAAGAGCAGTAAATGCCAGTAAAGTACCTCTTTGAGTAAATGCCACACTGCTCCAGTTCGTGCAGCGGTCTTCCATGTGCAACAGTATCCAAGGTTTTTCTAAGGTCCAAATATGTGATATCAAAGTTATTTCCTGCATCCAGTTCCTTTGTGACCACATCATAGTATCCAATCAAATTGGTCAGACAAGACTTCCTCTTAACAAAACCATGCTGTGTCCGAGCTATAACTGAAGTCTTGTCTAGCTGATCCTGCATGGTTAACCAGTGCCTCCATTAAACAAAAGTTAAACTAACAGGTCTATAATTACTTGTGTTGCTTTTTGATCCTCCTTTGTGAATTGGGGTCACATTTGCACATCTCCAGTCCATGGGTACCTCCCCTGAGTCCGAGGAAGCTCTCATAATTATGGCTAAGGGTTTGCTTACTTCCTTTGCTGCCTCCTTTAATATAACTGGATAGATCCCATCCACTCCGGGTGCCTTTTTTAGGTTTAACTTCAACAATTTCTCCTCCACTTTGCTCTCAGTTATTAAAAAATCATCTAGCTCACTGCCAGAGTTTAATTCACTCTGGCATTCCCCTCCCTGAACAACTACTCATCTGTGAATGTAGGTGCAAAATACTCATTTAGTTTGTTAGCCACCTGAGCAGGATCAGCAACAGTTGAATAATCAATATCCAGTGGACCAATCTGATTCATCCCTTTCCTTCTAGAGTTGACATAGTTAAAGAACTCTTTGCTGTTTTTCTTTGCATCCTTTGCCAAAGATTTCTCGTAATCTGCCCCTGCCTGCCTAATCTCCTTTTTGACTTGGTTATAGACCAGTTTATATCTATCATAGGCTTCCATGTCATCCATTAATTTATTTGTATCTCATGCATTTTTCTTCTCTGCCACATGTCTTATTAGTTCATCTGACATCCATTTAGGCCTAAACTTTGAACAGTATTTCTTAGTTGGTATGTAAAGCCTAATAGCTTCCAAGATTATTTCTTTGAATGCCTCCCATTTTGCATTTGCTATTGGTAAAATCATCAGTTGGTCCCAACGTATAGAATTTAAATACTGTCTCAGACCACCTTAGTCGCCTTTATGAAAGCAAAAACCCTTCCCTTTACCTCTGATGGTAGTTACCTCTTTGAGTAAATCCCACTTCAGCACACTGTGATCACTGTCACCTAGTGGTTTCTTTATCTGCAGATTGGCCGACTGGGCTAGCCGAGTGGGTAAAGTACCTGCCCGGCAACCCAAAGGTCGCGGGTTCGATTCCCGCCTCGGGCTTGGATCAAAGTACTGCAAAAACCTTGGGAGGTGCAATATGGCCACAGAAGCCGATGCGCCAACAACTACCAAATCAAAATATCTTCAGATTCTTAATGCATGAAGAATCACTACTGATAATCAGATCAAGAGTATTACTCCCTCTAGTTGCCTCCTGAACATGCTGATGTAGAAAATAATCATCCAATAAATCCACAAAAGTCTTGCTAGTGTGTGAGTGACCAGCCCACAAATTCCAGTCAATATCCGGGAAATTAAAATCCCCCATTATAAGACTCTCTGATTTACTGACTCACTATTTCCCTGTACAGTTTTTTATTATACTCATCAGAGTCATCAGGCCTATAACACACTACTACTCTCAATTTTGATCTCCCAGTGCTTATGTCACACCAAACTGACTCAACATTGTCGAGTGATGTCGACTGGCTGCACTTCCTTGGATTTTGTGTTTCTTAACTAATAGCATAACCCTTTCTATCCTGTCTATCCTTCCTGTACACATTGTACTCCCCAAATTCCAGTTCTGCATTCCTTATATCTGTGTGACACCACGTCTCTGATATTCCAAAATATCTGCCTTTGATGTTTTGAGCAATACCTCAAATTCATCAAATTTATTTACCAAACTCCTAGCATTGGTGTATACACAAGTATACATGCACTTTCCTATTCTTAGCTACCCTAACACAACCCATATGTTTACTTGTGTGCTGCAATGATTCCCAGCAGTCTCTGAAATATCCTCCATCTTGTTTTCCAGGCTGCTGCTCATTCCAATAGAAGCAGTGCAAGAATCACTTTCACCTCTGCCAGCAGTTACTGGTAATCTATTAGTCCTTGTATCCTCCCCCAAGCTTGCAGTTTTCCGACCCACCTAACACTGCCTCAATAGCATCAGCAAATATTCTTGCACCTTTTCTATTTAAGTGTATCCCATTCCTGTAGAAGCAGTCTCTCCTGTTAGCAAGTACAGACCAGGCTGAAATAAATTCTAACCCTTTTATAGAAACTAAGAGATATTGTTTGAGGATTAAACTTATGGATGTCAGATGAACTGATGAATATTATTTGAGGATTAAACCTATAGATATGGATGTCGGAAGAACTGATGAATCTATATTACCAGGAGACATCAAAACCAACAGTAACCACAGTCTAGTCTGAAATCAAGTCACTAAGGGGTCGGCAATCTAAGACAGATTATGAAGAATTCTTTGGCTAAGAATGCAAAGAATTCTTTGCTTGCATTAGCATTAGTAGAGGCATATGATGCAAGAAAGCAAGCTTATTCAGCATCAGCCAAAAAAAAAAAAAAAAAAAAAACAACCACTACTCCCATTTCACCCCTCCGTTCATTCGAAATACCTGTCCAGCTGAGCCTTAAATTTGTTTAGGCTATCAACTTCAAAAACAAGCGATGGGAGTCTATTCCACAAACCAACTGCCCGCTGGCTAAAGGCAGATTTCCGCACATCTATCCGACATCCGTCCTACCTCAATTTCAATTTATGCCCTCTCAGGTGATTATTCTGAGCAAGAGGAAGAATCCCATCGGCATTGAGCATGCTCAAGCCATTCAAAGCCTTATACACCTCTATCAGATCACCTCGCCAGTGCCTAGTCTCCAGACACTGTAATTTGCAAAACTTAAGCCTTTCTTCGCAAGAGCAACACTTTGTTCCATTCACTAATCTTGTTGCCCTTCTCTGTACTTGTTCCAGCAGCTCTATATCCTTCTTGAAATGAGGCCTCCAGACCTGTATACAGTACTCAAGGTGTGGCCTGACCAATGCCTTATACAAGGGAATAATCACATCCCTGTCCCTGCTAGAAAAATTCCTGTATATCATTGACAAGACACCATGAGCTACTCTTGCAGCTCGTCTGCACTGCTCAGAGAACTTCATATCTGCCTGCACAATTACCTCCAGGTCCTTTTCATTCTCTACCACTGTCAGCGTAGTACCACAGAGTTGATACGTTGATCTGGGGTTACTGTTTCCCATATGTAGTAATTTACATTTGTCAATGTTAAACTTCATTTGCCGCCTCTCAGCCCATCTGCTCAACCTTTCCAGATCCTGTTGCAGCAGCATAGTATCAGTAGTGTCCTTAACAACCCTGCCAACCTTGGTATCATCTGCAAACTTGGACATTAAGCCTGATACACCATCATCAATATCATTTATAAATACAGAAAACAACAATGGACCCAACACTGAACCCTGAGGAACTCCACTAATAACATTAGTCCACGTTGAGCAGTGTCCATTGATTACCACTCTCTGTCTTCTGCCACTCAACCATCCCTTTATCCATAGCAGCAATTTGCCTCCAATGCCACACTTCTCCAATTTGTGCAGTAGTCTTCCATGCGCAACAGTATCAAAAGCCTTTCTAAGATCCAAATATATAATATCAAAGTTATTCCCTGCATCCAGTTCTTTTGTGACTACATCATAGTATCCAATGAAATTGGTCAGACAAGACCTGCCCTTAACAAAACCATGCTGTGTCTGAGCTATAACTGAATTCTTGTCCAGATGATCCTGCAGTGCTTCTTTAACCAGTGCCTCCATTAATTTTCCTGGAACCGAAGTTAAACTAACAGGTCTATAATTACTTGTGTCAGCCTTTGATCCTCCTTTGTGAATTGGGGTTACATTTGCACATCTCCAGTCCATGGGTACCTCCCCTGAGTCCAAAGAAGCTCTCATAATTATGGCTCGGGGTTTGCTTACTTCCTTTGCTGCCTCCTTTAATATAACTGGATAGATCCCATCCACCCCGGGTGCCTTTTTTATGTTTATCCTCAACAATTTCTCCTCCACTTTCCTCTCAGTTATTAGAAAATAATCTAGCTCACTGCCAATGTTTACTTCACCTACGACATTCCCCTTCCTGAATAACTCCTCATGTGTGAATGTAGATGCAAAATACTTGTTTAGATTGTTAGCCACCTGAGCTGGATCCTCAACTGTTGAACCATCAACATCCAGTGGACCAATCTGATTCATCCCTTTCCTTCTTGAGTTTAAATAGGTAAAGAACTCTTTTCTGTTTTTCTTTGCGTCCTTTGCCAAGGATTTCTCATAATCTGCCTTTGCCTGCCTAATCTCCTTTGTGACTTGGTTACAGACCAACTTATATCTATCATAGGCTTCCATGTCACCCATTAATTTGTATGTATCCCATGCATTTTTCTTCTCTGCCATATGTCTCATTAGTTCATCTGACAACCATTTAGGCCTGAACCTTGAACAATATTTCTTGGTTGGTATGTAAAGCCTGGTAGCTTCCACGATTAGTTCCTTGAATGCTTCCCATTTGGAATTTGCTGTTGGTAACATCATCAGTTGGTCCCACTGTATAGAATTTAAATACTGTCTCAGACCATCATAGTCGCCTTTACGAAAGCAAAAACCCTTCCCTTTACCTCTGATGGTAGTTACCTCCTTGAGTAAATCCCACTTCAGCACACTGTGATCACTGCCACCCAGTGGTTCCTTTATCTGCAGATTCCTAATGCATGAAGAATCACTACTGATAATCAGATCAAGAGTATTACTCCCTCTAGTTGCCTCCCGAACATGCTGGTGTAGAAAACAATCATCCAATAAATCCACAAAAGCCTTGCTAGTGTGTGAGTGACCAACCCACAAATTCCAGTCAATATCTGGGAAATTAAAATCCCCCATTATAAGACTCTCTGATTTACTGGCCCATTCTATTTCCCTGTACAGTATCTTATTATACTCATCAGAGTCATTAGGCCTATAGCACGCTCCTACTCTCAATTTTGATTTACCTATGCTTATGTCACACCAAACTGACTCGACACTGCCCTGTCCATCAATGTCGACTGGCTTCACTTCCTTGGATTTTATGTGTTTTTTAACTAATAGCATAACCCCTCCTCCCCTCCTGTCCTGTCTATCCTTTCTATGCACATTGTACTCCCCAAATTCCAGTTCTGCATTCCTTATATCTGTGTGACACCACGTCTCTGATATCCCAACAATATCTGCCTTTGATGTTTTGAGCAATACCTCAAATTCATCAAATTTATTTACTAAACTCCTAGCATTGGTGTACACGCAAGTATACATGCACCTGTTTCTATTCTTAGCTACCCTAACACAACCCATGTGTTTACTTGTACCGCAATGACTTCCAGCAGTCTCTGAAATATCCTGCATCTTGTTTTTCAGGCTTCTGCTCATTCCAATAGAAGCAGTACAAGAATCTCTTTCACCTCTGCCAGTGGCTACTGTTAATCCATTAGTCTTTGTCTCCCCCCAAGCTAGCAGTTTTCCGACCCACCTAACACTGCCTCGATAGCATCAGCAAATATTCTTGCACCCTTTCTATTTAAGTGTATCCCATCCCTGTAGAAGCAATCTCTCCTGTTAACAAGTACATTCCAGGCTGAAAAAAATTCTACCCCTTGAGCCTTGCACAATCTTTCCAGGGCCGAATTGATCGACAAGGCTCTCATCATATACTCCCTCCTATCGTGTCTGGGCAGAATCGCAGACACTTTCAAATTCAACCCTACTTTACGGCTTTTTTTCAACAGTGACCTGTACTTGTTAAGTAATTCCGCTGGTCTCCTACTCTTAATATCATTAGTGCCAACGTGTACAACTATATCACCTTTTGTGCCCTTAAAAGATGATATCTGCTCTACAGCATCATCAACCTTTGCCCCTGGCAGACATACCCTGGTCCTGTTCCACCTATCCTTTTTACAAAGTATGTTCCCCGTTTCCCTGACAATAGAGTCACCAACAACTACTAGTTCCTGTGGGACCAGCTCATTCTGCCTTGAGGGCTGCCTCTGTGTTGCAAGATGACCAAGTGCAAGCTCTGTCGTTGATGTGGGCAGCTGAGAGCTTGATGGGCCCCTCAATTTATTTCCTTCGAGGGCATCCACCCTGTCCTTCAAGGTCTCATATAGGCCCATAACAACGCCGAGTTGTCGCCTAATTTCCTTGCACTCCTTGCATCGTGCACACACAAAGACATCCCCCATGGCAGTATCATGTCCCGTACCCGATTGCTCTGCAAACATCAAGCAAACAGTGCATTTTAAAAGGCTGTGATTCAGAGGGCAACTGCCCCCCTCAGTTCTCCCCTGAGTCACAGCACTCCTATTAGCTTGAGCCTTTTGCTTTGCTGCTCTGGTCAGAGTCATGATTTCGATTTAAATGTCAATAAAATTACAATTTCAGAACAAAATGAAAACCTTAAACTTGTATCTTAACACAGTTATAACGCTATATTTATTTTTCGGTATCGAGTGTTATCTACGAGTTCCCTTTATATAACTTCCGTATCAAGTATGTATTAATTATTTGTTACGTTTGTACTCTAAGTCGTTATATATATATAGTTAAAAGTACATTAGCACTCAAACATTAGCACTAGAAGTAACGGAATGAAGCACTTTGGTCAACTAGATAATAAACGTTTTAACTGCTGGCAATCCAGTCTAGGTTTCACACAAATTGAATAAATATTTTGCTTTTACATTCATGCATGAAGAAGTTTTTAGGAATGGGGATACCAGAAGGCTATCAAGTTAATAACTGCATGTAGATGATTTTGTGATAACTAAGAAGAAGGTAGAAAAGAAGCTAAAAGTGAATAAGATACCTAGGACTGATGGAATCTAATTATTTTAAAAGAAGCAGCAAAAGAGGTAAGCACACCTGTCATCATAATTATGAGAGAATATTTGGATCTAGGCAAGGTTCTCACATACTGGAGATGTGCAGATGTCTCTCCTATTCTAAGGCATCAAAGGGCAAAGTGAGTAATTATAGACTTCTAAGCTTGACTTCTGTTCCAGGGAAAATAATGAAGATCATCTTGACAAGAATGCACTTAAAGGTTAATTACAGCAATGATTTTTTTTTAGGGGAGATTTTGTCTGACTAATCAAATTTACTACTATGACTATCTTTTGACATGTTCCATGTGAAAGACTGCTGTACAAATGGAACAATGTGGCATTATGGTAAGTTACTGCTATGGATAAAGAAATGGCAGAAAACAGAGGGTGGTTATTAATGGACTGCTTTGCCTGGACTAATGTCATTAGTGGTGTCTCTCAGAATTTAGTGCTAGTCCATTTACTGGTTTTGGTATTTATTAATAATATTGATGAAGGCACATCAGGCTTAATGTATAAGTTTGTAGATGATAGTAGTTGGCAGGGTGGTTAATGATATGAACCAAAGTGTGATACTGCAATAAGATATGGCAAAATTAGGCATATGACCTGAGAAGTGGTAATTGAGGTTAAACATGGATAAATGCAAATTACTGCACATGGACAGCAATAATTGAAGAGTAATGTACCATTTGAGTGGTAATGGTCAAGGTGATGAAGACTGAAAAAGAGATGAGGTAATTGTACAATCCATAATGTAGTTCTCTGAGCACTGCTGACAGGCTGCTTGGACAGCTTATTGGGTTCTGTACGTAATATACATGAACTTTGTCAGCAGGGACAAAGTGGTGATTATCCCATTTTATAAGGCAATAAACAATGGTACACAACACTAAACATCTGTCCACTCCCCACACACTTTTTAAATCTCTGGCCTTCACAGAGTTCTGTGCTATACAAACAGAGTACACAATGCGGAGAGGGGGGGGAAATCCGACAACTAACACACTTTGCACTTGTTTAAGGCAGTGGTTATACTGTATCTTGAGTACTATGCATAGGCTTGGTAGCTTCATTTTAATAAGGATGTGGAATTTTTAGAATGGATTCAGCAAAATGATTAGTCAGAGCCACATAAGAGTATTCTTACCAAGAGTCTTCATTTCTGCAAATTGCATCTCTTGGAAACTAGGCACCCCCCCGGGGAGATTTTAAGTATTTGAGGCTTTAAATGGATTGAGTAGCATCCTTATTGTTTCTCAGACAACACACACACACATATGGACATATATTTAAATTAGAAAAAAAATATATATATATATTTCAGGATAGATATGTGAAAATTTTCAGACAACACACACGTATGGATATACATTTAAATTAGAAAAAAAAAATAAAATAAAATTATTTGGATAGATATATGAAAATTTTCTTCCAGTCTGCAGTTAATGGAACAAATTTCCATTTGGTGTAGTTGCAGTAGGTTATATTATTCTGGATTTACTGCGAGATGTAGTGCCTTGTATTTATGCCTTGTAGTAGTTTGAATAAATTTCAGAAAGGAATAGATAAATTGTTGAGGAGAATGTACAGAACAGGGATTTTTTTTTTTTTTTTTGGCTGATGCTATATAAAGTTGCTTCTTTGCTTCATTTGTCACCATTAATATTAACATAGGGTTTTCTGCACTTTTTTTTTTAATTGACAGAATACTAAGAGCTATGCCAGTAACTTCTCTGCACTGTTGTTCTAGGTGTACAATTATACCTAGGTATCTTTTGTTCTCCACCACTTTGTTCTCGGATTACTGTTAGCCAGATGCAGTGCCTTTCATTTATCATTTTCACTTCTCAGATCATTATGTGATTGTGTCAGAAAAATGGGGATTGGCAGATTGTAGGTGGGAATGGACATTTGCATTCATATTAGTAGTAGTGAATGAAGCAAGAAAGCAAGCTTATGCAGCATCAGAAAAAAAAACACTTCCCATTTCACCTATCCATTCCCCTTCAATAGTTTGTCTAGTTTCCCTTTAATGTATATATTTAAATAAGCTATCAACTTCCACAACAACAGATGGAAATTTGTTCCAGCAAACAACCAGCTGCTGGCTAAAGGCAAACTTTTGCACATCTATTCTGCAACCATCCTGCAGAGTTATCAACTTCAGTCTAGTGGATTGTCAGTCAGCCAGCCAGCCTGCAAAAAGAATTTTACAGCTATACCCTCAAAATATAAGAAATTTTGCATATCATATCACCATGGTGCCTGGAAAAATCCCGAAAGACATTATCCATACTGCATGATAAATGAGTTTGGGGGGGGGGATACTAGAGACCAAGCATGATTTTCACATCCAGTAAGCAAAAGTAGTAGTATGCATTGTTTGATGAAAGTCATCAGTCAGTATTGCTTGTTAATGCTGCTGCTGGTTTGCCATTTATCTGTATAGTGTTGTCACAACACCTTGACAATTCATTTCCTTGTACATGTGGGGTAAAACCATTTTAGTTAAAACTGTGATTTTAACTAAAATTTTAACTAAGACAGAGAGAGAAATACACCATATGCCACCTCCATAGACATCGGGATGTGATCCCCCCCCCCATAAAAAATTGAGATTAAAAGCAAAATATTAGCATTTCCATTAGTAAAGGCACATGATGCAAGAAAGCAAGCAAGCTTATACAGCATCAGCCAAAAAAAAAACCCCTTCCCATTTCATTGATCCATTCGTTCCAAATATTTGTCTAGTTCTGCCTTGAATTTATTTAAGCTATCAACTTCCACGACAGATGGAAGTTTTTCCAGCAATCAACTACCCACTGGCTAAAGGCAAACTTCCGCACATCTGTTCTACAACTGTCTTTTCTTAGTTCAAATTTATGCCCCCTCAGGTTTGTAATCTGAGCAAGAGAAAGAATCCCGTCAGCATTGAGCCAGCTCAATCCATTCAAGGCTTTATACTCCTCAATCAGATCACCTGCAAGGTGATCTGATTGAGGGGTATGACCTGACCATTGCCTTATACAGAAGGATAATCACTCTTTATCCTTCCTAGAAAAATTCCTTTATATCATTGACAAGACACCACGAGCTACTCTCCATGAAAACCATCTGCACTGCTCAGAAAACTTCATATCTGCCTTGCCAATCACCCCCAGATCCTTTTCATTCTCTACAGCTGTCAGTGTAGTACCACACAGTTGATACTCTCTGGGGTTACTGCTTCCCATATGCAGTACTTTACATTTGTCAATGATAAATTTCAGTTGCCACCTCTCAGCCCATCTGCTCAACCTTTCCAGATCCTGTTGCAGCAGCGTACTATCATTAGTGTCATTAACAATCCTGCTGACCTTTGTATTGTGTGCAAACTTGGACATTAATCATCATCAATATCATTAATAAATACAGAAAACAACAATGGACCAAACCCTGACCCCTGGGGGACTCTGCTAATAACATTAGTCCACAAAGAGCATTGTCCATTGATTATATAATAACTGAAATCCTTATGATACCCTTATATTATAACTGAAAGACTCTCAAAAGTGAATTATAAGGTTGTAGGAATTTCCCTTATAAAGAAAAGATAATTCCACATTGCTAACTGACATCAGTGTATAGCTGAATTGTCATGTAACTGATACCTACTGCAGAGATATATCATCATTCATAGTTTTTCATGCTGTATTTATACTTGGTTACTTTTATGGGAAATTCTCACTTTATAGCAAGTATCATTATTCTCTTGAAAGTTATAGCAATTTTAGTATTTTAATGTTTTTGTGTACTGCTATAATTTAATGCTCTTATACATCAATGAGCCAAAACATTATGACCAGTTAGTTGTTATACAAATCGAAGCAACTGCAGGTGAACTACGGCGCGTGCATAGGTTGGGACACTGTATAAAAAACACCTGGTAATACTGAGCTCCGTTCATCAGTGTTACTCTTATTCTTCAGATGGGAAATGCAGTGGACTTAAGCATTTGACAAAGATCAAATTGTAATGGCCAGATGACTGGGTCAGAGCATATCCAAAATGGCACGGCTGATGGGGTGCTCACAGGGTTAGTACCTACTGAAAGTGGTCCGAGGAGGAGGAACCCATGAACTGCTGGTGAGGCGTTGGACGACCACAGCTCATCGATGCTCGAGGTGGGTGAAGGCTCTCCCAGATGGTACGTGGAAACAGAAGGGCGACTGTGGTTCAAATCACTGGTAATTATAATACTGGTGATGGGAGTAATGTGTCACACATAGCACACGAACCCTGCTGAAAATGGGACTACGTAGTTGCAGGCCGCTCTGAGTGCCCATGCTAACCATGGTTCACCAGCGACAGTGCCTACGATGGGCACGCGAGCATCAAAACTGGCCCTTGAGTGACTGGAAGAAGGTCATCTGGTCCGATGAATCATGTTTCCTGTTGCACCATGTGGGCGGTGTTTACCTGGGGAAATGATGCCGCCTGGATGCATCGCAGGACGAAAACAAGCTGGTGGTGGTGGCAGTGCCATGCTTTGGGCAATGTTTTGCTGGGATTCTCTGGATTGTTCTAGACTATTTCACAGAACATGAGGAAGACTTCCATGTATTGCTCTGGCCTCCAAATTCCCCAGACATCAATCCCATTGAGCATCTGTGGTTTGTGTTGGAACAACAACTCCGATCTTTGGTGTCTCAGCCATGGACCTTACTGGAGTTAAAGGATCTGCTGGTTACGTGTTGGTACCAGATACCACAAGACAGATTTAGAAATCTTGTAGCATCTGTGCCTCATCGGGTACAAGCTGTTTTGGCTGCATGTGGAGGTGGTCATAATGTTTTGGCCCATCGGTCTATAATTTGCATATTTTATACCTTTGAATGCTGTGAGCTATAGAATTTTTAGTAAAGAAATCTTGTACACAGTGTGCAGCCAGTAATAATTTGACTGTCCTTCTGGTATTTAATATACTTGTTAAATATCATTGGGGTATTTATGAATTCAGGTTTTATAGGACAGCTGCAAATACGTTTTATAATTATGGATTATTTTTGTAGAAAGTGTTCAGGAATCATTAGAAAGGAGATTTGGTAAAGCTGGTGGCCATATTCCTGTTGTACCCAGTGAAGCTTTCCAAAAGCGAATTTCGGTAAGTACTTTTTTTTTTTTTTTTTTTTTTAAGATCAAATGTGGAATTGGGTTAATGGCATTTCACAATTACTGTAAACTGTGCAAAAGATGAAAAATTTCTTAGTTATTTTAAAGGAAGTGAGTGACCTTAATAATTTGATGTATCTGTAAGGAAATGTTTTGAGGGTTTCTTCATTAGGCTCTGTGATTTCCTTTGATTGGAGGAGTCCTGATATAGTCATTCCATAAAGTTCCCTACCACTGCAGTTAGACCTATCAGTTTGTCCTATCAGTGGTAGGGAATATCATGGAAGCAGTGATTCAGAAAGCAGTGCATTGGTGGTTCTCAAACTGATTCCCCTTTATGTATTTTTAGGTGCCTCTGATTTGGGAAACCTGGATGTGTTCACAGGCAATCCTTTTGATGTGGGCACCAGTGCATGGTGAGGAAACCTCCCAGTGATGTTGTTGGATCTACAGATAAGTGTCACTGAGATCCAATGCCCACACCTTCCCTTGAACACCTTCACTAATGGCATAGGATAACGCCTAGACTGGGAGGAGGCAGATTGAGACACAATAATTGACAGACAACATGAAGCAGACCAATGAAATCCCTAGTAGAGAAGCTGGACTGCAGATGCTTCTGTCGAGAGTTCTGCCTACATCTCTCTGTTCAAGTTATTGATTCTAGATAGCCATTACTAGACTCTAGCATGTTTGCCATACGCTGTGACCCATGGACACCTGTTATTGGAAAGGGGTAGCTTGGTGGTTGATTAGCCCAACTTTAATACACTACTTTTTTCCCTGCTTCAGCCAAGACAGGAAGTCCTGTGTTGGCCGTTGAGGATCTCCTTCCCTTTGGTTCTAAGACGGTTAAGGTTTGTTGGATGTATGAGTATAGTACAGTATCTGGGTAACTGATGTCCCACTTGCGTATGCACTCCCTGCTAGTTTGTGAGTGGGGTCCCCTCATTGGGTTCCATGGTAAGTGGAGAGCCTTAAAGATACCAAATTTTATTATTCTACTCCTACGAGTAATTATAATCTTTCTAAATCTTCTGGGGCCTCTATCAAGTCTACCTGAAAAAAAATAAATTAAATTAAAATAGATGTTTCTAACAAAAAGAAACACCAAACAGAAGCTACATTGCCTCCTGTGCCAGGTTTTCTTATTGTGCAGTATATCAGAGAAAAAGAAATTGGTAAAATGTCGCCTTCATTCAGAAGGGTCTCAAGGAGCTGGCAGGGTAACCAAAGTTGGCAAAATGACTTAGTTTTGATGACCTTTTAGTGGAAACATTGTCAGTGTGAACATTCAGAATTGCTCCTCCAAGCAATATCTCTTGGAGGTATTCTAACTAAAGTAACACTGCACGGAACACTCAATACATTGTGTGGCATAGTTTCCAAGTGTGATCTTGAAATATCTGAAGAGGAGATATGCACCGAACTGAGAGACCAAGGAGAATATTCATGTGTAAGGAGGTTAGTTAGATTAGATTCAGGCTAGTTCCAACTAGAGTTCTTATCCTTTAACATGCCTAAATTGTCTACCTCCCTTAAGCCAGGATATTTGAGCTGTTCCGTAAGGCTACATTCCAAATCCAATACGATGTTTTAGATGCCAAAAATATGGCCGCTCTCATATGGCATGTTGTGGCTCTCCTGTTTGTTCCTAGTGTGGAAAAAAGGAACATGACACTAATAAATGCTTTGCTCTAAAACTGACTGCTTAAATTGTAGAGTTGGATATCTTACTTATTCAAGGGCATGCCACTGGTGGAAATATGAGAAACAAATGAAGAAAATGAAGACAGAGCAAAATATCCCATATATGGAGGCAAAGATGCCAGGTCATGCCAGTAAACGGTGGGAAATTTTACTCTCATGTGATTTTGCATGAGTGCTTTACGTCAACTCAAATGGATTCAGTTCCCCATGAGAATATTTAACTCCACATCCCTGCTACTTGTTAGTGAAGGAACGTGAAGAAAAGTCAACAATTACACCCATCTCAATTCCAGCAGAAATGGTAGCATCTAAAGAACAACCTTCCCCCACTAAGATCCAGACTGTCATTAGTGGGATGCAGGATACAATGGAGGTAAACAAAGAAAAGGAAATTGTAGATGATTTTATCTTGGATCTGTATCCGAGGAATATATGGATACCGAGTGCCCTCTATTTCCTAAAAGTAATTTAAACCAAAGCAGATAAACCAAAACCCGCATCAATTTAGAAGCTGCCAGCTATTGGTTCCAAAAAATCCAAGTAGTAATGGCTAAATTCTTACAATGGAATTGTTGTGGATCCTGATGAAATATGGAGGTTGCCTGCATAAACACGAACCAGTCTGCTTTTGTTTGCAGGAAATGTACTAAAGAAAAAAGACAATCCCATCCTGTGGACCTTTACTACCATTCCATAAAGACAGGAATGGAATGGGGATGGAGGAGTCGCAATTCTTGTGGGTAATCATGCTCCTTTCATTTGTTCAACTGAACAATAACAGTAGCAGTTCCTCTAGCAGTGGGGTTCCTGCTCCACTTTGTTTGGTATATTTGCCTCCTGGAACGTACATCACCCAGGCAGATTTGACAATCTTATTTGCAGAAACTAATGAACAAGATCGTTTAATAGGGTAAGGTCACTGTTGTTGAACGTATGTTCAACAACAGTGACCTTACCTTATTAAACGCGGGAAGAACACCTATTTCCACATGCCTACCTGTATGTTCTCTGCCATCGATCTCTCCATCTGCTTCCATTTTCAATTCCCTGTGCTTTCCTGGGAGGTGGAACAGAATCCTTATGGAAGTGACCACTTCCTGTAATTCATCTAGAATCCCATGGTGAAGTTTGATCAAACAGATTGGAATACATTCATACAGCTTGCTGAATCTGATCCTGTTGAAATTCAGCAGGATTCAGTTGATGATTCAGTGAAGTATGTCATAGATTGTATTATTTATGCAATGGCAATTGCAATTCTAAAAAGATCCTCCTGACTTCCACACTCTCAAAAGCCATGGTGGAATCAGGATCGTAAAGAAGCAAGGAAGACACAACATCAGGCATAGGGAAAATTCTGATTTTACTCCTTAGAAAATCTTATAGCCTTTAAATGTGCTAAAGCATGATTTATACATTGTCAGAGCGAAAGGCATGCTGAGTCAAGTTTACATCCTCAGTTAATCAGATGACTAGGATTTTATTCATTTTCTGAACTTTATCCCAGATGATTCTGGGATAAAATTCAGAAAATGAAGGGTAAATACAGGTGCTCCCTGACTTATAGATGACTTGAGTTAGGAAAATATGACTTTACATAAAAAAAAAAAAAAACCTTATATGTAGCTGGAAAGGGAGCTTCTTGTTAATCTTCTTTCTTTCTTGTTTCTTCTTTCATCTAATTTTTACATCTAATGAACTGAGTAAACTGCAGTGTTGGTGTTTTGAAAAAACTGTACAATTACATTATAGCACAAATTAGAAATTGTGAAAATGTATGAAAGTTGGAAAACAATAACAACCATTTCACATGATTTAAGGATGGCAATATCCACTGTGAATACAATAGTGAAAGATAATGAAGGAGTAAAAGAAACTTCAAATGTCTGTTCCTTTAAAGTCTACTACCTTAACAAAAAAATGCACTGGATCTATATATGAATTGGAAAAACTATTAAACTTGTGGATTGTTGATAAAGTACAAAAAAAATTCTCCTAAGTCTAACAATTCGGGCAAAGGCTACAAATATTTATGGACTTGAAAGAGAAAAGTGGTGGAAGTGAGGAGACTTTTGTAGGTTTAGTTGTTTTAAAAAAGTGCCAACTTGCTTAGTGTAAAAATTTATGACGAAGCAGCTAGTGCAAATACTGTAACAGCAGAAATGTTTCCGGGCGTTTTCAATGATATAATAAATGAGGGTGAATATATGCCAGAACAAGTTTTTAACTTAGACGAAACTGGATTATTCTTAAAAAAAAAAAAAAAAAACGAGCGCACTTATATTTCAAGGGCATAATAGACAATTTCTGGTTTTAAAGTGACAAAGGATCAAATAACGCTCTTGGTTGGGGGCAGTGCAGCAGGGGATTGCAAACTCAAACCTCTGCTTGTATGTTGTGCACAAAATCCTTGTGCATTGAAAGGTATCAACAAAGCCTCCCGTCCTGTAATCTTGAAATCTAATGCCAAGGCTCGGGTTACACTCTCTGTATTTGAAGAATATTTCAGAGCGAATTTGGTTCCTCAGTTAAAAAGAATACTGCCTGGTGAAAAATTTGGTTTTCAAAATATTGTCGGTTCTTGATAATGCTCCTGGTCATTCTCCACATCTGAATGATTTTCATCTGAACACTCAAGTTGTCTACATGCCAACAAATGCAACCTTTGCTGCTGCAGCCAATGGACCAGGAGGTAATAGCATCCATTAAGGCATATGATTTGTGCAACATCTTTGCCCAGTCAATTACTGCTATGGATAAGGAATTACACTGAAAGAATTTCAGAAAAATTACACCATTTATGATACAATTAAGAACATTGCAAAAGTGTGGGAGGAGGTGAAGGCAACAAATTTTAATGTCGTGCAGAAAAAATTGTGCCCCCCAATTCGTGAAAAGTTCTAATGGTTTCAAAGAGAATGCAATAGAAGAAGCCACCAACAGAATTGTTGAGTTTGCTCAGTGTCTCAAACTTGAAGTCAATGATGAAGATGTTGGAAAACACCTGGACTCTCATAAACTCACAAATGAAGATTTAGAGTTGGATGCATAGAAGGTTGCAGAGGTGGAGGAATCCAAATGTTTTACCAAAAAATAAATGGCTGAAGCATTTTCATTGATTACTGCTGGTTAGCATTGGAGAAGCAAGAATCTGACTTCTTAAGGTTTCTCAAGGTTAGCAGGGCAATTCAAAATGAGCTCTCCTGGTACAAAATTATCTATGAAGAGGAAAAGAAGACATTCATTCAAACCTCCCTGGATAAATCCTTGAGAAAGATTGAGCAACCTCCTCAACTTGCAGATTCTCTGATTCCAACTTCAGAACCATACTCTACTGGCCTTCCACTTCTTCAGCTGTTTTAGAACTGGAATGCTGACATTGATGATGTGATAGCTCTCTCTTCAACCTTATCCTCCTTCAACTAATATGTCATATATATTCCTCCCTCCTTTCTCCACACTGGAAATAAGTTGTATATACACTTTGAAAGTCTTGTTTTTTAAATAATATTCTCATGCATATATTATGAGTATGTAATTGTAATATACAAATGCTGTAAGACATAAATAAAGTGATTTTTTTTTTTTTTTTTTAAATCACAGACTTATGTTTACATTTATATACAGATTTTGGATGGTTTCTGAATTACGTAAAATTTGGACTTATGGACAGATTTCCAGAACGGAACCCTTACGTAAGTTGGGGAGCCTTAGTCACTTCCCCCATCCATATTAGAGTATAATGGGTGTACAGGTTACTGTACACCCATTTGTCTCCCAATACTCTAGGAGAAGTTTTTTTTCAACAATATCTGCAGAAACATCATACTCTGCCTGAGCCTTATGACCTTATGAGCTGAGCCTTATGACCTGCCTTTCACACAAGTGGAATTAACCACTGCACTTACTACCTCAAAGGTAGCAAATGCTACCTTTGAGGTATCATATCATAACTGAATATCATTCTCTAGAGCTGTTGCTATACCTCTATAACCAGATTTATTTGGAAGATTGGTTTCCCGGTGTAGGGCAATCATCCTTGCATTCCCAAAACCAGGGAAGGACCCAAAATTCCTAACAATTCTGAGTGGCAAACTCAGACGTGTTCATGGGCTGCAACAATTCTAGGAGATTTACAGGCTACACTGGTGTGCATGCAACACACCAATGTGGCATTAGCAAAAGAAATATTTTCGTGCATTTTCTCCTGCACAAAAACACTATCTCACTACTAACAGTACCTTCTGAAGCTCTGTATAATTTATGAATTTTATTTTAATTTTATATTAGTGTATTGCCTCTAAATATCATCATTTATCATTATTTTCATATAGGTGTAACACTGTTAAGCTGTAAAAGCTGACAACACTTGAGGGCTACACAACAAATATTTCAGGGGCCCACAGCTCGTTCGTGAAACTGTCCATTTGACATGTCCACTCTACCATTTTTAACTCAACTCAACTCTTCCCATTGTATAGGTTATTTCCCAAGTATTAAAATCTCACATTTTGCAATATTAAAATGTAGACCTATCAGTAACTAATTAGTTGCAGGTAGATGCTAAACTTAGTGACCAGTAACTAAGCCTACCTAATTCATCCTCAAATGGTGCTACTTGATATTGGCTATTAACCAATCTCTCAACCTTCATTATCATCTACAAATTTTGACATCATGCCATGTGTCCTTTCATCAATGTCATTGCAAGACCTATCCCTGAGGGACCTCACTTCCAGCCCTAGCTGTAAAAGAATTTTTTCGCTGGCTGATTAGAACAATTCACCTAACCTCTTTCCATGATTGAAGATGGCAGGTTTGTTGACCTCTTTTCTCCTCTGAATGTGTCTGTTTTCTCCTGTAATTCTTTTTGTGGGAGTCTTATTCCAAATTTTCTTTCAGTGTTTCTGATCTGAAAAGAGTCATTTTTGTCTTTATATTTAATAGATATGTAACTGAGATATTTCCCTCCATCATTGCATGTTTGCAAGGATGGAGGGAAATATATCTGTTATTTATCCATCCTTATCATTGCTATATATATTTTCAAGTGTGGCTTTAAGGTTCCCTTAAAAATAATAGGTGTCAGTTTCAGATATTGATCTTATGGAATCAAACAACTAATAAGACAAAACACCAAAGATTTGTTGGAAAAATGCTATATATAGTGAGTTCTTTATGCATGTTTAAATTATGCGAATTTAAAATAACGTGTGGCAACCATATTAACAGAAAGCACCATGAGAGGTGGATCACATACCCAAACAGATATTCAACCTCGATGAAACAGGTTTATATTGGGAAAAAATGCCTGATCACATTTATATATTTCCATTTCTGGCTTAAAGGCAACAAAAGATTGGTTAATGCTTCTGTTTGGTGCTAACATTAGTAGAGGCATGTGATGCAAGAAAGCAAGCTTATGCAGCACCAGCCAAAAAAAACCCACTCCCATTTCATCCCTCTGTTCGTTCGAAATACCTTCCAGTTGAGCCTTAAATTTATTTAGGCTAACTTACACAAGGGATGGAAGTCTGTTCCACCAACCAACCAACCAACCAACCACCCGCTGGCTAAAGTCAAATTTCCGCACAATTATCCTACATCTGTCTTTCCTCAATTTGAATTTATGCCCTCTCAGGTGATTATTCTGAGCAAGAGGAAGAATCCCATCAGCATTGAGCACGCTCAAACTATTCAAGGCTTTATACCTCTATCAGATCACATTGCCGGTGCCTAGTCTCGAGACACTGTAATTTGCAAAACTTAAGCCTTTCTTCTTAAGAGCAACCCTTTGTTCCATTCACTAATCTTGTTGCCCTTCTCTTTACTCGTTCAAGCAGCTCTACATCCTTCTTGAAATGAGGCCTCCAGACCTGTAAACAGTACTAAAGGTGTGGCCTCAATCTTACTCCTCAATCAGATCACTTGCAAGGTGATCTCATTGAGGGGTATGACCTGACCATTGCCTTATACAGAAGGATAATCACCTCCTTATCCCTGCTAGAAAAATTCCTGTATATCATTGACAAGACACCATGAGCTACTCTTACAGCCCATCTGCACTGTTCAGAAAACTTCATATCTGCCTGCACAATTACCCCCAGGTCCTTTTCATTCTCTAACACTGTTAGTGTAGTACCACAGAGTTTATACGTTACTCTGGGGTTACTGTTTCCCATATGTAGTACTTTATTTTTGTCAATGTTAAACTTCATTTACAACCTCTCAGCCCATCTGCTCAACCTTTCCAGATCCTGTTGCAGCAGCATACTCTCAGTAGTGTCCTTAAAAACCCTGCCAACCTTTGCATCATCTGCAAACTTGGACATTAAGCTTGATATACCATCATCAATATCATTTATAAATGCAGAAAACAAAAATAGACCCAACACTGTACCCTGAGGGACTCCACTAATAACACTGAACCCTGAGGGGCTCCACTAATAATATTAGTCCACGATGAGCAGTGTCCATTGATTACCACTCTCTGTCTTCTTCCCCTCAACCACCCCTTTATCCATAGCAGCAATTTGCCTCCAATGCCACACTGCTCCAATTTTTGCAGCAGTCTTCCATGTGCAACAGTATCAAAAGCCTTTCTAAGATCCAAATGTATAATATCAAAATTATTCCATGCATCCAGTTCTTTTGTGACTGCATTCAGTCAAATTGGTCAGGCAAGACTTTCCCTTAACAAAACTATGCTGTGTCCGAGCTATAACTAAAGTCCTGTCTAGATGATCTTTGCAGTGCTTCTTTAACCAGTGCCTCCATTAATTTTCCGGGAACAGAAGTTAAACTCATAGGTCTATTTTTACTTGTGTCAGCCTTTGATCCTCCTTTGTGAATTCGGGTCACATTTGCACATCTCTAGTCTATGGGTACCTCCCCTGAGTCCAAAGAAGCTCCCATAATTATGGCTAAGGGTTTGCTTACTTCCTTTCATATAACTGGATAGATCCTATCCACCTCAGGTGTCTTTTTTATGTTTATCCTCAACAATTTCTCCTCCACTTTACTCTCAGTTATTACAAAATCATCTAGCTCACTGCCAGAGTTTACTTCACCTCTGGCATCCCCCTTCCTGAATAACTCCTTATGTGTGAATGTAGATGCAAAATACTCGTTTAGTTTGTTAGCCACCTGAGCAGGATACTCAACTGTTGAACCGTCAATATCCAGTGGACCAATTTGATCCATTCCTTTCCTTCTAGAGTTTACATAGGTAAAGAACTCTTTGTTGTTTTTCTTGGCATCCTTTGCCAAGGATTTCTCATAATCTGCCTTTGCCTGCCTAATCTCCTTTGTGACTTAGTTACAGATCAGCTTATATCTATCATAGGCTTCCATGTCACCCATTAATTTATATGTATCCCATGCATTTTTCTTCTCATCCATATGTCTCATTAGTTCATCTGACATCCATTTAGGCCTAAACCTTGAACAATATTTCTTAGTTGGTATGTAACGCCTAGTAGCTTCCAAGATTAATTCTTTGAATGCTTCCCATTTTGAATTTGCTGTTGGTAACATCATCAGTTGGTCCCACCTTATAGAATTTAAATACTGTCTCAGACCATTGTAGTCGCCTTTACGAAAGCAAAAACCCTTCCCTGTACTCCTGATTGTAGTTACATCTTTGAGTAAATCCCACTTCAGCACACTGTGATAACTGCCACCTAGTGGTTCCTTTATCTGCAGATTCTTAATGCATGAACAATCACTACTGATAATCAGACCAAGAGTGTTACTCCATCTAATTGCCTCTCGAACATGCTGATGTAGAAAACAATCATCCAATAAATCCCCAAAACCCTTGCCAGTGTGTGTGTGTGAGTGACCAACCCACAAATTCTAGTCAATATCTGGGAAATTAAATCCCCCATTATTATTATTTCGTATGGCAAAAAATGAGGATACATTTGTAACAATGTCAAAAAATAAATAAATAAATTACAATAAGCCTAAAAACAATATTTACAGAAAAAAATTATAAGTAACATTTGATGAATTAAAATGTAATGTCCAGTTTATTCAGCCACTTAATAGCATCATCAGTAACACTATGTAGATCTTGGATGGAGCCTTCAAATCTCCTCTTTGGGCACTCCGAGATGACATGCTGGATGGTCTGGGGCACGTTGTCACAGTCGCAGAATGGGTTTTCAGTTTTTCCCCACTTATGCAACCAAAACTTTCATCTTCCGTGATTTGTTCGGATTCTGTTCAGGGATGTCCATTCCTTTCTTGGTAAGTTGAAACCTGGAACAGCTCTGCATGGATCACTGACTAAGCCCAGGTGGTCGGGATTTGAAGTAGTCCAGTCTTCGCGCCAGGTCTGGTCAGCATTAAAATGTGACTTGATAAGTTTCTCGCCTAGCTTCCATGAGGGGTTCCTAGACTTCAATCTCTCCGGCTTCTGGGGGTTGCAATCCTGATGTATGGGCAAGTGAGGATTTCTTTGACATTTCTGCCATTCTTTCAGCAAGGCTATTTCTCTTCTTATATGAGGGGGATAGATGTTAGATAACACTGGTAGCCATTTTAAAGGTGTCGATTTAATGGTGCCTGATATTGTCCTCATTGTGTCATTCAGTTGGATATCAACTTTTACAGAGTGTGCACTATTAAGCCATACGGGGCAACAATATTCTGCAACTGAGTAGACTAGGGCAAGGGCTGATGTTCGTAGCACCGTTTGCGTTTGCTCCCCAGCCTGTTCCACTGAGTTTATGCAAGATGTTATTCCTAGTTTTTATCTTTGCTGCAATATTACAAAGGTGTTGTTTATACGTCAGTGTTCGGTCCATTATAATTCCCAGATATTTTGGGAAAGGGTTGTGTTTCAGTCGTTGACCTTTATATTCCACTTGTGGCATATAGTTAGCCCTATGATTATCCAGATGAAAACAGCTAACTTCGGTTTTATTTAAATTAGGTTTAAGTCGCCATGTGTGAAAATATTTATTCAGGTTATGAAGATCCTTTGTAAGTACAATTTCGGCTGCATTGAAGTCAGTAGACTGGGAGTCAGGGCTATGTCATCTGCGTACATGAATTTCCTAGAAGCAGTTGTTGGAAGATCTGCAGTATAGATATTAAATAATAATGGAGCTAGAACTGATCCTTGTGGTAAACCATCATTTAATATATAGGGCTTGCTCACTCTGCCATTTAAGTGTACTTCAAACACTCTGTTGCATAACATATTGTTAAGCAGGATCGCGAGGGGCTTACAAGGAATAATCTTCAAAAATTTCAGAATCATTCCTTGTCGCCATACTGTGTCATAAGCTGATGTCAAGTCCACAAAGACTGCAATGGTCTTCTTCTTATCTTGGAATCCGTTCTCGATATGGCTGGTAAGTGCCAGTACCTGATCGCAGCAGCTTCGGCCTGGTCGGAATCCGGCTTGTTCAATTGGTATGTGTTGGAAGGTTGTGGATGAAATTCTATTGTAAACCATTCTTTCAATTAATTTATAACATATATTTAAAAGTGCAATTGGGCGATAATCTTCAGGGCAAGATCCACTTTTCCCAGGCTTTAGGATGGCAACTATTTTAGTTCTCTTAAACAAAGACGGGAACCTACCATTCTGCAAGATGTCATTAAAAAATTTAACTAGCCAATTCAGAGCTCTTGGACCACAATGTTTCAGGAACTCTGGATATATTCCGTCCACTCCAGCTGCTTTGCCTGGTTTTATTTCCTTCAGAGCTGTTGAAATCTCTGCAATTGTGAATTCTCCTGAGAATTGGGAGGTTGTTTCAGACAAGGATAGTCTAGTTCTTAATTCCTTCTTAAGTTTTTTGACTTCAACTTTGTTAGTATCGGTTGGTCTCTTGGAAATGTTGACAATTCTCTTGGCTACTTTTCCTGGGGATACTTCTGAGCTCTTATTAATATATTTGGGAGTACTACTTCCGAGTTTCCTCAGAAGTGTCCATGCTTTTCTGCTTGAGTGTTGGAAATTCATACCTGCTGTCATTATGTTCCATTTTTCTTTCCTAGCAGAGTCTAAGCATTGCAATAGTTCATCAGCAATTTCTGTTCTATTGCTAAGTTGGTATTCTTCATATAGCTCATCACATCTTCTGTTCCAGCCAGGAATGTATTCTTTCCTATATCCTCTGGGAATATGTTTCTTTGCTATGGAGCATATTAAACCAACAAATCGCTTATAATTGTCGGTTTTTGATGGGATCCATTGAATATTGTGATCCACTTCATTAGTGAAGGCTTCCCAGTGAGCTTTTCCAAAGTTCCAGCGAGGTACAGGCTTTGATCTTACTATTGGAACTTCGGTGCAAATTTTTACAAGAATTGGTCTATGCTGACTACAAGGAAAATTATTCAAAACTTTCCTGCTACACTGCAAAGGTCTTCCGCACTCATCTCTTGAGACAAAACAGAGGTCTGGGTTGGTATCTTTGTTCCATCTGCCTGAGTGAAAGGAACCTTTCTCTTTTGCATCATACATTAAGAAAACATCCTCGACTTCAGACCAGGCCATCACACCAAGGCCATCTGCATTAGTCTCAGCATAGCCCCAAAGAGTACTCCTACTGTTGAAATCTCCCATAATAATTGATGGATGATGCACATTCTGGATAGCTTGTTTACACCAAGGTCGAGATGGTGGTTTATAGATATTTATTATTTCCAGGCCCATCACCCCAACCCTGGTAGTGAAAATGTCATTAATGCTTATGTCCAAAATTTCTATTTGGTCAATTTTATTTCGGATATGCGTAGTGGTACCATAGCTTTTATGGAAAGTAGCCGCGACAAGGCTGTATCCTGGAAATTTACATCTAGAGTAAAGTTGGTTTTGATCTTCACAGTGTGTTTCTTGTAGCAGCACAACATCTACATGGTAGTCGTTAAGCACTTTTAAGAGGTAGTCACTTTTTGATCAGCTTATACCCTCAATATTAAGTTGAAGAATATTCAGAGGGTGTCCTATGTTCTTTGTTGTTGTTTGGTTCTGAAAGGAGCCATTTAGATTAGGATAATGTTCCATGTTCTAAGTATTAATATAATGTATCCTCTAATTGCTGGGATATCCAAAAGCAGAGCTTGAGGTCCAGCAGCCAACGCAGTTGCTCACTTAGCACCACCTGGGAGACACGTGTAGGGCAATTTAAGGTTATTCCTACGGACGTGTAGCAACGTTTGTCTCCCATTATAAGACTCTTTGATTTACTGGCCCACTCTATTTCCCTGTACAGTTCCTTATTATATTCATCAGAGTCTTTAGGCCTATAGCACACTCCTACTCTCAATTTTGATCTCCCAATGCTTATGTCACACCAAACTGACTCGACAGTGCACTGTCCAGCAATGTCGACTGGCTTCACTTCCTTGGATTTTATGTGTTTCTCAACTAATAGCATAACTCCTCCTCCTCCCTTCCTATCCTTTCTGTACACATTGTACGTCCAAATTCCAGTTCTGCATTCCTTATATCTGTGTGACACCATGTCTCTGATATCCCAACAATATCTGCCTTTGATGTTTTGAGCAATACCTCAAATTCATCAAATTTATTTACCAAACTTCTAGGATTGGTGTACACGCAAGTATACATGCACCTGTTCTTTTTCTTAGCTACCGTAACACAACCCATGTGTTTACTTGTACCGCAATGGCTCTCAGCAGTCTCTGAAGTAACTTGCATCTTGTTTTCCAGGCTGCTGCTCATTCCAATAGAAGCAGTGCAAGAATCACTTTCACCTCTGCCAGTGGCTACTGTTAATCTATTAGTCCTTGTATTCCCCCAATCTAGCAGCTTTCCGACCCACCTAACACTGCCTCGATAGCATCAGCAAATATTCTTGCACCCTTTCTATTTAAGTGTATCCCATCCCTGTAGAAGCAGTCTCTCCTGTTAACAAGTACAGACCAGGCTGAAAAAAATTCTACCCCTTGAACCTTGCACAATCTTTCCACGGCCGAATTTATCGACAAGGCTCCCATCATATACTCCCTCCTATCGTGTCTGGGCAGAATTGCAGACACTTTCAAATTCAACCCTAATTCACGGCTTTTTTTCAACAGTGACTTGTTGTTGTTTTTGGTTTTTTTAGGAGCATTAGCAACTAAGGCCATATTGCTCCGGGATATGCGGTGGTCATTCCCTGAATGACCTTTCCGCATCCTCCCTATTTGGTGGTGACGGGCTCGAACCCCGGTCTAATCAAGAAGCGTGTGTTACGCACTGCTGCTCCTTCCCACCTGGATACGGAGGCGCCACAGTGACTTGTACGTGTTAAGTAATTCCGCCAGTCTCCTACTCTTAATGTCATTAGTGTCAAGGTGTACAACAATATCACCTTTTTTGCCCTTAAAAGATGATATCCGCTCTACAATGTCATCAACCTTTGCCCCTGGCAGACATACCATGGTCCAATTCTTTTTACATATCATGTTCCCCGTTTCCCTGACAATAGAATCACCAATTAGTTCATTTGGGACCAGCAAATTCTGCCTTGGAGGTTGCCGCTGTGTTGCGTGATGATCAAGTGGAATCTCTGGCGTTGATGTGGGCAGCTGAGAGCTTGATGGGCCCCTCAATTTAGATCCTTCGAGGGCATCCACCCTGTCCTTCAAGCTCTTATATAGGCCGATAACAACGCTGAGTTGTCGCCTGATTTCCTTACATCGCGCGTGCGCACACACACACACACAAAGACATCCCCCATGGCAATATCATGTCCCGTACCCGATTGCTCCACAAACATCAAGCAAGCAGTGCATTTTAAAAGGCTGCGATTCAGAGGGCAACTGCCCCCATCAGTTCTCCCCTGAGCCACAGCACTCCCATTAGCTTGAGCATTTTGCTTTGCTGCTCTGGTCTTAATCATGATTTCGATTTAATTTCGATAAAATTTCAATTTCAGTACAAAATTATAACCCTAAACTTGTATCCCAACACAGTTATTACACTATATATCTATATATATATTTCAGTATTGAGTATTATCTACGAGTACCGTTTATATAACTTCCGTATCAAGTTATGTATTAATTAATTATGTTACGTTTGTAAAATCTAAGTCGTTATATGTATTTAATCTCCTTTATATGTAGTTAAAAAGTACAATTTAATTGACAATGAAGTTTAACAAGATTAATAGAGTTTACTGATTAATTGACAATATCATATAACGTAATATTGTCCCTTTCTATACTAAGCTAACGCTATCTAATTCGGGATATAACGTATCGTATAACAATGACGGGAAGTTATGAACATTAAATCTACGGACACTTAAGTATTAATTAACTTCCAAAATCTCTCTGTCTCAATTTAGAATAAACCAAGGATCTTGACTAGGTCTATAAGCTACTTATAGAAAATAATTTAATATAACAATTGGTCAATATAGCGGCTAAATATGGCTAAAAAACTTCTCGTTCAGCAGAGCTGCAAAACTTGTAACATGTGGATTGGATACTCTTATCGATACTAAGTAATAACCTACGAAATCTCTATCTAAGTATCGTAACTAGGAATATAAAGCTACTCTAGAAAATAAGTTAATATGCCAATTTAAGCTAATAAAACAGAAAAAACTTCTCTATTTCCAGGAGCAGTAAAAACTTCGCCTGAACAAGGCTACTCTCATTCCATAAAAAAAAAAAAAAAAAAAAAAATGGCGAGTCATATACTGAAACCTGGGTGCATTTACCACTATCAAAACCTTTGTGCCCCTAAATTTACGACAGGTTGTACATGCCCACGTAGTGGTACTCAAACTTAAAGGGCGGATGACTGCTGTTATTTTCAGAAGTTATCTTGGATCTCATTTATGACCAGAATCGGAAGTGCATCAAAGGCAGAAGAAATTCCTTTAGACAATTTACTAATTCCTAATAATGCCACAAGCCATCCACCCAGTAATGTTATTTCATCTGTAATTAAATCTTACAGATGAAGGCCCAAATCTGTTAACTGATGAAGACTGTAATCTTGAATGAAGCTGTAAAGTTCAACATAAAGTTATGCTAGAACTTGGTTACAACTAGGGCTTGCATAAAACCGAGAAATTTCAAAACCGAGTTTAACCGAAGTTTACCCTTAAAACCGGTTTTAAAACCGATTTTCTCAGACTTAGGGAAAATAATTAAAAACTTATAACACAGGTATTTATTTAACTTGGGTAGATTGTACAAATCGTAATCAAATCTTTTAAACAAAATCTATCACCTCTTATAGTAAAAAAAATAAAAAAATTAAAATGCTCCAAAAAAGTAACCAGCTTGAGATTATACAAAATTACAAATTGTATTCAAATCCTTTGAATAAAAACTATCTTCTTGTATAGTAAACAAAAAAAAAATAATAATAATAATAAATAAATAAAAATAATGTGAAAAAAAAAAAAAACAGCTTGGGGAAATTACTTTACTATTTATTGCCCAGCTTTTTTCTGAAAATGATACTTTAAAAATCACAGTATATTAAGCATTTTTCGTGATAGACTTGACCTTATTTTTGTGTTAAAGAGACCAGTGATCGAAAACACTCTCTCAGATTGGACACTTGTTGGTTTAATGGTCAGCAGTGCTCTATAAACTTTCTCTAGCTTTTCACTTCTACTGCTAGTTGCCTCCAAAATTTTAAATTCTTTGCTGATTTCCAATTCACTCAGATATTTTGAAAGTTATTCAGTTAATCTCTTTATTCATTCTCTCGCATGAGTGTATCTCCAACATCAGAACTAGATGAGTCTTTGTTTTCTTCTAAAAGAACAGTTCGTTTATTTTCAGTTTCTTCATTCAACACTAAGACTCCTTCGGAATGTTTTGCAAATAATCTCTGATAAATCTCTTCAGCATGCTTTTTCAAAACTTGCTTACTTGGAAAATCAAAAGTTCTTGAACCTGAATCTTCTTTCCTAAAATTTTTGGGGTTGTGTAGATAGCTCAGCAAAGCCACAGTTTGGCAATTTTGTCTTGCATTGTAACGCTGCAAAAGGCTTTGGTGAAACTTTAAAGCAAATGGGTTTTCTGCTGTATCAAGCTTAGTAAGCAGAAATTCTATTGAAGACTCTGCTTTAAGTAAGTCTATATCTTCTGAGGTTATAGCCTTCAGAATCATTTCAACTGGTCGCAAAGTTTCACATAGCAATTCAAGTGTTTTCCAGTCATCGTCAGACACAGCTTCAGTTGACAGTACTGCACATAGAGCATTTGGAATGCAATTTTTCAATTTAAAAAAATCTCTCAATCATATAGAATATGCTATCCCATGTAGTCTTGCAATCTAATATAAGTTTATATTCTTTCCCATTAAATTTTGCTTTAACAAAATTTTGTAATATGTCATTTTTGGTAGGCGATTTTCGAAAAAGCTTGCAAATTTTTCTGACTTTGTTAATAGTTTCTGCAATATTGGCCATTGGATTGAAGAAATAAATGAGCTCATCGGTAAAGTCGGTTTGATAAAGCATGCCTTTCTGTCTTTCTTCAACTTCTTCATCATCACTACTTTCTTCATTATTTTCATTTTCTTCATTGTCTTTGGGAGACTCAGAGACTGTGGCACCATAATTGATTGCTTTTTCATAAAATACATCTATAACTGACAGATGTATACAATGGGCTATATATCGTTGATGATTAGGCGTAATTTTCTTGCCAAACTTAATCATCATTTCTGCTCCATCGGTGGTGCAGGCAACAATATCCTCATCCAAGTTCAAACAAAATTCCTTTAAGTGTCCATTCACAATTTGCTCAGTTCTTCTGCTATCAAGTGAACCATTAATTTCAATAAGACCTAACGACCAATGATTGTCTTTTGAATGCAGATTTATATTCATATACCTTTTATTTTGTATAGACGTATATTCGTCTAGAGTCAGTGAATACCGTGCACCCAAAACCAGTGAATTTTTGAAATGCTGAATGAGTTCTTCTTTCTTAGTTTTATAATAATTCAGAACCATATTTTTAACTCCATTCACTGAGGCTGGTGGTAATTTATCGTATTTATTTCTCTGAAGGTGAAGGCTTGATTGTATAAACTCAGTCTTGGCAATTGAATTAAAAGAAAATCCATCTAAAGCAGCTAATTTTGAAATCTCTTCTTCCATAGATTTTTTAACGATAAAGTTTTCTGTTCTTACCATTTTTACGGGAGGTTCACTGTTATCTTGTTTAATGTCAATCTGATGAATTTTCTTTAAATGCAACATCAAAGATGATGTAGATGACTTCATTATCTTCTGACATTTCGAACATTGTGCTTCATCTTTGCTTTTTTGAGCAAAATAATTCCATACATTTGATTTCATCTTAGACATTAAAAGTAATAAATATAAATATTTGAATGCGGTTTTAAAAGCTCAGTTTCGGTTTTAACAACTCAATATGAAAACTGGATTTAACCGGTTTATAAAACCGGTTTGCAAGCCCTAGTTACAACTATGCTAGAACTTGATTACTACTATAATTTGTAGTGTGAGAAGAGGCAACGTGCAAAGCAACTAGCTCTGGATTCCTTTTCGAGCACTCAAGGGAGCAGTCAAGTGAATACTCTAACTCCCGGGTTAGTGTAGCATCCCCACCTATCTGGTCTGAATCCGAGGGAATGGAATCTAACTGTGATGATCTCTCTCTCTCTCATCAATCTGAACAAGGCCACCCTCCATCCCAATCGCTCACACTCTCTCTCTCTCTCTCTCTCAGTTGTTGTTTGTGTTATTTTGTATACGTTAATTATAGTGAACATACTTTTCCTTACTATACAAAAAAAAATAAAATAAATATATCAATGAAGATGAATAAATCTCTTTGATTGTTCACTATTTTCCTTAGAATGCTCACTCTTCCAACCAAAGGAAATGAATGTTATATGTACCGGTAGAGGTAACTTAACTAGATGTGAGAGTTACTCTCATAGGCCTATCATCAGATTTTTTTTGGTGATTATTTACATTACTTGTGAATTTAAATTGCTCGAGACGTTCTGGAACGTCACTTTCACATAAATTGAGATATCACCGTATTTCTTGTAGCACATATTTGTCAGAAGCCGTTGAACACCATGCCTGCATGAGGCAAATGCGTAACGCATTTTGTTTCTCCATATTTTTTGATTACTGTTACAATAGTTGGTTGGAAGCAAGCAATAACAGTACTGCTATGTTTCTCTTAATGAAAAGCAATTCTTTAAAGGTGCTGCTCTTTCAGTAGAAAACTCCCATTGATGATGGCATGCTAGACTGAACTATCTACTACTTTTTTTTTCCACAGATCAAATTTGAATATAATTTTTTTTTTTTTTTTATGAAAACTCCAAACACGAGAGGTGTTAGAACCTATAGTACTACTTACTACCATGATTGGGTTGGAGGTTGAGAAGACGAAAGAAGATATTTATTGACATTAGACTATAACTTCTCTAGACTGTAATTTTCAGGAAATACGTATGAAGGAAGGATGTTGTTATTATTTGTTATTTGGTTTTTAGGAGCATTAGCAACTGAGGCCATATTGTCCGGAATATGTGGTTGCCATTCCCTGACCTTTCCGCATCCTCCGTATTTGGTGGTGATGGGCTCGAACCCGGTCTAATCAAGAAGCGTGTGCTACGCACTGCTGCTGCTCCTTCCCACCTGGCTACGGAGGCGCCATGAAGGAAGGTTGTTCCAGAAAAGAGCAGTTGAATGAATAAACAAGGAAGATGAAAAGTTGGTTCTGTGAGTTTGAAGTTGGACAGTAAATGGATGTTGGCTGGTGGCGGCACATGTTCGGACTGTTTTGAAAGAGACAGCGGGAATTATAGAAGCCAATTCAGAAGAATAGTGCACACGGAAGTATCTGCAGAAAATGCATGCCGCAGAAACAGTACATCTATGAGACAGCGAGTGGAGAGACTCCGTTAGAGATGAGTCATTAATTAACCTAACAGTCCTCTTCTGAATGGAATCTAGAAGCGTGAGAGAGGTTTTGGGGGAACTGCCCCAATATGGGAACAATATTCAATGGTAGGGCGGATTTGCGATTTGTACAGAGTGAACAGTTGTTTGGAAGAAAAGTAATGCCGAGAACGAAAGAGAAAACCAAGTTTTTTAGATGCAGAGGAAGCAATATTTGTGATGTGCTTGTGCCAAGAGAGATTAGAAGTCAGGTTAATCCCCAAAAGAGATATATCATTTTGCCTAGAAATCGGAGTGTCTCTAAAGATAAGCATAGGAGCAGAAGAATCCTTTTTGTGAGATGTAAGACAAGACTAAGTTTTAGAAGAATTGAAATCAACTAAGTTGTCTTTGCCCCGCTGGGGAATTACCTGGAGATTGGAATTTAAGGAATTGGTGGTGGATATTCGAGAAGTTAAAGCTGATTGAGCAGGACAAGATTTCTCAAAATGGAAAGTGGAATGCAATGTCCTATCATCGGCAAAACTATTGATAGGATTTCCAGTCAATGAAAGAAGGTCATTAATATAAAAGACGAAAAGAGTGGGGGAAAAGCTGAATGTTGGGGGACACCACCATTAGTGGAGAAGTTAGAAGACAGAGAGCTATCTACCATCACCCTCAGTGAGCAATCAGAGAGAAAACTGGATAACCAATTACAAAAAAAAATAGGCAAACCAAGAGAAGAAAGCTTGTTTAGAAGACCTTTATGCCAAACACGATCGAAAGCCTTTGAGATGTCAAGAACAATTGCTTGTGTTTCACCAAATTTTTCCATTTAATTTGTCCATAAATGGGTAACATGAGCCAGAATATCACCAGTGGATCGACACTGACGGAATCCATACTGGCGATCGTTGATCAGACAGAAGGTGTCTAGATAGTTTAAGAGTCGGCGGTTAATTGATTTCTCCATTACTTTACAAAGAGTAGAAGTAATTGCAATGGGATGACAGTTGGATGGGAGGGATTTGTCACCCATTTTAGGAACTGGCTGGATATGAGCAAATTTCCAAGCAGAACGAAGAACCTTTGGAATAAGAAAGTTAAAAAAAAAAGGCGGCAGAGAACAGGAGTAAGTTCCGGAGAACAGGTTTTGAGAACAAGTGGAGAAATACCATCGGGAACTGGGGCTTTCTTAGCATCAAGGTTTGTCAAAATCCTTCTGACATCCTTTTGACGGAAGACCACAGGTGGCATTGAATGGAGCGTGTTGGGAATGGTGGGAGGTGTTTTACCAAGATCATTAATACACGAGTTGGAAGAAAAATGGGATGCTAGCAGGTCAGCTTTATCCTTGGCTGAAATGACAACAGAAAGATCTGGTTTTGACAGAGATGGCAGCAGAATGGGCAAAAGTTGCGGCCAATAGCTTTGGCAAGAGACCAGAATTGCTTGGCTACTATTAGGGCAAGAAGGACGTTTTCTACTCTTAGCCTTGTCAAAATCTAGTTTGGACTGATTAACAACTGCTTTACAATTGTTGCGAGCTTTGGTGTAGGCAGAAAATGAAACTGAAGAATTGGAAGCAAGCCAATTACGATATGCAACATTCTTCTCTTGAACAGCCTGAGCACATTTATTGGAAAACCAAGGTTTAGATGAAGGACGAGATTTTAAAGTGGAGTGTGGGATAAAGGATTCCATTCCTGCAAGAATAATTTCACTGATACGATCTAAGCAAACGTTGACAGAAGTTTTGAAACAGTCATCCGACCAAGGAAAAGAAGAAAAGAAGTCTCGCAGGTCATCCCATTTTGCATTCTTGTAATGCCAAACAACACGAGGTTGGGAGTAGCCATGAGATAAAGGTTTCATTGGTGAAGAGACAATCACCATGTTGTGATCTGAAGTGCCTAAAAGACCTCTCACTTCGACCGTGTACCTAGAAGGGTTGTTTGTGAGAAAAAGATCAAGTGTGTTGGCTGTATGGTTACAATTGTCCGGTATTCTTGTAGGTAAATGAACAATCTGTGCTAGGTCATTAGTAATTGCAAAAGCCTCAGCATCTTGACCTGCTGGGTCGGTGTGACTAGAAAACGGAAGCCAGCTGGAGTTGTGAACATTAAAATCACCAAGGAAAATTACCTCACCGTTAGGAAAGTTGGACTGGAGAAAGTCAAGTTGCAAAGAGAGGAAGTCAAAGAGCTCCAAGTGATTAGTGGAGTCGGGAGAACGGTAGAGACAACAGATGAATTTGACACAGTGAGGGAAAGAGATTTTAAGCCAGAGAAGAACGAAAAGAGGAGATTTCAAATTACCAAGTCTCTGACTGGTAACATCAGAAGGGACATATGCACAAGTACCACCTTTGAGGCAAAAGGAATCATACAGCGAATAATTTGCGCAACTGAGATGAGCAGTAGTTGAATCAACTGCTAACTGAGATTCTGTCAGAAAAAGTATATGGGGTTTGGCAGACTGCAAGAGGAAATGGACATTGTTGAGATCAGAACTGAGACCACGTATATTTTTGAAATGAATTGTTTCGGAAATGTGTTTCGGAGGTTTAGGTCTTTTCGTAGATAAGCTTACTCGGCATAAGCTTAGCGGCCGGCCTGTGAACACCGTTTTAGAGCTGTAAGGAATGTAAAGAAGATTGGATATCTTCATGATGTTCATAATAACCTCAAAAGTCATCAGTCATACTGCATGATGGAAGAGATGGGGAAGAGTTGACCGGAACTTAGCTCTGGAGATTAAACAGGAGTTCCAACACTTCAAGCCTCCAATAAGCAAAGTGGTGGTATTATACCGGTTGATCAAAGTCATCTCCCAACTAGTATTGCCTGGTAAACACAGAGGGGTGCCAGGCCTCCATGTGGTGTGGGCACTACATCTCGTCGTCTACTTATCTGGGTGGTCACCCATAGTGTGCTTGTGCATTGAGGTTATAACCAGGATCACTAACAGTCCCACCATCATGAAGGTGCAATCAAAGGATTTGGCTGTCACAGACCGTCCTAACTTCGCTGAAATTGAGTACATTTGACTTGAATGTCATCTCAATATCAGTTCCATCAGCATTTTAGACTTCCACCAGGTAGCAAATACAGCTTGTCTGGTATATCTGAGAGAATGTCTGTGACAATGTCGGTTACAGGCTCCGAAAAAAACGATGTGTTTGCTTTTTATTTACATATTGTTATTTTATATTGTACTTAATACGTAGTCTTATAGTTCTAATTACGCTGGTTATTTTTATTTCAATTTATATAAACAGTTTTTGTAGATATATGTAATACTTTATAAAACCGTTATTTCGTTCGAATATTGCAGGCATTGTTTTTGTATATAGTGATAGGGAATTTAAAATTTTAATTGAGGTAGCTAGGTAGCTCTAACGTATTATAGAAACAATAATATGCTTCACTGTTTCAATTAGATAGCGTAGTATTCACATTTAATTAATTTAATTTATTGATTTTATTAATTTAAAGTATCATGCCCCAAACTAGAGCAGCAAAGCAACGGGCACAAAGTGGCAGGAGTGCTGTGACTCGAGGGAGAATTGAGGGGGGGGCGATTCTCCAACGCATCACAGCCTAAAAAAATGTGCAACATGTGAAATGTTTGCCGAACTATCTGGAACGGAACATGATATTGCCATGGGGGATGTCTTTGTGTGTGCGCGATGTAAGGAGTGTAAGGAAATCAGGCGACAACTCAGTGTTGTTATGGGCCTATATGAGAGTTTGAAGGACAGGGTGGATACCCTCGAAAGATCTAAATTGAGGGGCCTATCAGGCTCTCAGCTGCCCACATCAACGCCAGAGCAGGGCAAAGGTTGATTAGTATTAGTAGAGGCATTTAATGCAAGAAAGCAAGCTTATGCAGCATCAGCCAAAAAAAAAAAAAAAAAAAAACCCCACTTCCACTTCACAACTCTGTTCGTTCAAAATACCTGTCCAGCTGAGCCTTAAACTTATTTAGGCTATCAATCTCCACCACAAGGGATGGAAGTCTGTTCCACCAACCAACCACCCGCTGGCTAAAGGCATATTTCCGCGCATCTATCCTACATCTGTCTTTCCTCAATTTGAATTTATGCCCTCTCAGGTGATTTTTCTGAGCTAGAGGAAGAAACCCATCAGCATTGAGCATGCTTAAACCATTCAAGGCTTTATACACCTCTATCAGATCACCTCGCTGGTGCCTAGTCTCCAGACACTGTAATTTGCAAAACTTAAGCCTTTCTTCGTAAGAGCACCCCTTTGTTCCATTCACTAATCTTGTTGCCCTTCTCTGTACTCGTTCCAGCAGCTCTACATCCTTCTTGAAATGGGGCCTCCAGACCTGTATACAGTACTCTAGGTGTGGCCTGACCATTGCCTTATACAATGGAATAATCACCTCCTTATCCCTGCTGGAAAAATTCCTGTATATCATTGACAATACTCCATGAGCTACTCTTGCAGCCCGTCTGCAATGCTCAGAGAACTTCAATGATGACGTTGTACAGCAGATATCATCTTTTAAGGGCACAAAAGGTGATATAGTTGTACACGTTGGCACTAATGATATCAAAAGTAGGAGACTGGTAGAATTACTAACAAGTACATGTCACTGATGAAAAAAAGCAGTGAATTAGGGTTGAATTTGAAAGAGTCTGCAATTCTGCCCAGACACGATAGGAGGGAGTATATGATGAGAGCCTTGTCAATCAATTCGGCCCTGGAAAGATTGTGCAAGGCTGAAGGGATAGAATTTTTTTCAGCCTGGACTGTACTTGTTAACAGGAGAGACTGCTTCTACAGGGATGGGATACACTTAAATAGAAAGGGTGCAAGAATATTTGCTGATGCTATCGAGGCAGTGTTGGGTGGGTCGGAAAACTGATAGCTTGGGGGGGATACAAGGACTAATAGTTTAACAGTAGCCGTAGGCAGAGGTGAAGGTGATTCTTGCACAACTTCTATTAGAATAAGTAGCGACCTGGAGCGAGGGGTGTTGGGGGTTTCAGGGACGAGTGGCAGTCATCGTGAAACAGGTGGGTATATGGGATGTGTTAGGGTAACTAGGAATAGGAGTAGGACATTGTATACTTGCATGTATACCAATGCTAGAAGTATAGTAAATAAATTTGATGAATTTGAAGTGTTGGTCAAGACATCAAAGGCGGATATTGTTGGGATATCAGAGATATGGTGTCACACTGATATAAGGAATGCCGAACTGGAATTTGTGGAGTACAATTTGTACAGAAAGGATAGACAGGATAGGAAGGGAGGAGGTGTTATGCTGTTAATTAAGAAAAACATAAAATCAAAAAAAAAAATGCATCCAGTTGATATAGATGAACAGTGCACTGTTGAGTCAGTTTGGTGTGACATAAGCACTGCGAAAGCAAAAATAAGAGTGGGAGTGTGTTATAGGCCTAATGACTCGAATGAGTATAATGAACAATTGTACAGAGAAATAGAGTGGGCTAGTAAATCGGAATGTCTTATAATGGGGGATTTTAACTTCCCAGATATTGACTGGAACTTGTGGGTTGGGCACTCACACACTAGTCAGACTTTTGTGGATTTATTGGATGATTCTTTTCTGCAGCAGCATGTTCGAGAGGCAACCAGAGAAAGTAATACTCTTGATCTGGTTATCAGTAGTGATCATTCATGTATTAGGAATTTGCAGATAAAAGAACCACTAGGTGGCAGTGATCACAGTGTACTGACGTGGGATTTACTTAAAGATTTAATTACCATCAGGGGTAAAGGAAAGGGTTTTTGCTTCCGTAAGGGCGAGTACAGTGGTCTCCGACAGTTTTTAAATTCTGTACAGTGGGATCAACTGACGATGTTACCAACAGTAAATTCTAAGTGGGAAGCATTCAAGGAATTAATCGTGGATGCTACTAAACGTTTTATACCTATTAAGAAATATTGTTCAAGGTTTAGGCCTAAACGGTTGTCAAATGAACTAATGAGACTCGTAACAGAGAAGAAAAATGCATGAGATGCATATAAATTATCAAGCGACTCAGAAGCCTATGGCAGATATAAGTTAATCTGTAATCAGGTCACAAAGGAGGTTCGGCAGGCGAAGGCAGATTACGAGAAATCCTTGGCAAAAGATGCAAAGAAAAACAGCACGGATTTCTTTACTTATATAAACTCTAAAAGGAAGGGGATGAATCTGATTGGTCCACTTGACATCGATGGTTCGACTGTCAATGATCCTGCTCAGATAGCAAACAAACTGAATGAGTATTTTGCATCTACATTCACACATGAGGAATTATTAAGGCTTGAAAATGGCAGAAGGTTATCAAATTGTAGCAGGATACTTAATGATTTTGTAATAACTGAGAGCAAAGTGGAAGAGAAACTGTTGAAGTTAAATCTAAGAAAAGCACCTGGAGTGGATGGGATCTATCCAGTTATATTAAAGGAGGCGGCAAAGCAAGTAAGCAAACCCTTAGCCATAATTATGAGAGCATCCTTAGACTCGGGAGTTTCCCACGGACTGGAGATGTGCAAATGTATCCCCAATTCACAAAGGGGGATCGAAGGGTGACATGAGTAATTACAGACCAGTTAGTTTAACTTCTGTTCCGGGTAAAATAATGGAGTCGCTGGTTAAAGATGCATTGCAGGATCATCTAGACAAGACTGCAGCAATAATTCAGACACAGCATGGGTTTGTTAAGGGAAAGTCTTGTCTGACAAATTTGATAGTATATTATGATGTGGTTACAAAGGAACTGGATGCAAAAAATAATTTTAATATCATATATTTGGATTTCAGGAAAGCTTTTGACACTGTTGCGCATGGAAGACTATTGTACAAATTGGAGCAGAATGGTATTAAGGGTAAGTTGCTACAATGGATAAAAGGATGGTTAAGTGCGAGAAGACAGAGGGTGGTAATCAATGGGTGCTGCTCTTCTTGGACTAATGTTATTAGTGGAGTCCCACAGGGTTCGGTGTTGGGTCCACTGTTGTTTTGTATATTTATCAATGATATTGATGAAGGTATATCAGGCTTAATGTCGAAGTTTGCAGATGATACAAAGGTCGGCAGGGTTGTTAATGAGAGTAAAGTAATGGCAGTGTGCTACTGCAACAGGATCTAGATAATTTGGGCAGATGGGCTAAGAAGTGGCAACTGAAGTTTAACATTGACAAATGCAATGTACTGCATATGGGTAGAAGTAACCCCAGAGAAACGTACCAACTGTGTGGTACTACACTTAAGGTGGTCGAAAATGAAAAAGACCTGGGAGTAATTGTGCAGGCAGATATGAAGTTTTCTGAGCAATGCAGACAGGCTGCCAGGGCAGGTAATGGGGTTTTGTCAATGATATATAGGAATTTTGCTCGCAGGGAAAAGGAGGTGATTATCCCTCTGTATAAGACAATGGTCAGGCCACGCCTTGAGTACTGCGTACAGGTCTGGAGGCCTCATTTTAGGAAGGATGTAGATTTACTTGAGCATGTACAGAGAAGGGCAACAAGATTGGTGAGGGGAATGAAGGGATCCTCTTATCAAGAGAGGCTTAAGTTCTGCAAATTGCAGTGGCTGGAGACTAGGCACCTGCGCGGTGATCTGATTGTGGTGTATAAGGCCTTGAATGGGTTGAGCACGCTGAATTCTGATGGGATCCTTCCACTTGTTCAGATTACGAACCTAAGGGGGCATAAATTCAAATTACGAAAGGACAGATGTAGAATAGATGTGCGGAAATTTGCCTTTAGCCAGCGGGTGGTTAATTGCTGGAACAAACTTCCATCTGTCGTTGTGGAAGTTGATAGGTTGAATAAATTTAAGGTGGAACTGGACAGGCATTTGGAGGGAATGGTGTAAATTTTTTTTTTTTTTTTTTGTGGCTGATGCTGCATAAGCTCATACATTTGCTTTCTTGCATCACATGCCACTACTACTACTACTACTACAACAACCTCAAGGACCATTTTGACCAGTTGTCAAAAATATTGGTTATTCTAAACCTGTTTTCTTCCTTGTGAAGTGTACTCATTTTTGTTCAGCAACTCTCTTCATTATGATGCAGTTTCATTACAGATCAGAAAGTCTATATCCTAACTACAGATAATTGCATTTTATCTAACAGCCCTTTAGAAATTCAGAATCTGTATATACAATTTGTAATAAACAGCATGTCCAAATAAACAATAACCTGGCTCTACATTTTATTCCCACCCTTGAAACACAAAAATCTTAGCAATCTTTGCCAATGTTAGATGTTTTTCACACTTCAGGATTTAAAATTTCATCACTTCTTAAATATCTCCTACCCAAACACTCTAGTACTGGATGTTGGACAAAATGTACAATGTGTCTATGTGTTTTAAAACTGTGATTATATGATAATGAATTAAATAGATGTTACTACCTAAAGTAGAATGTTTGATTAATTTATTTTCATACGACTGGCTGGAATATCATATGTAGTTATGGATTATAAAAATAAGATATTTATTTTTAATGTGCACAATGTTTTTTTCCTCTTCATTATTATTATTGTTTTAAATACTGTGTATGTTTTTGATAATAGTGGCAGTTTTTCCTTTCTTAATATTAGAAGTTTTTATATAATAGGGTGCTTCAGAGAAAGATATTGTTCATTCTGGTTTGCATTATACAATGGAACGGTCTGCACGGGTAAGTTACTCATATCCTTCTTAATAATAAATAATATATATAATAAAAATAAATAAATAAATAAAACTGCAGCCATTTTCAATCCACTGCAGGATTGAGGACTCCTGAACAAGTCATTTTGAAGTAATGGACTATAATCTGCCATGCTGGTCCAGTGCAGGTTGGCAGATTGACCATATTTGTCAGTCCCAGTCTAGTTAAAGAGCATGTGCTATTGCATTCTAGCTACTGACCACTACGGAGGCCATAATAATAATAATAATAATAATATATATATATATATATATATATTGAATAATTTCAGTATGAAAGTTTCTTGAAAGAGGCCTCTGTTTTCAGGATTCATTATAGGAATATAATTCAGCTTTACTGAGAAGATGGATAAAACACAGGTTTTTGGTAACTCTTTAATATTAGAAGGAAGTTAAAATAAGTTAAAAATAAAGTAAATAAATCACCAAAAGCTTACGGACTTAGGTTGTCCTTATTCAGGTGGGAATGAGCGTTATTACAAAAATAATAAAGAATGTCATGTGCTCAGCCACAGTGGTCATGGAGGTGAGGCGTGTACAGGTGCAGATAACAATCAGCAGTTGAAAGTAGAAGCTTGCAGTTGTAACTGCAACACTTGGGTATGCTGCGTGCACCAACCTTTATCATTCAGGAGGATGGTTGCCTCAATGATAGGATTGATGCAACCTATCATTGAGGCAATGATAGGATTGATGCAACCTCCTTTGTTCCTGTTAAAGGAATCGCGACAACACGAAATGTGGAGCGATTCCAACCGGATGCGATGACAGTAGTGGCAGGATTGGTCGATAATTTCAATGTCACAGCATCTGTCGATGTCATGCTGGGTAGACCAGAAGTGCTCCGCAGTCACTGAGTGTTCCAAATTCACAGAAGGGATTGCTCTCTCGTGTTCGTAGATTCGATCTTTAAGTCTCCTGCCAGATTCGCCATCGTAGCAGCCAACAGTTATGGCACGGTACACTGAAATGTTCTGCAAGAAGGGGGGGAAATCAGTGTCTTTACCCTCGAGACGAGGACCACAATTTCCTGCCTGGAAGATGCAAGCACTTTATCCCGTAAGTCTGTAAGACCTTAGAGAGTTGTGACAGGTTTGGTTGTAGGGGATAAAGGTCTAAGGTTTGACACTAAACACACTCTGTCCAACTCCAGTTCAATGGTGAATTGAATAAAGGGTGACAGAGAGTTAAGGTGTCACAAAAGTCTGGTACACTGAAATGTTCTGCAAGAAGGGGGGGAGGAAATCAGTGTCTTTACCCTCGAGACGAGGACCACAATTTCCTGCCTGGAAGATGCAAGCACTTTATCCCGTAAGTCTGTAAGACCTTAGAGAGTTGTGACAGGTTTGGTTGTAGGGGATAAAGGTCTAAGGTTTGACACTAAACACACTCTGTCCAACTCCAGTTCAATGGTGAATTGAATAAAGGGTGACAGAGAGTTAAGGTGTCACAAAAGTCTGTCTCCTGACTCACGAGGAATGAGGACAAACACATTGTTGACAAAAACGACACCAAAAGGCTATAGGATCTGGCAGACCCACAAACATGCGATCCTCCAGTTCCTCCAATGCGGTTACCCTACCAGTCCCTTAGATAAGTATGACCAGCAGGCCCGTGACCAGGCAGCAAACCCTATGGCATCAAGCTTCACCCATTGGCACTCCAACATCTCACAAAAAGTGCATTCAAATATAATACTCTCTCTCTCTTGATGCATCAGTGTTGCCGCCATATGTAATAACAACAATCTATGTTTAGATAATATCACAATTCTGCAAATTAAACTACTTGGTAATAATTTCCCTTCAGTCTTCCTTTACCATCATTTTAGAAAAGTACTAAATATCATAAAATATAAAAAGTTGATTGACAACCATATTGATATTAACAATATAATAGCAGGTTGATATCCTTTTACATTCAGTTATTTTTGTTTTTGACATTGTTTAGTCTTATATTTTTTATAATGAATTTGATGAATTTGAAGTGCTGACCAAGACATCAAAGGCAGATACTGTTGGGATATCAGAGACACGGTGCCACACAGATATAAGCAGTGCAGAATTGGAATTTGAGGAGTGCAATGTGTACAGAAAGGACAGATAGGGTACAAAGAGAAGAGGCATTATGCTGTTATTTAAGAACCACATAAAATCTAAGGAAGTGCATCCAGTTGACACGGGTGGACAGTGCAATGTTGAGTCTGTTTGGTGTGACATAAACACGGGGAAAGGGAGGAGAGTAGGAGTATGTTATAGGCCTAATGATGCTGATGAGTACAATGAACAGTTGTGCAGAAAAATAGAATGGGCAAATAACTCAGAATGTCTTGTAATGGGTGATTTTAACTTTCCAGATATTGACTGGAACTTGTGGGTTGGTCACTTGCACGCTAGCAAGACTTTTGTGGATTTATTGGAGGATTCTTTTATACAGCGACCTGTTCAAGGTAACTCTTTGCTATTTAAAAGAGGAAACCAGAGGGAGTAATACCCTTGATCTGATTATCAACAGTGATGATACGTGCATTAGGAATTTGCAGATAAAGGAACCACTAGGTGACAGTGATCACAGTGTACTGACGTGGGATTTACTTAAAGAAGTAACTACCATCAAGGGTAAAATGAAGGGTTTTAGTTTTCGTAAAGGTTACTACAGAGGTCTCAGACAGTTTTTAAATTCTGTGGAGTGGGATCAACTGATGTTACCAATGGTGAATTCTAAATGGGAAGCCTTCATGGACTTACTCTTGGAGGCTACTTGGCTTTTTATACCAACTAAGAAATACTGTTCAAGGTTCACGCCTAAATGGATGTTGGATGAATTAATGAGGCTCATGGCAGAGAAGAAAAATGCATAGGATGCATATAAATTATCAGGCGACATAGAAGTCTACGACAGATATAAGCTAGTCTGTAATCAAGTCACAAAGGTTAGGCAGGCGACGGCAGATTATGAGAAATCTTTGGCAAAGGATGCAAAGAAAAACAGCAAGGAGTTCTTTAGTTATGTAAACTCCAGAAGGAAAGGGATGAATCAGATTGGACCACTTAACATAGATGGGTTGACTATTGATGATCATGCTCAGGTATCTGATAAACTGATTGAGTATTTTGCATATACATTCACACATGAGGAGTTATTCGATGAGGGGAGTGACAGAAGTTTATCAAATGCTAACAGGGAGCTAAGTAATTTTGTAATAACTTAAAGCAGAGTGCAGGAGAAATTGTTGAAGTTAAACATAAGGAAGAAGACACCTAGGGTGGACGGGATATATCCAGTTATATTAAAAGAGGCAGCAAAGGATGTAAGAAAACCCTTAGCCATAATTATGAGAGCTTCCTTGGACTCAGGCTAGGTCGCAAAGGACTGGAGGAGTGCAAATGTATCACAAATTCACAAAGGGGGTTCAAAAGGTGACACAAGTAACTACAGACCTGTTAGTTTAACTTTTGTTCCGGGGAAATTAATGGAATCACTGGTTAAAGAAGCACTGCAGGATCATCTAGACAAGGCTGCAGTAATAGTTAAGACACAGCATGGGTTTGTTAAAGGGAGGTCTTGTCTGATCAATTTAATTGGATACTATAATGTGGTCACAAAGGAACTGAATGCCAAAAATAATTTTAATATCATATACTTGGATTTCAGGAAAGCTTTTGATACTGTTGCAAATGAAAGATTGCTGTACAAAGATTGCTGGAGAGGTATGGCATTAAGGGTAAGTTGCTACAATGGATAAAGTGGGAGAGTGGGAGACGACAGAGCGTGGTAATCAATGGACACTGCTCTTTGTGGACAAATGTTATTAGTGGAGTTCCCCAGGGTTCTGTGTTGGGCCCATTTTTGTTTTCAGTATTTATCAATGGTATTGATGAAGGTATATCAGGTTTAATGTCCAGTTTGTAGATGATACAAATGTTTGCAGGGTTGTTAATGACAGTAAAGACAGTATGCTACTCCAACTGGATCTAGGTAAGTTGGGAAAATGGGCTGAGAAGTGGCAACTGTATTTTAACATTGACAAATGCAAAGTACTGCATATGGGTAGCAATAACCAAAGAGAGACGTACCAACTATGTGGAACTACACTCAGGGAAGTGGAAAGTGAAAAAGACCTGGGGGTAATTGTGCAGTCAAATATGAAGTTTGCTGAGCAGTGCAGATGGACTGCCAGGGCTGGTCATGGAGTCTTGTCAATGATATATAGGAATTTTGCTAGCAGGGATAGGGAGGTGATTATTCCTTTATACAAGGCAATGGTCAGGCCACACTTAGAGTACTGTGTACAGGTCTGGAGGCCTCATTTTAGGAAGGATGTAGAGTTGCTAGAACGAGTACAAAGAAGTGCAACAAAGGGTTGCTCTTACCAAGAAAGGCGTAAGTTCTGTTAATTGCAGTGCCTGGAGAGTAGGCACCTGCGAGGTGATCTGATTGAGGTGTATAAGGCCTTGAATGGTTTGAGCAAGCTGAATGCTGATGGGATTCTTTCACCTGCGCAGACTAAGAACCTGATGGGGCATAGATTCAAATTGAGGAAAGACAATTGTAGAATGTAGAATAGATGTGCAGAAGTTTGTTTTTAGGTTGATTGCTGGAACAAACTTCCATCTGTTGTTGTGGCATTTGATAGCTTAAAAAAATTTAAGGCTGAACTAGAAAAACATTTGGAGTGACCGGATGGGTGAAATGGGAAGGGTTTTTTTTTTTTTTTTGGCTGATGCTGTATAAACTTTCTTTCTTGCATCATATGTCTCAACTAATGCCAATACAATACCATTACTGACTTAAACACATGAAGTATAAGCCCAGACCTATGTCTAGGGACCTATTATTGGTACGGGTTTCGCAACCCTTTTTTTACTATTCTTACACCCTATGTTTTTTATTTTTCACGAGCGATTAGGTTGACCGAAAGCAATATTCAAGATGCTATTTTTCTACTATCTCTCCCCTTTTTCATCTCCAACAACATTTAGTCTTTTAATGCTACTTTGTAACTTATGTATTTCTCCCCTATACTGGGTTGATGTGCCTGATTTGTTTAATTGCCGACCTCCCTGTCACTCGGGTAAAGTTTACTTTGACCTATTTACACCTCTCCATCCCCACACTCAGGGTGACTTTAACATGTTATAAATATGCTGGGAACTAATTTGCTAACTTCTTTGGTTTACCATACAGCCTTGCTGACGTTTGCTTCCCTCAGCCCATTTCTCCGACTCCTATAAAGATATAGTCAAAGTAAGTTGCCCTACTTTGACTATACCTTTCGTCTTTATATTACATTTCTTTTGTTTAAATTCATTTAGGGTTGCTTGCTATTTTATTCAATTTTATTTTTATTGGATTTAATTTTATCTTGATTTTTGTTTTTACTTTTAATTTAAATTTTAATTAGATTTGATTTGTTTCTTATTCCTTATCGTTTTGGTCTCAGCCGACCCGACTGAGACCAAATATATACGATGCCTCCGTAGCCAGGTGGGAAGGAGCGACAGTGCGTAGCACACGCTTCTTGATTAGACGGGCTTGATACCTCCGTATTTGGTGGTGACCACCAAATACGGAGGATACGGAGAGGTCAGGGAATGACCACTGCATATTCCCGGAGCAATATGGCCTTAGTTGCTAATGCTCCTAAAAAACCAAAACAACCAAATATATACACCAGTCTACATTTTACCTCTTGCTATGTATATTTCATATCAGTAACAGATGCCTTACTTCTTGCTGTATTGTCTTTGGTTTCGGTTGCTGATCCTTGATGAAGAAGTTAAAATCTTTGGATATATAGCATTAAGTAATATTCCTAGTGTTTATTTTATTTAACCTACTTTTATTATTCAGGCACTTATATAATTTTTTCCATTGTAACTGCAGCATGTCAGCATTTCTGCACTAATGCTCTAATCTACTTATCTACATTCCATTATGGTTGCTCGGTATTTCTGCTATTACTAGCAGTGCCTCTGGTTCATAAAATATCCCAATATATTAATTTACCATCCCTTTTTAGCCGTTACTTTTCACTAGGTCCTTCCTTGAGGTTGTCACAGACATTCCTCTCAGATATGCCAGAAAAACTGTACTTGCTACCTAGGAGTCTAAAATGCTGATGGAACTGATATTTGGGTGACACTCAAGTCAAGTGGACCCAATTTGATGAAGTCCAGACAGTCTGTGCCAGCCAAATCCTCTGCTTGCACCTTCACGGTGGTGGGACTGTTAGTAATCCTGGGTATAACCTCCATGCACAAACACAGGTTGGTGACCATCCAGGTGTGAACCAACGTAAGCAGGGGTTGAAGTGTGGCACCCACACCACATGGAGGAATGCCACCCCTCTGTGTTACCAGGCAGTACTAGGTGGCAGATGACTCTCATCAACTGGGGCAATACCACAAGTTGATGAGACTTTGCTTATTGGAGGCTTGAAGTGATGGAACCCATGTTTAGCCTCCAGAGCTAAGTTCCAGTCAACCCTTCCCCATCTCTTCCATCATGCAGTATGACTGATGATTTTTGAGGTTATAATGAACATTGTGGCAAGATCCAATCTTCCTTACATTTTGAGTGCCAAAACAAACAGCTCTAAAACAGTGTTCACAGGCCGCCCGCTAGTTAGTACACTGGACCAAACCTATTGGTAACACTCTAGGAGGCTTCCGGATCATCTAGTGTATAATCTTGCTCCCTCTATTCTGTCAGGTAGTGACTGGAGGGAGTTCGAGTAATGTGTATGCAGGGGGGGGGGCATTGTCGAGGCCACGTTATATCAAGGATCTGGGTATATTCTTACCATGTGTACACCATATCCAAAAATTTCATTACATCATACAGCATGTCCCACTCACTTTTTCTTACTATTGAATACACCATGAATAGTCAAACTAATAGACTAAGCTAATCAGCGAAAAGATCTAAACCTCCCAAGCACTTCCTAGTTCATTTCACAAATATATGTGGTCTCAATTCTAATCTCAACGATGTCCATTTCCATTTGCAGTCTGCCAAACACCATGTACTTTTATTGACAGAATCTCAGTTATCAGTTGATTCAACTACTGCTCACTCATCTTAGTTGCCCAAACTATTCGCTGTATGATTCCTTTTGCCTCAAAGGTGGTACTTGTGCATATGTCCCTTCTGATGTTACCAGTCAGAGACTTGGTAATTTGAAATCTCCTCTTTTCGTTCTTCTCTGGCTTAAAATCTCTTTCCCTCACTGTGTCAAATTCATCTGTTGTCTCTACCGTTCTCCCAACTCCACTAATCACTTGGAGCTCTTTGACTTCCTCTCTTTGCAACTTGACTTTCTCCAGTCCAACTTTCCTAACGGTGAGGTAATTTTCCATGGTGATTTTAATGTTCACAACTCCAGCTGACTTCCGTTTTCTAGTCACACCGACCCAGCAGGTCAAGATGCTGAGGCTTTTGCAATTACTAATGACCTACAAGAATACCGGACAATCGTAACCATACAGCCAACACACTTGATCTTTTTCTCACAAACAACCCTTCTAAGTACACGGTCGAAGTGAGAGGTCTTTTAGGCACTTCAGATCACAACTTGGTGATTGTCTCTTCACCAATGAAACCTTTATCTCATGGCTATTCCCAACCTCGTGTTGTTTGGCATTACAAGAATGCAAAATGGGATGACCTGCGAGACTTCTTTTCTTCTTTTCCTTGGTCGGATGACTGTTTCAAAACTTCTGTCAACGTTTGCTTAGATCGTATCAGTGAAATTATTCTTGCAGGAATGGAATCCTTTATCCCACACTCCACTTTAAAATCTCATCCTTTATCTAAACTTTGGTTTTCCAATAAATGTGCTCAGGCTGTTCAAGAGAAGAATGTTGCATATCGTAATTGGCTTGCTTCCAATTCTTCAGTTTCATTTTCTGCCTACACCAAAGCTCGCAACAATTGTAAAGCAGTTGTTAATCAGTCCAAACTAGATTTTGACAAGGCTAAGAGTAGAAAACGTCCTTCTTGCCCTAATGGTAGCCAAGCATTCTGGTCTCTTGCCAAAGCTATTGGCCGCAACTTTTGCCCATCTCTGCTGCCACCTCTGTCCAAACCAGATGGTTCTGTTGTGACTTTAGCCAAGGATAAACTGACCTGCTAGCATCTCATTTTTCTTCCAACTCATGTATGAGTGAACAAGGTAAATCCCACCATTCCCAACACGCTCCATTCAATGCCTCCTGTGGTCTTCCGTCAAAAGGATATCAGAAGGATTTTGACAAATCTTGATGCTAAGAAAGCTTCAGTTCTCAATGGTGTTTCTCCACTTGTTCTCAAAACCTGTGCTCCTTAACTTTCTCCTGTTCTTTGCTGCCTTTTTTCACTTTCTTATTCCAAAGGTGTTTTTCCTTCTGCTTGGAAATTTGCTCATATCCAGCCAGTTCTTAAAAAAGGGTAACAAATCCCTCCCATCCAATTATCGTCCCACAGCAATTACTTCTACTCTTTCTAAAGTAATGGAGAAATCAATTAACCGCCAACTCTTAAACTACCTAGAAACCTTCTGTCTGATCAACGATCACCAGTATGGATTGTCAGTGTTTGATCCACTAGTGATATTCTGGCTTATGTTATCCATTTATGGACTAATTCAATGGAAAAGTTCGGTAAAACACAAGCAGTTTCTCTTGACATCTCAAAGGCTTTCGATTGTGTTTGGCATAAAGATCTTCTAAACAAGCTTCCATCTTATGGTTTGCCAACAGTTTTCTGTAATTGGTTATCCAGTTTTCTCTCTGATTGCTCACTGAAGGTGATGGTAGATGGCTCTCTGTCTTTAACTTCTCCACTAATACCGGTGTCCCCACTCTTTTCCTCATGTATATTAATGACCTTCCATCGACTGGAAATCCTATCCATAGTTTTCCCAATGATAGCACATTGCATTCCACTTTCCATTTTGAGAAACCTTGCCCTGCTCAATCAGTGTCAACTTCTCGAATATCTGCTACCAATTCCTTAAATGTCGATCTCCAGGCAAAGACAAGTTAGTTGATTTCAATCCTTCTAAAACTCATTGTTTTATATCTCGCAAAAAAAGATTCTTCTGCTCCTATGCTTATATTTGGTGACACTCCGATTTCTAGGCAAAATGATATATCTCTTTTGGGGATTACCCTGACTGCTGATCGCTCTCGGCACAAGCTCATTACAAATGTTGCTTCCTCTGCATCTAAAAAACTTGGTTTTCTCTTTCACTCTCGTCGTTACTTTTCTTCCAAACAGCTGTTCACTCTGTACAAATTGCAAATCCTTCCTACCATGGAATATTGTTCCCACATCTGTGGTGGTGCCCCCAAAACCTCTCTCAGGCTTCTTGATTCCATTCAGAAAAGGGCAGTTAGATTAATTAATGATTCATCTCTAACAGAGTCTGTCCACTCGTTGTCTCATAGATGTACTGTTTCGGCTGCATGCCTCTTCTACAGATACTTTCATGGCCAGTGTTCTTCTGAATTGGCTTCTATAATTCTCGCTGTCTCTTTCAAAACAACCCAAACACGTGCCGCCACCAGCCAACATCCATTTACTGTCCAACTTCAAACTCACAGAACCAACTTTTCATCTTCCTTGTTTATTCATTCAACTGCCGTTTTCTGGAACAACCTTCCTTCATACGTATTTCCTGAAAATTACAGTCTACAGAAGTTCAAGTCCAATGTCAACAAATATCTTCTTTCATCTTCTGAACCTCCAACCCAAGCATGGTACTAAGTACTATAGGTTTTAACACCTCTCATGTTTGGGTTTTACATTAAAAAAAAAAAAAAACCAAAACTAATTATTCTAATAGAATATATATATATATATATATATATATATATATATATGATTCTGAGGGTGGAGGGGTGAAATGGCTAATAAAGTGAAAAGATTAAAAAAAAAAAAAAAGTAAAAATAATAGGACTTTTCTTGCCACTCAAATAATCAAAAAGCTTGGAAAGTACAAAAATATCTGACAGCAAAAGTATGTGGGAAATAAAAATATAGCCATTCCTTTATTATGCCTTGGAATGAGTAAGAAATACACACACACACACACACACACACACACACACACACACACACACATATATATTTAAATCCCCTAGTGGGGAAGGGCAAATCTGAAATATTTTATTTTTTATTAATTTTTTTTATTGAGTAATAAAATAAGACAGCTAGATTGGTCAGATCTGTTACAGTTATAAATCTAATTTATGTAGTATCCTAACTAAAAAAAACAAACTACTGAAATAAGGGTATGATATATTGCCAGGATACCATATTTCTGTATTATCATATGGGGATGATGTGGCAAAGTCTCTGGCTGAGAGCTTGTCAGCTCTTGGCCAGAAACAATAAAAACTGACCATGATCATTTATAAACCCAAAAGGTTAAAAACAAGTTTCTCAGCATCAGAATTACCAGCATTCTCATATTACATTAGTTTTCAGATCATTCTCTGAGTAAGTTATCTCCCTTACCTATTCAAAAATGCATCAAATCTGCTGCAGGATCTCTGAAAATGGTAAAGTGACTTCAATCTGGTGCCTCCAGACCTGTACACAGTACTCAAGGTGTGGCCTGATCATTGCCTTACAATGGATAATCACCTCCCTGTCCCTGCTAGCAAAATTCCTATATATTATTGACAAGACTCCATAACCTACACTGGCAGCCTGTCTGCACCGATCAGCGAACTTCATATCTGACTGCACAATTAAGCCCAAGTCTTTTTCACTATCCACTTCCCCAAGTGTAGTACCACACAGTTGGTAGGTTTCTCTTGGGTTATTGCTACCCATTTGCAGTACTTTGCATTTGTCAATGTTAAACTTCAGTTGCCACTTCTCAGCCCATCTGCCCAAATTTTCTAGCTCCTTTTGCAGTAACACACTGTTATTATTGTCATTAACAACCATGCCAGCGTTTGTATCATCTGCAAACTTGGACATTAAGCCTGATATACCTTCATCAATATCATTGATTAATACACATAACAATAATGGGCCCAGCAATGAACCCTGGGGAACTCCAATAGTAACATTTGTCCACATCAGTGTAAAATCATTGCCACTCTCTGTCGTCTCCCACTCAACCATCCTTTATCAATTGTAGTAACTTGCCCTTTATGCCACACTGCTTGAATTTGTACAGCAGTCTTCCATGCAACAGTAGAAAAAGCTTTCCTGAAATCCAATTTTATGATATCAGAATTATTTTTTGCATCCAGTTCCTTTATGACCACATCATAGTATCCAATCAAATTGGGCAGACAAGACTTCCCTTTAACACACCCATGCTGTGTCTTAACTATTACTTCAGTCTTATCTAGATGATCCTGCAATGCTTCTTTTTTACCAGTGAGTTCATTAATTTCCACGGATCACAAGTTAAACTAACAGGTCTTTAGTTACTTGTGTTACCTTTGAACCTCCTTTGTGAATTGGTGATACATTTGTACACACCTCCGGTCCATGAGTACCTCCCCCTGAGTCCAAGGAAGCTCTCATAATTATGGTTAAGGGTTTACTTACTTCCTTTGCTGCCTCCTTTAATATAACTGGATAGAACCCATCCACACCAGGTGCCTTCCTTATGTTTAACTTCAACAATTTCTCATCCACTTTGCTCTCAGTTATTACAAAATCCTTGTTACAGTTTGATAAACTTCTGGCATTCCTCTCCTCGAATAACTCATGTGTGAATGTAGATTCAGAATACTCATTCAAAATACACATCAGCTACCTGAACATGATCATCAATAGTCAAACCAAATGTTAAGTGGGCCAATCTGATTCATCCCTTTCTTTCTAGAGTTTACATGAGTAAAGAACTCCTTGCTGTTTTTCTTTACATCCGTTGTCAAAGATTTCTCATAATCTGCCTTTGCTTGCCTAATCTCCTTTGTGACTTGATTACAGACTAGCTTATATATTCCATAGGCTTCTGTGTTGCCTGATAATTTATATACATCCCATACATTTTTCTTCTCTGCCAAGAGCCTCATTAATTCATATGACATCCATTCAGGCATAAACCATGAACGGTATTTCTTAGTTGGAATGAAAAGCCTAGAAGCCTCCAAGATTAAGTCTCTGAAGGCTTCCCATTTAGAATTCAGCATTGATAATATTGGTAACATCATCAGTTGATCCCACTGTGCAGAATTTAAAAACTGTCTGAGAACCCTGTAGTCACCTTTACGAAAGCAAAAGCCCTTCCCTTTACCCTTGATGGTCTTTATACCTTTAAGTAAATCCCATATCAGTACATTGTGATCACTGTCACACAGTGGTTCCTTTATCTGCAAATTCTTAATGCATGAATAATCACTGCTGATAATCAGATCAAGAGTATTATTACTCCCTCTAGTTGCCTCTCAAACATGTTGCTGTAGAAAACAGTAATCCAATAAATCCACAAAAGTCTTGCTTGTGTGCAAGTAACCAATCCACAAGTTGCAGTTAATATCTGGAAAGTTAAAATCCCCCATTATAAGATATTCTGATTTACTGTCCCACTTTATTTCTCTGAGCAATTGCTCATTATACTCGTGAGATTCATTAGGCCTATTCTTTCATTTTCCCTTTTCCAGTATTTAGGTCACACCAAACTGACTCAACATTGCATTGTCCACCAACGTCAATTGGATGCACTTCCTTAGATTTTGTGTGTTTCTTAACTAACAGCATAACCCCTCCTCCCTTCCTGTCCTGTCTATCCTTTCTGTACACACTGCACTCTCCAAAATCCAGTGTTGCACTGCTTATATCTCTGTGACACCATGTCTCTGATATCCTAACAATATCCGTCTTTGATGTCTTGACCAGCACTTCAACCTCATAAAATTTACTCCTAGCATTGTTGTAAATGCAAGTATACATGCATCTGTTTCTACTCGTAGTTACCCTAATACAGCCCATGTATTTACTTATTCCACTATGACTCACAGCAGGCCTGAAAATCTCCATTACCTAGCTTTCTAGGCTGCTGCTCATTCTAATAGAAGCAGTGAAAGAATCACTTTGACCTCTGCCTACGGCCATTGTTAACCTCTTAGTCTGTAAGAGCTAGCAGTTTTCCGACCCACCTAACACTGCGTCAATAGCATCAGCAAATATTCTTGCACCCTTTCTATTTAAGTGTACGCCATCCCTGCAGAAGCAGTCTCTCCTGTCAACAAGCACAAACCACGCTGAAAAAATTCTACCCCACGAGTCCTGCACAATCTCTCCAGAACCAAATTGATCGACATGGCTCTCATTAAATACTCCCTCCTGACATGTATGGGCAGACTTTCAGACACTTTCACATTCAACCCTAACTCGCAACTTTTTTTTCAGCATTGACCTGTACTTGTTGAGTAAATTTGTAAATTTTCTCTTACTTTTAATGCCATTAGTTCCTACATGTGCAACAATATCACCTTTTGTGCCCTTAAAAGATGATATCTGCTCTACAACGTCATCAATTTTTGCCCATCAGACATACCCTGCTCCTGTTCCACTTATCCTGCTTGCATAGTATATTCTCCATCTTCCTTCTCCAAATATTCTTGCAGTCTCTCCTGTATTCTTGCAGTCTCTCAAATATTCTTGCAGTCTCCCCTGACAATAGAGTCACCAACAATAACTAGTTCCTGTGGGACCAGTGCATTCTGCCTTGGAGATTGCCTCTGGGCAGCTGAGAGCTTGATGGACCCCCTCATATTAATTTCTTTGAGGGCATTTATTCTACACCTCAAGCTCTCATAGATGCTGATTAGAACGCTGAGTTGGCATTGATCATGTCCTGTTATAGAAAGGTCCGCAAATGTTTCACATTTTGTAAATTTTTTGAGACTGATGTGTTGGAAAATCGCCCCCTTCGTTTCTTTCCCTAGCCACAGCACTCTCGCTAGTGTGTGAACATTGCTTTGCAGCTCTAGTCTGGGTTATGATTTCCATTTAAATACAATTTAATTAACAAAGAAATTTAATAAGATTATTAAATATTTTTGATTAATTGATAATACTATACTACTAAGTTAACAGATTTAGTAGTGTTTCGTGATATATGTTATGCTATTTCTTATCGACTACAACATGGTGGCTAGTTCAAGAATATTGGCTCCAACACTGGTGAGTCATAACTTCCAAAAATCACTAGTTAAATTCAAATAAAAAAAGCTAATGAATGCTACTAAACCTATTTAATAGATGAGATAGAAACACCAGGTTTTCATTCCAAGAGTGAAGGAGTTGCAGTTCTTGTCAGAAATAATATTCCATCCAAACACATTCCTTTCCAAACTTCTTTAGAAGAGCAGCCAAGTGCATTGTAATTAGTATCTCTCTCTCTCTCTCTCCATCTTAGAGTATATATTCCCCTACCAATCTATTGTGATTCTTAAATGATTTAAAAAATCTAATAGATCAACTGCCATCTCTCCTTCTTCTTACTTAGGGATTTCAATGCTCATCAGCTGCTATTGACAAAAGAGGTAAGCTAATAGAATTCCTGCTTGATGCTTACCACCTTATCCTGTCGAACTCGGTGCCTCCGTAGCCAGGTGGGCAGGAGCAGCAGTGCATAGCACACGCTTCTTGATTAGACCGGGGTTCGAGCCCGTAACCACCAAATATGGAGGATGCGGGAAGGTCTGGAAATGACCACCACATATCCCCGGAGCAATATGGCCTTAGTTGCTAATGCTCCTAAAAAGCAAATACCAAAAAATACCAATACCTGTTGAACTCTGGTGAACCTTCCTGTAATCATTTATTTCCCTAGTTCCACGTAATTTATTTTCCGGATATGATGTTGCCAAGAGGGATGTCTTTGTGTGTGCTTGATGTAAGCAGTGTGAAGAAGTTAGGTGCCAACCCAGCATTGTTGTGGGCCTATATGAGAGCTTGAAGGACATGGTAGGTGCCCTCAGACTTAATTGGTGGACCCATCACACTCTCAGATGCCAGAGCTTGCACTTGAATATCATACAACACAGCAGCAGCAACCCCCAAGGCAGAATGCTCTAGTCCCAAAGGAACTAGTTGTTGTCGGTGACTCTATTGTCAGGAAAATGGGGAACATATCGTGCAAAAAGGATAGGTGGAATAGGACAAGGGTATGTCTGCCAGGGGCAAAAGTTGATGACGTTGTAGAGCAGATATCATTTTTTAAGGGCCAAGGGGTGATATTGTTGTACACGTTGTTAACAAGTACAGGTCAATGTTGAAAAAAAGTTGAGAGTTAGGGTTAAATTTGAAAGTGTCTGCAATTCTGCCCAGACATGATACGAGAGAGTATATGATGAGAGCCTTTCCAATCAATTCGGTCCTGGAGAGATTGTGCAAGGCCCATGGGGTAGAATTTTTCTCAGCATTGTCTGTGCTTGTTAACATGAGAAATTGTTTCTACTGGGATGGGATACACTTAAATGGAAAGGGTGCAAGAATATTTGCTGCTACTATCGAAGCAGTGTTAGGTGGGTCAGAAAACTTCTAGCTTGGCGGGATTCACAGGCAGAGGTGAAAATGATTCTTGCACTGCTTCTATTGGAATAAGCAGCAGCCTGCAAAGCGAGGTACTGGGGATTTTGAGGGCTGCTGAGAGTCATCATTGAACAAGTAAATACATTGGTTGTGTTAGGGTAACTAAGAGTAAAAATAGGTGTATGTATACTTGCATTTACAACAATGCTAGGAGTATAGTAAATAAATTTGATGAATTTGAAATACTGGTCAAGACATCAAAGGCGGATATTGTTGGGATATCAGAGACGTGTCACACAGATATAAGCAGTGCAGAATTGGAATTTGGGGAATACAACGTGTACAGAAAGGATAGACAGGTCAGGAAGGGAGAAGGGGTTATGCTGTTAGTTAAGAAACACATAAAATCTAAGGAAGTGCATCCAGTTGACATTGGTGGCCAATGCAATGTAGTAGTAGTAGTAGTAGTGGCATGTGATGCAAGAAAGCAAATGTATGAGCTTATGCAGCATCAGCCAAAAAAAAAAAAAAAAAAAAAAATCACACCATTCCCTCCAAATACCTGTCCAGTTCCTCCTTAAATTTATTCAACCTATCAACTTCCACAACGACAGATGGAAGTTTGTTCCAGCAATTAACCACCCGCTGGCTAAAGGAAAATTTCCGCACATCTATTCTACATCTGTCCTTTCTTAATTTGAATTTATGCCCCCTTAGGTTCGTAATCTGAACAAGTGGAAGGATCCCATCAGAATTCAGTGTGCTCAACCCATTCAAGGCTTTATATACCTCAATCAGATCACCGCGCAGGTGCCTAGTCTCCAGCCACTGCAATTTGCAGAACTTAAGCCTCTCTTGGTAAGAGGATCCCTTCATTCCCCTCACCAATCTTGTTGCCCTTCTCTGTACACACTCAAGTAAATCTACATCCTTCCTAAAATGAGGCCTCCAGACCTGTACGCAGTACTCAAGCCGTGGCCTGACCATTGCCTTATACAGAGGGATAATCACCTCCTTTTCCCTGCTAGCAAAATTCCTATATATCATTGACAAAACCCCATGACCTGCCCTGGCAGCCTGTCTGCATTGCTCAGAAAACTTCATATCTGCCTGCACAATTACTCCCAGGTCTTTTTCATTTTCTACCACCTTAAGCGTAGTACCACACAGCTGGTACGTTTCTCTGGGGTTACTTCTACCCATATGTAGTACTTTGCATTTGTCAAGGTTAAACTTCAGTTGCCACTTCTTAGCCCATCTGCCCAAATTATCTAGATCCTGTTGCAGTAGCACACTGCCATTACTGCATTAACAACCCTGCCAACCTTTGTATCATCTGCAAACTTCGACATTAAGCCTGATATACCTTCATCAATATCATTGATAAATATACAAAACAACAGTGGACCTAACACAAAACCCTGTGGGACTCCACTAATAACATTAGTCCAAGAACAGCAGCACCCATTGATTACCACCCTCTGTCTTCTAGCACTTAACCATCCTTTTATCCATTGTAGCAACTTACCCTTAATACCATTCTGCTCCAATTTGTACAATAGTCTTCCATGCGCAACAGTGTCAAAAGCTTTCCTGAAATCCAAATATATGATATCAAAATTATTTTTCGCATCCAGTTCCTTTTTAACCACATCATAATATCCTATCAAATTTGTCAGACAAGACTTTCCCTTAACAAATCCATGCTGTGTCTGAATTATTGCTGCAGTCTTGTCTAGATGCTCCTGCAATGCATCTTTAACCAGTGACTCCATTATATTACCCGGAACAGAAGTTAAACTAACTGGTCTGTATTTACTCGTGTCACCCTTCGATCCCCTTTGTGAATTGGGGATACATTTGCACATCTCCAGTCCGTGGGAACCTCCCCTGAGTCCAAGTATGCGCTCATAATTATGGCTAAGGGTTTGCTTAGTTGCTTTGACGCCTCCTTTAATATAACTGGATAGATCCCATCCACCACAGGTGCTTTTCTTACGTTTAACTTGAACAATTTCTCTTCCACTTTGCTCTCAGTTATTACAAAATCATTAAGTATCTTGCTACAATTTGATAACCTCCTGCCATTTTAAAACCTTAATAATTCCTCACGTGTGAATGTAGATGCAAAATACCCATTCAGTTTGTTTGCTATCTGAGCAGGATCATCAACAGTCGAACCATCGATGTCAAGTGGACCAATCAGATTCATCCCCTTCCTTTTAGAGTTTATATAAGTAAAGAAATCCTTGCTGTTTTTCTTAGCATCTTTTGCCAAGGATTTCTCGTAATCTGCCTTCGCCTGCCGAACCTCCTTTGTGACCTGATTACAGATTAACTTATATCTGCCATAGGCTTCTGAGTCGCTTGATAATTTATATGCATCCCATGCATTTTTCTTCTCTGTTACGAGTCTCATTAGTTCATTTGACAACCATTTAGGCCTAAACCTTGAACAATATTTCTTAATAGGTATGAACCTTTTAGTAACTTCCATGATTAATTCCTTGAATGCTTCCCACTTAGAATTTACTGTTGGTAACATCGTCAGTTGATCCCACTGTACAGAATTTAAAAACTGTCGGAGACCACTGTACTCGCCTTTACGGAAGCAAAAACCCTTTCCTTTACCCCTGGTGGTAATTAAATCTTTAAGTAAATCCCACGTCAGTACACTGTGATCACTGCCACCTAGTGGTTCTTTTATCTGCAAATTCCTAATACATGAATGATCACTACTGATAACCAGATCAAGAGTATTACTTTCTCTGGTTGCCTCTCGAACATGCTGCTGCAGAAAAGAATCATCCAATAAATCCACAAAAGTCTGACTAGTGTGTGAGTGCCCAACCCACAAGTTCCAGTCAATATCTGGGAAGTTAAAATCCCCCATTATAAGACATTCCGATTTACTAGCCCACTCTATTTCTCTGTACAATTGTTCATTGTACTCATTCGAGTCATTAGGCCTATAACACACTCCTACTCTTATTTTTGCTTTCGCAGTGCTTATGTTGAGTCAGTGTGGTGTGGCTTAAGCACTGGGAAAGGGAAAATGAGAGTAGTGTGTGTGTGTTATAGGCCTATTGAATCTGACGAGTATAATGAGCAGTGGTGCAGAGAAATAGTGGCTGAAGGGGCACGCATACAAATTTTTTTAGTATGCGGAATTCAAGGTGTCCTAAGATGACATGTGAAAGTTTCAAAAGTAGTTTCTGACACAACCGATGGTGCACCCAGTATGATTGGTAGAGAAGCAGGTTTTGTAAATCTATTTGTAAAACATGTTGATCATTCACTGGTTTTCATTGCATCATACACGAGGGGGCTTTGTGTGTAAAAGCTGTTCTAAAGGAACTTGAAGACGTGATGCAATCTGTAATGGATGCTTTGGAAAAAAAACATACAATTTCAGAATTTATTAAATGAGGTGCATTCAGTGTACAAAGGACTGCTTATGCACAATAATGTTTTTAATCGATTTGTTGAATGTCTGGACGAAATCAATCTGTTTTTGACAGATCAAAAATTTTCTTTTAAAGAATTGTCTGATGTGTGAATTTGTAAACTGATGTTCTTTACAGATTTCGACTCACATTTAAATGTCTTGAATTTCAAATTACAGGGCTCTGATAAGACTCTCAATGCTATGTTCGATAACATAAAGGCACTTAAAATTAAGTTGGGTGTTTTTAAATGCGATGTTGACAGTGGCAGTTTTAAATATTTCCCCAGCCTCGTGTATGCTTTCCTGAGAGGAGAGTGTGTTCTTTCCAAACAGTGAAAACGCTGTTTCGAACAAACACCAGTAAAATTATTTCTTATTGTACTTACAGTATGCAGTTTAATTAAATTTTATGTGAATTAATGAAATATGAGTGAGAAAAGAGAGTTGTTATTTCTGTGAAAACTAAGATAACCCCTCTAGAAAAACTCAATAAAGATAAGCCCCAAAATAAATTGCCGTTGCTGGGGACACATAACTAAAATATTGGGAGGATGCGGGAGAGATAACTGTAAAAGATTGGGAGGGTGTGAGAGAGATAACTGTAAAAGATTAGAAAACAATAATAAATTTGTTTTTTTTTAAAGTGGTGGAAGAGCTTAATGATCTTTTTGAAACCAACTGAGTGCAAAATCCTCATACATTTTTTTTACAGGTAGTAGGCAATGCATTATAGTAGTAGTAGTAGTGGAAGAGGCATGTGATGCAAGAAAGCAAGCTTATGTAGCATCAGCCAAAAAAAATTTTTATTATTAATGTTATTTTTAAATGAATTAATATATAAATATTTAAAAAATTTCAGTTTTAATTTCTAATGCAGTAAATATCGATGGATATATAATCTACAATCTATAGGAATATCGGTATATAATCCACATAAGCAAAATCTCTTTGGAGGTCCTCAATAATTTTTAAGAGTGTAAAGGGGTACCGAGACCAAAAAAGTTTGAGAACTGCTGATCAATGATATTCACTTTTTTTTTTTTTTAATTGAAGGATAAAGGCCATTTCATAAACCTAAGAAGAGAAATCAATGAATAATAATAGTAAAATTAAAGTTTTGGATGTGTGCCAATGGAAACTATATTAAAAAAAAAAAAAACTCTTAAGTATTGTATAGAACAGAGAAAGTTCATGCTAAATATTTACTCATTCTCCTGCAGTATCACTGGTACATGTATATGTATCTGCAAATGAAAGTATTCTATAATATTTACTTGACTTGTTTTTTTTTTTTTTTTATTAAATTTTATCAAATAAAGTGAGCCAAATCACAAGGATTTACATTTTTGCTAATATGCACAATAAAGAAAATGACTGTAATTATTGCCCCTCGGTATACATATGTCAGTTACTAGACTTTTCCAGTTATCCAGTGCTGGATAACAAAGCTTTTATTGTATGCATTAATAAACATTACCGCATACAATAAAAAAATTTGTGCATACTGCATACAGGTGCTAAATTCTTTGTATCAAGGCTCTCCTCATGAACATTACTAGAAAGAATAAAACATCATAGAAAATCTGTAAATATGAAGCACTGAGGCCCATCACTCTCTCTCTGACTTTTTTTTTTTTTGCTTTGATGGTAAAATTTTGGATTACTGGCTTAATTATCATAAATTATTAATCTCTGAAACTTTACACATAAGAAGTGCAAGAATTCCATCAACATTCTTTGTTCATTTATTGTCTCTGTAACATGGATTCTTGTCGGTTTGTGGAAGATGTCAACGCCGTAGAGTAAAATAGAGGTATCTGTGGCTATATAAGAGAACTGTCACTTTTAACTTCATCATTCATTCATGTAAAACTTTCAAGGAAAGGATCTTTCCAAGGATCCTTTCCTTGAAAAGCCTGGTATCCCACTGTGGAAAGTTTTTTTTTTTTTTTTGAAATTCATGTTTTGGTTGCTTTTGGTATGTGGCTTTATCCATGTCAGATATTGCTTTATATTGCTTTTTATTTTTCAAGAAATAATGCACATTATGATAATAACACAACAGTGGCTCATTTTCAAGCTTAGTATACTTGAATATGACTGTTCAGTTGAGAGTTGTAATGCGGTATCTATTATGATAATTTTTCTGCAGTTATCTTGAATTCATATAATGTAAACTCTCAGATTTAAATATGGTTTAGTCTTTGCACAACACGACATTCAACTGCATTGTTTGTTGCAATGTTTTTTTTTTTTTTTTTTTTGCTAGTATTTGGTTAAAACAGGTGGGTAGTATCCAAGCATAGGACTGTTGTATTACTAAAACTGCCAATATTATTTCAGCTTACTATTCATTTGATTTAAATAATTCAAAAGGTGTAAATTTCTTAGTGAAATTTTTTAAGGCTAACACCATTTTTATGGTGTTTTAGCCCCAAAATGTGAAGTGTTTTTATTCTTTTTTAATTTAATAAGTATAAGAGTAACGGGAATTCTTTCTTAATGAACCGGAATGAAAGAATATTCACATATACAAACAATATGCATCCAGTTTAAAGTCCTTTTTAATTACTATTAGGCTATACCTCAAAAGAGTAACAATGTGATCTCTTTTTTATTGTGCATTAATTTCTTTTCAGGCTATCATGAGAACTGCTATGAAGTACAATCTGGGATTGGACTTGAGGACTGCTGCTTATGTTAATGCAATTGAAAAAATATATAGTACATATAGGGGGTCTGGCCTAACTTTTACATAAAGTTCAAACTTTAAATTTTTCTACATTCCATTTATAGATATAAAATGATAATCAGTAAATAAAATTTTAGTTACTAAAATTTTGGTATGTTATTATTTGACGGTGAAAATTCAGTTTTAACATTTTTAGCATAGCAATATGAGCAACTATAGATGAAACAGTAAACATGAAGGTAATAAAGCAAATACAGAGAATTCTGTTTATATTATTTTTCCATTATATAGCTCCTTGATGTATGACTTATAGAGTAGTTAAGGGAGTCATGCATTATCAATATGAATTTTCAAATGCATTGAATTTAAAGTGAGACAGAAAAAATGTAAATTTAGTTGGTTGCTTCTTGCTCAATCAGAGTAGTCACTCTGTCTCAATTCTTACACTTCTTATATTCATAGCTTCTGCCTGCTGTGCAAGCTGAAAAACTTGGAATAACCAACTGGGCATGGAAGGAGGCTACTCTCTATATTTGAGAGGCATGTTAGGTGTGCCATAATTTTGTGAAATAACATAACAATAATGTTGAGAAATAACAACATTCCAAAGATTTATAAATAATGGTTTAAAAGTAAAAGTCTAGGATTCATAGCTAAAAGCATAAACTTACTTATGGGCTGAGTGGTGTAAATCAGAACAAAACACAAAATTTTATCAAAAGTTCTTTGTACATAAACTAACTTCAACATAAGCAGGAAACAAATAAAAATGTGTACAAGCTATAAACAAAAATGAATTGTTGATGCTAACAGCCCATGGTTCAATCAACATAGGTTCAATCAGGGTTCAGTGTATGACAGAATCAACTAGTTCATTTTGTGCTTTTACTTTTACACCACTATTGATCACTAAAGAATGACCGCTTACAGTGGCAGACAAAAAAACTGCATCACCTGTGAATTTTGCAAATAATGTTTTGCGCTGCATTGTGGGTTGCAGAAATATTCAAAATCCAATAAAAAGACTCCACCTGATATACTTATTGCGATAAATATCTTCTCAAAGGGTAAAATGCGTAATTAATGGAAATATGAGAAATCATGCAAATTTTATTATCTTTCTATACCTTAAAATAATTTTCCTACTAGTGATATTTACTCAGCCAATGGGAGAAGATGGATGCTGGTTACGTAGTGATACCTAACAAATACTGAAATGTGTAACAGAAGTTTGTTTTACTGTTTAAGCATGGTCATGCTAGATAAAACTCGTGCACGCACTGTTTATCTAGCATGACCACGCGGCACCATTCTTGATATGTAACGTATTTATGTATTCATAGCCAAGGAAGAGACACACATAGTGTCGAAAGCTTCTGTAAGTATTTTATTTTTCTTTATTAAAAGAAGTGAATCCCCCTAGTTATTATTATTAGCCATATGGTGGCAAGGAAGCCTGAGGCTTATGCACCATCAAAAAAAAAATTTCTGAGTTACCCTGAGAGAGAGAGAGAGAGAGAGAGAGAGAGAGAGAGAGAGAGAGAAGAATGATGATATCCAGCTTAGGACCCTGGGTGTGCCAATCATGACAACCAAATATACATTTTATTGCATTTTTTTTTTTTTTTTTATATATGAAAACCCCAAACACAAGAGGTATTAGAACCTATAGTACTTAGTACTGTGCTTGGGTTGGAGGTTGAGAAGATGAAAGAAGATATTTGTTGACATTGGACTCGAACTTCTGTAGACTGTAATTTTAAGGAAATACGTATGAAGGATGTTCCAGAAAATGGCAGTTGAATGAATAAATGAGGAAGATGAAAAGTTGGTTCTGTGAGTTTGAAGTTGGATAGTATATGGATGTTGGCTGGTGGCGGCACGTGTTCGGACTGTTTTGGAAGAGAGAGAGAGCGGGAAGTATAGAAGCCAATTTAGAAGAACAGTGCCCATAGAAATATCTGTAGAAGAGGCATGCAGCAGAAACAGTACATCTATGAGACAGTGAGTGGAGAGAGACTCTGTTAGAGATGAATCATTAATTAACCTAACTGCCCTCTTCTGAATGGAATTAAGAGAACTGAGAGAGGTTTTGGGGACACCACCCCAGATGTGGGAACAGTATTCCATGGTAGGGCGGATTTACGATTTGTACAGAGTGAACAGCTGTTTGGAAGAAGAAAGAAAGAGAAAATCAAGTTTTTTAGATGTAAAGGAAGCAATATTTGTAATGTGCTATGAGAGATTAGAAGTCAGGGTAATCCCCAAAAGAGAGATATCATTTTGCCTAGAAATTGGAGTGTCACCAAAGATAAGCATAGGAGCAGAAGAATCCTTTTTTGCGAGATATACAAGACACTGAGTTTTAGAAGGATTGAAATCAACTAAGTAGTCTTTACCCCACTGGAGAATTGCCTGGAGATCGGCATTTAAGGAATTGGTAGCAGATATTCGAGAAGTCGACACATTGAGCAGGGCAAGGTTTCTCAAAATGGAAAGTGGAATGCAATGTGCTATCATCAGCAAAACTATGGATAGGATTTCCAGTCGATGGAAGAAGGTCATTAATATACATGAGGAAAAGAGTGGGGGACACCGGTATTAGTGGAGAAGTTAGAAGACAGAGAGCCATCTACCATCACCTTCAGTGAGCGATCAGAGAGAAAACTGGATAACCAATTACAAAAAACTGTTGGCAAACCATAAGATGGAAGCTTGTTTAGAAGATCTTTATGCCAAACACGATCGAAAGCCTTTGAGATGTCAAGAGAAACTGCTTGTGTTTTACTGAACTTTTCCATTGAATTATTCCATAAATGGATAACATAAGCCAGAATATCACTAGTGGATCGACACTGACAATCCATACTGGTGATCGTTGATCAGACGGAAGGTTTCTAGGTAGTTTAAGAGTTGGCGGTTAATTGATTTCTCCATTACTTTAGAAAGAGTAGAAGTAATTGCAGTGGGACGATAATTGGATGGGAGGGATTTGTTACCCTTTTTTTAAGAACTGGCTGGATATGAGCAAATTTCCAAGCAGAAGGAAAAACACCTTTGGAATAAGAAAGTGAAGAAAGGCGGCAAAGAATAGGAGTAAGTTCAGGAGCACAGGTTTTGAAAACAAGTGGAGAAATACCATCGGGACCTGGAGCTTTCTTAGCATCAAGATTCGTAAAAATCCTTCTGATATCCTTTTGACAGAAGACCACAGGAGGCATTGAATGGAGCACATGGTGGGAGGTGTTTTACCAAGATCATTAATACATGAGTTGGAAGAAAAATGGGATGCTAGCAGGTCAGCTTTATCCTTGGCTGAAGTGGCAACAAAACCATCAGGTTTGGACAGAGGTGGGAGCAGAGATGGGCAAAAGTTGCGGCCAAACAGCTTTGGCAAGAGACCAGAATGTTCAGCTACCATTAGGGCAAGAAGCAAGTTTTCTACTCTTAGCCTGTTCAAACTCTAGTTTGGAAACTGAAATGACAGGTTAACGTAATAGTACTACATACAGTAAATCAGCAAAATAAGTCCTGAATATTTTGTTGTTCCCCATTGAGCTGCAATTACAGCCTTGCAACAATCTGGCATAACAGTAAACACACATAAAATGAACTAGTTGATTCTGTTAGCACATTGAATCCCAATTGAGTTAAACTTCTCAATATACGGTTGCCCAATTTTGTGGTACCACACCCTTACAATGTTCTCCTGCAGCTGAATCTTACTGGTTGGCTTCTTCTGAACAATTTTAGACATTATGTACCAGCAATTAGGTTCAAATGTGGACTGTTGCCAGGCCAGTCCAACTGTAATGCCAGCATTTCTGAGGTATGATTGCACCTTAAGGGAGAAAAATGAGGAAAAAAATTGGTGTTAGTATGTTTTAACCTTATGAGACAAGAAGACAAACTTCTGTTGAAGTTCTGTTGAAAAATGCAGTTTTGGAGGTCTGTGTGGTGATCCCTAATAATGGGTTTCAGGCACTCCTCCAAGATAGCAGTGTAGGTTTCTGCATCCGCCATTCTGTTAATAAACTTAATTCGCCCCACCCCTTTGTTTGTTTTGTACCCCCAGACCATCTGACTGGTGGGGAACTTTACTGTCGGTTTTATGCAGTCAGGATGGTATGCCTCCGATTTTCATCTTCTGAGATATCGCTTCCCATCTGAGCCATGCAGGTTGAATTTTGATTCGTCAGAAAAGATGACGGTCCAATTGCTCTTTTGTCCATGAAACATGCATTTTAGCCCAAGCAAGTCGCTTCTTCCTCATTTGTTGGGTTAACAAAGGGCCGATAGGCATGCAGACCACATTCCAAAAGCCTTCTTTGGATAGTTCGTGCACTGAAACAAGTGCACGAGACACCAGAGACCATCTCAAAGTCCGTTTTAGATTAGGAGCACTAGCATGGCAATAATGAAGGCATAGCCGTTTCAAATATCAATCTTGGGAAGGCAAAGTTACTTTCTTATGGCCTGATCCAGGTCCAGGGGCTCACATCTGGCGAGTATGGGCTTGGCTTACCCAGGGTCGTGAGCTGGATATCATCATTCTTCTCTTTCTTGGTGATTCCCTTTTATTTCTCTCTCTCTCTCTCAAGGTAACTCGGGAATTTTTTTTTGGCTGGTGCAGCATAAGCCTCAGGCTTCCTTGTACCATATGGCTAATAATAATAATAATCACCGGTATCATGCTTTAATTTCAGCACCTGGGATACTGCTGACTGGTGGCAGCCTATTTTATCAGCGATAGCACGCGTAGAAAGCCCGTCCTGCAACAGCTACACTTTTTTTTTCTTGGTGTCAACTGAACATATGGATCCATGCTTACACCTCCGCAAAACAGGATACTAATGAGTGTGTATACCCTTCTGACGGCATATTTATAGAAATGGCTGATGCAATTCCTTGCAATTACTGTCTGATGCAATAGTAGCATTATATGATGTAATATCTTTGCTTTGCAATGACTGTAATCAAACAGTATCTTATATGTTTCATTACAACTGTTACATTTTATGAGATGCAGTTTTTTTTTGTCTGCCACTATATATGTGTTATGTCATGTCATGTTGGGAGCTGTGACATAACGCATATAAGCATTACGATACAGTGCTTACCGTTGATATAGCAAACTTGTTAAATGGCATTGAGCCATTAAAAAAAAAAATTCCCCCTTTATTTGCCTTCCTTAATGTAGTTAATTATTCACTAGCTGAAAACAAATTTTTGAAATTTCAAAATGCAATGAAGCAAGCTTATACACATTAGCTATTAAAAAGAGTTACCGTATTTCCCCATGTATAAGACGCACCTATTTTGGAAAAATTTGGGATATAAAAACTGGGTGCATCTTATACAGTGGTTGTAGATTTTTTTTACTTGCATTTCCCGCTTGTTGTCTTTGCACTCATTGTTTCGCACTTCTTACCGGTATATTTAGGTTACGTTTTGCTACATTCTGCCCAGAAATGCCTCAGAAAAGATTTTCGTACAGTGCTGAATTCAAGTTCAAAGTGATCCAGTTTGCAAAAGTGAATGGAAATCGTGCTACTGAAAGTAAGTTTGGTCCTCCTCCAACTGAGAAAACAACCTGAGACTGGCTACGGGAAGAAGAAACCCTACTGAAAACGCCACGGCAGAGGAAGGCCATTAGAGGCAAGTCAGCAAAATGGCCTGATTTAGAGAAGGAATTGAAGATATGGATTGAGGAGCAAAGGGCAATTGGAATTCCTGTGTCCACAAAAACGGTTCAGCATGAGGCAAGAAGAATTGCCAATGAAAAAAAAGTTACTGATTTCAAAGGAGGACACAATTGGTGCTTCAGGTTCATGAAACGGAATGGACTAAGCACGTGTACAAGCACCAGACTTGCCCAAAAGATGCCTGAAAGCTATGAGCAGAAGGTCCTTGAATTTCATTGTTTTGTCATTCAATGTCGGAAGACACATCAGTTTGAGTTGGGACAGATTGCAAATATGGACGAAGTCCCCCTTCAATTTGATGTCCCAAGTAACAGAACTGTTGATAAGAAGGGGGTGAAAACTGTAACTGTGAAGACAAGTGGACATGAAAAGAGCAATTATACAGTTGTTCTAGCTTGTTGTGCCGGCAGAACCAAGCTGCCTCCTATGCTGATTTTCAAACACAAAACAATGCCAAAAAAAGACATTCCTCGAGGAGTGATTGTCCACATTCATGATGAGGGTTGGATCGATCAGGATAGGATGAAGATCTGGTTTGAGAAAGTTTGGAGCAGGAGACCAGGTGGGCTCTTATGCAAACCTGCCCTATTGGTGCTTGATCAGTTCAAGGCACACATAACAAAAAATACAAAGGAGATTGCTGCAGAGCAAAAAACAAAACTTGCCATCATACCTTGACATCCTAGCTCCAACCACTTGATGTCAGCATTAACAAACCCTTCAAAGCTGACATGAGAGATGAATGGAACCAATGGATGAAGTCTTCTGGGGACAATTTGACACCAGCAGGAAGAGTGAAGAAACCAACTATAGGAGAAGTTTGTACCTGGATGAAAAGATCCTGGGATAATATCAAGATTGAGATCGTTATCAAGTCATTTAAGAAGTGTGGCATTTCAAATGCCATAGATGGAACTGAGGACGAGGCAATATATGAAGACAGTGATTCGTCATCAGACACAAATGAGGACAAGCTAATGGATGCGAGTTTTGACAGTGATGAGTTGTATGAATTTTATGATGAATAAAACTTGAGTTCAATAACTTTATGTAATATCTTTTTTTTTTTTCAAATTTCGGGCCCCAATTAAAGTGCGTCTTATACATGGGGAAATACGGTACATTCTAAGTGATGTAAATTTAGCCACTTTGTGGTTAAATTTACACCACTTAAAACCACTTTAATTGCTCACATTGGTTAAATTAACATCACTAGAAGTCAAATTTCTCCACATTTATTCTGCATCCCATTCTTTTCCAATTTATGTCTCCTTGTGTGTATATGAGAAAGAGTTAGGATGTCACAACCATCAGTTTACTCAACCCATTTAAAGCCTTAAACAATTCAGTCAGCATCTCCTTGAAGATGTCTAGTTTCCAGAACACAAACCTTTTTTGATAAGATATTTTGTGCCCAAAATGCTCTAAAATTAGTAAGAGCACAGAGGAAAGCCATGTTTTTTTTTTTCTCTCTCTCTCTCTCTCTCTCTCTCTCTCTCTCTCTCTCTCTCTCTCTCTCATTTTTTTTTTTTTTTTGTTGTTGTTGTACCCTTTCTAATATCAACCTTCACTTGGCCACCAAGTAGAAATGTTCATGCCTCAACGTGGCATGGTCAGTAAACTGGGAGGAGAAAGCCACTCACTGAAAAGAAAACATGGACATTGACAGCTTCCTATCGCTTGAACCACTTGGCTCACATTGCACTGAGAATAACATCTCTCGCTTCAAAAGAATAGAGTATCAAAAAGAATTCCCAGTATTCCTTATAAAATCAAATCCATTCTCTGTCCAGTCTTTACCCCTTTCCAATCCAAAAATGTTTGGAGAATGCTGGTTAAATAATTATGATCAGGAGATCTTTTCATAGACACTGCTACCCACAAATATTCTGCATCATGACCTAAAAATCACAATCTTCATCAGAATATCTGTTACTTCCTGTTCTGCACTGAATACACGAAAAGTGGTAATATCTAAATGTAACAGAAGAATGTAATAGTCCAGGAATTACAGAACCAAAAAGTTATTACAGGAAAAGCACACCTTAATTAGGAAAGAAGGTGAATTGATTCTCACCCATAGAGCATATCAAATCTACTATTTGCAATCAAAGCTAGTTATGTAAACTGTTGCATATCAGCATGTATCCCAAATCTCATATGTTGTTGTTAGTGTCAAAAATTGGTCATTCCCAAACTTCATGCCAAGAGGATATAATTTATCCTAACTGTCGATCCAGAGATTATATACCGCCATCCAGTTCTTAGTTGTCTGTCCTCATTGCAGTAGGGATCCTTCAGGTATTCTTGCCATCTGACCTTTTTTTTGTTACTTGTTCACTATTTCCCTGTTATTTTTCTCTAGAACACCTCTTCTCGGTTTTCCATGATGTTGCATAGTTCCTTAACTTCTTTGTGGACTAGATGTTCCTTATGGTTTTGCATATATTCAATTCTTTCGCATCTCTCCTCCATCCATATCTGTTTTTCCTTCCTTATTTCCATTCTAATCAAACTGTCGTACATCTTATATTTTCCCTCATCTTTGTTAAACATTTTTTCCCGTGCTCCATTAGCTCTAGTATCGCACTTGTCAGTTGCTATTAAGCTTTCCTTTGGGCCCATGCAAAAGTTGCATTTGCAGCATCTGCCATTATCTTATCTTCTTGAACTGGGTCCACTCCAATTCTAAGTCTCTATCTAGTAGATCAAAATTATTATTCTCCATTTGCTTTTATACTTGTAAAATTTCTCCCATATTTCAAGCAGACTAAGCTTGAATATGAGAGAAATATTTCGTTGTCCCAGCCCTTCTTTAGTCCCTTATTCTTGATTGTCTTTAATTTTATAACCAGCTTCCCTATTAGGATCTGAGCCGATATCAGCTCCATGATATGTTTTGATTACATTTTGGAATCTCTGATTGGTAATAATGTAGTCGATTGCCTTATACAAGGGGATAATCAGCTCCTTATCCCTGCTAGTGAAAGAATTGAATATCGTTGACAAGACCCCCCCCCCCCATCGGCTAATCTTGCCGTCTGTCTGTACTGCTCAGAAAACTTCATATCTAACTGCACGATTACCATGGGGCTTTTTCATTCTCTGCTACCCCGAGTGTAGCACTTCACTGTTGGTACGTTACTCTGGAATTACTGCTACCCATATGCAGTACTTTGCATTTGTCAATATTAAAACTTCAGTTGTCACCTCTCAGCTCATCTCCTTAACTTTTCTAGATCCTGTTGCAGTAGCATACTGCCATTAACAACCCTGCCAACCTTCATATTGTCTGCAAACTTGGACATTAAGCCTGATATACCTTCATCAATATCATTGATAAATAGGCTGAGGTAAAGAAAGCCAACATGATTACCGTGGCAAACTTCGGGAAAACTTACCGGACAAACTGTTTGCTGCTACCACAGTTCCTCCCTGCATTCTCGGTAAACAGTCGGTGTGTGTTATCAGTAGTGGCAGTAGAAGTTTATAACTCTGTACTGATTAGTTTTTTCTCATTATTAAAAGCAGAGTATTGGAGTTCATGAGTGTTTTCACGGCTGGAATTTACTTATGGGTACACCCTTCAGACTGTTCAAGTCATAGGGTGTTCATCCCTCCTGCTGTTTTTAAAATAGATAAACAACTTCTACTACCACTACCGATAATACACACTATCTGTTCATCGAGAATGTAAGTAGAAATTGCGGTAGCGGCAAACCAGTTTGTTCAGTAAATTTTCCCGAAGTTTGTTGTGGTTCTCATGTTGGCTTTCTTTACCTTCGCTGATAAATATAGAAATTAACAATGGGCCAACACAGAGCTCTGTGGGCAGGGGCGTTCCGAGGGTATGTGGCACCTGGGTGCCAATTGAAATCTGGTACCCTCTTTAAAATTTTCTTCATATGTGTATGTAAGTTTCAGGTTTTCAGGCGACCCTTGAATGTTGGCGCCCGGATGCAGTGCACCCCCTTGCACCCTCGGGACAGCCCACCTCTGCCTGGGTGACTCCACTAATAACATTAGTCCATGATGGGCATAGCAGCAACTGCTCCAATTTGTACAGCAATCTTCCATGTGTAACAGTATCAAATGTCAGAATTGTTGTCACTCTTGTTTTTATATATCTCTTGCCAAATGAGCTCTACACCATAAATGACCTAGCAGACCTTGTCACACAGTTACCAACTCCCTACCTTCTATTGGGGTAGGGAGTTGGTAATTGTGTGACAATGGCGAGATCGGCAAAACTATGACTGTATTAGGAAAAACTTGAAATATGTGGGCTTAGAGAGCTTGGCAACCGGGCACCTCAGAGGTGACCTGATTGAAGCTTATAAGGATTAGTAAAATTAACTTTTTAAAATGAATTAGTAGAATTCTCACTGTTATAAAGAATTCCAGAACAAGGGCCATAAATTCAAATTACAGGAGTTGAGGTTTAGATTAGATCAAGGGTGGGCAAAAGGCAGCCTACGGGCTGCATACAGCCTGCCTAGGCATTTTATCCAGCCTGCAGAACTTTGGAGGAGCATACGCAACAAATTCCCTAGCCCAGTCTAGTTAAAGAGATTGAACGAAGGAACTGTAAAATAAAGACAGAGTTTGTCTTTATTCATAGAATTCTACCTACCCTTCAGACAGTACTATACTCAGAACTTCTCGCTTGCCTTTTTCTTTCATTTAAAGATATATTTCATAGAAATTCATGAGTCATAATGCTGTCCCTTGCCAAAGGTTTCCAAAACCATTAGTCAGTTGTTTGTGCTTGATGAATAAACATCTAAGACCTGTTCCTGAACTTCAATTTTTCAAAGTTGTAGGATAAAGCCATAAAGGTAAGTTAACTCTTTTTATTTAAATCTGATGAACAGAGTTGATGAAAGTTTGGTCAAATAAACCAATTCACGAGAAGGAAGTAAAATTGCAATTTAACTTCTTAACCTTCTTCTTTTCTTAGAAACGTTGATTTGAAAAGAGGACTAATCTGTTAATTAAATTGAGAATGTTAAAAGTTCGAAAGTCAGATTAAAGTTTATATGCAGAATTTTTTTTTTCAAGAAATTTTAAAAAGAGTTACTTGTAATACATTAATTGATTTTACCAGGAAGATAGTTATAAAATTTTATAAAAATTATAAAACTTTGTTCTACTTTTAACAAAGCAGAAATAATGATTAATTGTCACTTATTAACACTTATAAATAAATATTATAGTTTGTTGTTTAAAAGTATCTGTATATAGGCATTTTTTTTTTAGATTACCCAAGGTGGATGGAATGAAGAAAAGGAAAGTTGATTCTGAATGCAGAAAGTTCCAAGAAGACTGGAGTTTCAAATATCTTTCTACTCACATTAACAGCAAAGCAATTTGTTTGGTGTGCAAAGAAAAAGCAGCAGTGTTAAAGGAATATAATTTAAAAAGACACTTAACAACAAACCATGCCAAGACTTTTGTTAATTTTTCAGAAAACGAAATGAAAAATAAGGCTGCTGAACTATTAAACATTATCAATAAACAGCAGAAAAAGTTTTTAAAACCAATTTCTAACGAAGTTGCTATAACGAAAGCTAGTTATTTAGTTGCTCATAGGATTGCTAAGAGGAGCAAGCCTTTTGTGGATGGAGAATTTTTAAAGGAGTGTATGGTGATGGTAGCAGAGCTGTTATGCCCAGAAAAAAAGAAAATGTTCAAAGGTATAAGCTTATCAAGGCACACTGTAGAAAGACGAATAGATGAAATTTAAATTTCAGATCACTTACTTTCCCAATTAAAAGACAAAAAAAAAGTGTGAACATTCTGAATATTTTTCACTTGCTTTGGACGAGAGGTGTGATATTATTATTTATTTATTTATGTATTTTTAGTACTTACATATTATGTATTTTTACGTTAAACCCCTAGCATTGTCATTGTTATGGGCATTGCATCAGTCTTCCATGTAACTAGTCACTGATTGCAATACAGATATATATTAAGGATATGGCTCAACTGTCAGTTTTTATTAGAAGAATAAATGATTTTGATATAGTTCAGGAATTAGCAGGATTGCAACCACTGAAAGGGACACCAACTGGTGAAGATCTGTTAGTTGCTTTAAATGAGTTAGCAAGCCAGTTAAAGTTAAAAATGGGGAAATATTATTAGCATTACTACAGATGGGAGTCTGAATTTTACTAGCAAAAAAGTTTTAATGTTAAAAAAGCTGACAAATCAAGTTAAAAAAGACCATTCCAGCAAAGACATATTATTTCATTGTATTATTCACCAAGAAGTATTATGCAGAAATTTTCTTAACCTAGAACATATAATAAAGCCTGTAAAAAAAAATGTTAATTTTGTTAGATCTAATGCTCTCAACCATCGTCAGTTCTCAAATTTCTTGAAGACATTGACAGTCAATACGACGATATTTCATACCACACACAGATACGATGGCTAAGTTTGACCTAGTTTTAAAAAGAGTTTGGGACCCACAAGAGGAAATAATTTCTTTCTTAGAAATTATTTCCTCTTGTAGTGAATACGTCATGAAAAGAGAATACGTCGAAACATTTAAAAATGAAAATTGGCTGATTGACTTTTCTTTTTCAGTAGATATAATGAACTACATGAACAAACTTAATAATACCTTGCAAGGGGAAAATCATTTTGTTTTTGAAATGTACAGTGCATTGAAAACTTTAATGATTAAATTGTTGTTATTTTCATCAAATTTGAAAAACAGACAAATGATTCACTTCCCAACTTTGAGAACTCATGAGGGGAAGATATTTCAAGACAGCTTGGATAAATATAGTGAAACTATAATGTATTTGCATGGAGAATTTTCAAGGAGATTTGAAGATTTCAAAAAAATTGAAAAACTGCACACTAATATCTTCATCTCTTTCTTTTCCAATTCAGGAGTGTCCACCAGATGTTCAGTTGGAACTGATCGACTTACAGTCTCATGACAGAATAAAAGAACATTTTCAGAGCTTTCCTTTAATTAAATTTTATTCTTCACTTTGTCAGAAGAAATTCAAAAATGTAAGAACATTGGCCCAGAAATGTGTTTGTTTTTTTAATTTATTTATAAAAGTTCAATTCATTCAACATTCAGTTTTTCTGCATGAAAAATAAATTCCAATTTGGTCCCAGGCCAAACCATGATAAACAGTTTATCATGGTTTGGCCTGGGACCAAATTGGTTGGACAAAAACCATGAATTCTATGGTAATCATTAGCATTAGCATTAGTAGAGGCATATGATGCAAGAAAGCAAGCTTATTCAGCATCAGCAAAAAAAAAAAAAACACACACCACTCCCATTTCACCCCTCCGTTCGTTCGAAATACCTGTCCAGTTGAGCTTTAAATTTGTTTAGGCTATCAACTTCAACAACAAGTGATGGAAGTCGGTTCCACCAACCAACCACCCGCTGGCCAAAGGCAAATTTCCGCACATCTATCCGACATCCGTCCTTCCTCAATTTGAATTTATGCCCTCTGAGCTGATTATTCTGAGCAAGATGAAGAATCCCATTGGCATTGAGCATGCTCAAACCATTCAAAGCCTTATACACCTCTATCAGATCACCTCTCCGGTGCCTAGTCTCCAGACTCTGTAATTTGCAAAACGTAAGCCTTTCTTCGTAAGAGCAACCCTTTGTTCCATTCACTAATCTTGTTGCCCTTCTCTGTACCCGTTCCAGCAGCTCCACATCCTTCCTGAAATGAGGCCTCCAGACCTGTATACAGTACTCAAGATGTGGCCTAACCATTGCCTTATACAAGGGAATAATCGCCTCCTTATCCCTGCTAGAAAAATTCCTCTTTATCATTGACAAGACACCATGAGCTACTCTTGCAGCTCGTCTGCACTGCTCAGAGAACTTCATATCTGCCTGCACAATTATCCCCAGGTCCTTTTCATTCTCCACCACTGTCAGTGTAGTACCGCAGAGTTGATACGTTGCTCTGGGGTTACTGTTTCCCATATGTAGTACTTTACATTTGTCAATGTTAAACTTCATTTGCCACCTCTCAGCCCATCTGTTCAACCTTTCCAGATCCTGTTGCAGCAGCATAGCGTCAGTAGTGTCCTTAACAACCCTGCCAACCTTTGTATCATCTGCAAACTTGGACATTAAACTTGATAACCCATCATCAATATCATTCATAAACACCGAAAACAACAACGGACCCAACACTGAACCCTGAGGAACTCCACTAATAACATTAGTCCACGTTGAGCAGTGTCCATTGATTACCACTCTCTGTCTTCTGCCACTCAACCATCCCCTTATCCATAGCAGCAATTTGCCTCCAATGCCACACTGCTCCAATTTGTGCAGCAGTCTTCCATGTGCAACAGTATCAAAAGCCTTTCTAAGATCCAAATATATAATATCAAAGTTATTCCCTGCATCCAGTTCTTTTGTGACTACATCATAGTATCCAATCAAATTGGTCAGGCAAGACCTGCCCTTAACAAAACCATGCTGCGTCTGAGCTATAACTGAATTCTTGTCTAGATGATCCTGCAGTGCTTCTTTAACCAGTGCCTCCATTAATTTACCTGGAACAGAAGTTAAACTAACAGGTCTATAATTACTTGTGTCAGCCTTTGATCCTCCTTTGTGAATTGGGGTTACATTTGCACATCTCCAGTCTATGGGTACCTCCCCTGAGTCCAAAGAAGCTCTCATAATTATGGCTAGGGGCTTGCTTACTTCCTTTGCTGCCTCCTTTAATATAACTGGATAGATCCCATCCACCTCAGGTGCCTTTTTTATGTTTATCCTCAACAATCTCTCCTCCACTTTCCTCTCAGTTATTACAAAATCATCCAGCTCACTGCCAATGTTTACTTTACCTACATCATTCTCCTTCCTGAATAACTCCTCATGCGTGAATGTAGATGCAAAATACTCGTTTAAATTGTTAGCCACCTGAGCAGGATCCTCAACTGTTGAACCATCAATATCCAGTGGACCAATCTGATTCATCCCTTTCCTTCTTGAGTTTAAATATGTAAAGAACTCTTTTCTGTTTTTCTTTGCATCCTTTGCCAAGGATTTTTCGTAGTCTGCCTTTGCCTGCCTAATCTCCTTTGTGACTTGGTTACAGACCAACTTATATCTATCATAAGCTTCCATGTCACCCATTAATTTGTATGTATCCCATGCATGTTTCTTCTCTGCCACATGTCTCATTAGTTCATCTGACAACCATTTAGGCCTAAACCTTGAACAATATTTCTTAGTTGGTATGTAAAGCCTGGTAGCCTCCAAGATTAGTTCCTTGAATGCCTCCCATTTTAAGTTTGCTGTTGGTAACATAATCAGTTGGTCCCACTGTATAGAATTTAAATACTGTCTCAGACCATCATAGTCGCCTTTACGAAAACAAAAACCCTTCCCTTTACCTCTGATGGTAGTTACCTCCTTGAGTAAATCCCACTTCAACACACTGTGATCACTGCCACCTAGTGGTTCATTTACCTGCAGATTCTTAATGCATGAAGAATCACTACTGATAATCAGATCAAGAGTATTGCTCCCTCTTGTTGCCTCACGAACATGCTGATGTAGAAAACAATCATCCAATAAATCCACAAAAGCCTTGCTAGTGTGCGAGTGACCAACCCACAAATTCCAGTCAATATCTGGGAAATTAAAATCCCCCATTATAAGACTCTCTGATTTACTGGCCCACTCTATTTCCTTGTACAATATCTTATTATACTCATCAGAGTCATTAGGCCTATAGCACACTCCTACTCTCAATTTTGATTTCCCTATGCTTATGTCACACCAAACTGACTCGACACTGCCCTGTCCATCGATGTCAACTGGCTTCACTTCCTTGGACTTTATGTGTTTCTTAATTAATAGCATAACCCCTCCTGTCCTGTCTATCCTTTCTATACACATTGTATTCCCCAAATTCCAGTTCCGCATTACTTATGTCTGTGTGACACCACGTCTCTGATATCCCAACAATATCTGCCTTTGATGTTTTGAGCAATACCTCAAATTCATCAAATTTATTTACCAAACTCCTAGCATTGGTGTACACGCAGGTATACATGCACCTGTTTCTATTCTTAGCTACCCTAACACAACCCATGTGTTTACTTGTACCGCAATGACTCCCAGCAGTCTCTGAAATATCCTGCATCTTGTTTTTCAAGCTTCTGCTCATTTCAATAGAAGCAGTGCAAGAATCACTTCCACCTCTGCCAGTGGCTACTGTTAATCTATTAGTCCTTGTATCCCCCCCAACTAGCAGTTTTCCGACCCACCTAACACTGCCTCGACAGCATCAGCAAAAATTCTTGCATCCTTTCTATTTAAGTGTATCCCATCCCTGTAGAAGCAATCTCTCCTGTTAACAAGTACAATCTAAACATCCTGGACAATAATGCATTACCTGTGTTTTGGCAGCATGTCAGGGAAGGCCCATTCCTGTATCAGTAGGACAACATTTCATGTCAGACAGCTTGCTTGTGCCTGACTGGTTTAAGAACATGAGCATTGAAAAATTTGCCTGGCCAACCCAGTGTCCTCACCTCAGCTCTCTAGAGAACCTCTGGGATGACATGGATTGTCATCCCAGAGGTGAGAATATGAGGAGAGACTGCCCAAAAAAACAGATCTAAACTGGTAGTATTCGCCATACAGTGCAAGAAAGCCACAGGCTTTTGCCACGCTGGCAAAGAAAAAAAAACAACCAAGTAGATAAGATAATACAAATTATATACTGCCATCCTCACACAGGTAACTTTTGAATCCAGGTGACCTTTGAATTTATTCAAACTGTGAGCCTCAACTACATGCTTGAGCAACTTTTCTAACAATTGACTCAATGGCTAAAAGAAAACTTCCTACAATCTAATCCAGGGGTGGGCAATTATTTTTCATTTTGGGCTGGTTACCTATCTGCACATCTGTCTGCGGGCATTTTCACACATATGTGTGTGTGAAAACTTCCCCAACGTCTTATTTTTTCATTGTGTGTTTGCATATGTAAAATACAGTACGTAAAATAATGCAGCATTATGCAAGGTGAGTCACGAAAAAGTAGCCCACCACTCCATGCTTGGAAGAACGCAACTAGCCACCTGCACAAACAAATCTTTCCCCCTCATACATTAGTAGCATGCATCACCCCTCAAGGTCAATCTCGTTGGAAGACAATGTTTTGCCGGATGTAATCCAGTTTGTGTCTCATGTGTGTTTGTAAGGGTTTTCTGCATCATGTCTTATTCATTCCAGGAAGAGTTGCAATTGTTGAGACATATGTGCATACGGGTTCATTTCAACAAGAATGTTTGTGGAACAGTTCCCCACTGCCGGGATACCAGCAACATGCTGTATACAGCAAATGATGAAGAATTGGCGCGAAACAGGAAGTGTCCTTAATGGAAAAAAAAGAACAGAGCCCCATCTATTTTTACGGCAACTGTAGTGCACAATATTCTTGAGAGGATGAAATTAAGCCCCAGGAAGTCAGTATAAGCCAGACAACGTGTACATGTAATGCATTCTCTAAATTTGAAGCCATTTCGTGTAACATGTGTGGAAGAATTAAAAGAGACAGATAAAGTGAAATGTGTAAATTATTGCAGGTGGCTCCTCAACAGCATCGTTGACAGGACACTCGATCCAACTCAATATTTTATGTCAGATGAAGCCTGGTTTCATTTATCCGGACACATCAATTCTCAAAACACAAGGTACTGGGCAACTGAAAATCCCCACCAACTCCACGAAAAAATCAGAGTATGGTGTGCCATATCAGCATTGCGGATCGTAGGGCCCATCTTCTTTGAGACAACTGTTAATACAGACATGAACCTTGCAATATTTGAAAGCTTTTACACACAATTAACCCCTGAAGAGTGGGAGTGGTACACATTTCAACAAGTTGGGACCACTTGCCATACGTCCCACAGAGCACTGGCCCGAATTCATGAAGCCTTTCCATACGGAAAAACTGTCAGCAAAGATTTATGGTCGTCACATTCCCTAGACCTATCCATATGTGATTTTTACCTTTGGGGCCACCTTAAGGGGAAAGTTTGAGACAAACCTGTACGTCTTCTCTAACAGTCTGTCTGATTCTTCCTTGAATTTATTCAAAATATCCACTTCCACAACACCAGATGGTGATTTGTTTAACCATCAACCACCTGCTGTCCGAAGACAAGTTTCTGTACATCTATCCTGCCACCACTCTTCCTCCACTTGAATTTATGTCCCCTGTACATAGTACATTGAGCTTACTCAATCCATTCAAGGTCTGAAACATCAGTCAGAACTCCTTGCCTAGTCTCCAAAATTTTCAAAACTGGTCTTTCCTGGTAAGTGTTTTTTTTTTTTTCCCCTTGTCTAATCTTGTTGCTCTTCTCTACACCTGTAACAACAGATCCACATCTTTCCTAAAATGAGACTTCTAGACCTGTATGCAGTATTCAAGATGTAGCCTAACCATTGCCTTATACAATGGGTAAACCCCCTCCTTATTCCTGTATATCACTGACAAAACCCCATGAACTGTCCTAGGAGCCCATATGCACTGGTCAGAGAACTTCACTGACTGCACAATTACCACCACCACGTCTTTTTCATTCTCCACTGTGTGTTATGGGATAACATAACACACAGTTAGTAAGTTTTTCTGGGTTAACTGCTACCTATAAGCATTACCTTGCATTTGTCAATGTTAAATTTCAATTGCCACTTCTCAGTACATCTGCCTAATTTTTACAGATTTTGTTGCAGTAGCACTCCCTGATTAGTCGTTAACCACCCTGCCAACTTTCATATTGTCTGAAAACTTAGTGATTAAACCTAATTTGTATACCTTGAATTGTATACTTAATATAGAAAATAATGGGGCCAGTGTTGAACCCTGTTAGACTCTACTAAAAACATTAGTACACAAAGGACAGTATCCACATATAACCACCCTCTGTCTTCTGACAATAAGCTTAATATGCCTTTAACAATATCATGAATATGTATTGAAAACCACCCTTTGTCTTCTCTTACTGAACCATCCCTTTATTCATAGTAGTAACTTGCCTCAATGCCACGCTGCTCAAATTTGTGCAGCAGTCTTTTTATGAGAATAGTATTAAAACTTTTCAGAAATCTAAGTATATAATGTCAAAATTCAGTTTGTCAGCAATTACTTTGATTCATTCCCCCCCCCCCTTCCTTCTATTGTTTATGTAAGTAAAGAAATCTTTGCTGCTTTTCTTTGCATTTTTTACAGAAATTTTATTAGAAAAAAGGTCTCCTGAGTCAGGAATAATATCAGTAAAATGTTCTTCTTGTATCCACTAAATAAACACAAATATTAAATATAAAATATTTATTTATGCATAAAACAAACAGAATGAAAAGATCAAGTCCAAAAATGATAAAATAAAAGATTAGAGCAATAAGATATATTATCACTTTTAGGCCTTTCCATTTTATGTACTTACCATTCTTTTTACTTTTATACTTGTGTTTGGGCCCTGAATGTAAGAATATTTTACTAATTTGATTCCTGACTTCTGCAAAGATGAAAGACAATAGTATTGCCATCTCATAATTAATAAGGTTAGTATAACTAACCTTAAGGTCATTGGTGGTAGAGGCTGACAGTTTGGGGAAATTCAAAGGTCAGCTAGATAAACGCACAAGTTGTCTATTTCATTTTCTCTTATTAATTATTATTTTTTAAAAATTTTCTTCTTATTATTTATTTTTTATTTGATTTGATTTATTTTTTTGCTGGTGCAGCATAAGGAAGGTTTCCTTGCTGCACCAGCCTATAACCAGCATAAGTTATAGGCTTCCCTGCTGCACCATGTGGCCATTGTTAATAATAACTGCCTGCTCTCTGGATTTATGAAGGTGACTCTATTAATATGATCCATTCTCTAGCTCACCATCCAAACAGTCTCCCCCCCCATATTTTTCAAAAAAAAAAAAAAAAAGCCATTAAATTAGGAATTTTTAAAACAGTTCTGTGAATTTGTGCTCTGAAATTTTGTTGTTCATCTCTAGTTAATGAATTGACTCTCAAGTATGCTAGTCTGTGTTGCATAAAATGTGGGACTTATGAAGTGAAATTTTATGTATTATAGAGTATAAGTAAAGTAATACTTTGTGTTAGATGTTAATTTGTAATTTATTTTTGTGTGTGTGATGCAAAACTAAATTTTATTTAACAGTGTCCCTCAGTAAGATAGAAAAGAAATATGATGTAGTGTTTACTAAGATATATGCACAATCTGCCATATATTATTGAATTTGGAAAAGGTGTACTTACATATGATTTTTCAATTTGAAATGGTGGGAAACACAATGCAATTAGCCATTTTCAAACAAACAAGCATAAGAACTTTCTGTGAGGTGTATAGCATTTCATTTGCATTTTAATTTGAACTGGCAATTATTATAGTCACAACACTACCACTGGACTGTTATTGGTTCCTGTACATCATATAAACTTGAAAAGTAAGCTTACTTTTTTTTTTTTTTTTTTTAAACTTAAGGTTTGGAAAATGATACTAACAACTACTTTGATAAGTGTATTGTCATATTTTTGTTTCCACTGCACCATATGCCAAAATGTGACCAATGACCCAAGAAAATATGTGGTACTTAGGAACAAAAATTAAAGGATCATTATGTGATTAACTTTTATCCCTATATGCAAGCAGAATTGAGAAGCCTGCAAACAAGAAATACTTTCAGCATCATGTTCTAAGCTTTAAGTTAAAAAAAAAAAAAAAAAAAAGGTACACCTTCAAGTTTGAATGATGATCACTATCAGTTGGAGTTGACTAATGTTAAGAAACACTACTTGGAGAAGCTACAGCAATTTCCTCACATTTGTATATAATTTGCAATTCTAAAGTAACAGTAGTTAATGATGTGTGCCAGAAATAATTCCTAATAATCTAGGGTAATTTCTAGATTATTAGGAATTTACTTTTATGCTCTTTTAAACAGTGATGGATTTTTTAGAATTTCAGATTTATGAGATTTTAAATTTTATTAAATGCTCTTTGTTTAATATATTAAACTGTTTTGGTAATTGCTGAAAGATTACCTCCTCTCCTCTTTTTTTTTTTAACATTGGTAAAAGCAATCAGGGAATGTTCTATATTTGTCTTCACTTTTTCAAAAATTTTTTCCTCAAAAGTTACATTTAGTTTACAAAAGATTAAACAGGCAGTTAAAAAAAGTCCATTCTGTGAAAACCATCAGTCCTTTAATAACAGATAAATGAAAGTGGAAAAAAATGAATCTTTTGTGTAAATTTTTGTGAAACTTTTGTGTAAATGTACATCTCATGAGAATTATGAAGATGGTTTAGGTTTTAGGTTGTTTTGGTTTTTAGGAGCATTAGCAACTAAGGCCATATTGCTCCGGGATACGCAGTGGTCATTCCCTGACCTTTCTGCATCCTCCGTATTTGGTGGTGACGGGCTCGAACCTCGGTCTAATCAAGAAGCGTGTGCTACGCACTGCTGCTCCTTCCCACATGTTATGAAGATGAATCCTTAGTATAGTGTATCATTTTCATCAATTTAAAAACTTCACAGAGATACGAGGCGGAGTTGAACAAACGTTCTAGGTGCCGCCCTTACATGTCCACATGTCCATCCCTAACACCCAGGAACACCATCTCCTGGACAAACCAGAAGAATTTGCGGCCTTTAGTTGCTATGCCCAGGACGTCTTCTCCAGAAGAAAACTACAAATAGCCATCCACCAAGGCCAACAGGAATAATGAAACCAATTATGGACACCAAGGAATACTAGAAACTAAGGACGGGGATATCAAGCAATGATTGATGACCATTGGAATATGCCACCCAAAGTTTTTTTTTTTTTTTGGTCCTAGCCGCCGAAATCTCAGGAAACTAAGTGGCAGGACCTGCCAGAGTAAACTAAGTCTACTGAGTTTCTGGTCTGCCTCCACGTGGCGTAAGTGGGGCAACGTTGGATCCCAACAAGGGTCCAGCGGCTAAATGGCCAGAAGAACAACGGTACACGACATTACACGATCCAGGATCCATATATTTTTAACTCTCTGGCATTTACAGTGTACTGTAATATACCACAACGTAAACTAAGCGAAGATGGGGGGAACCCCTGGTGCCGCTTGACGCTAAAAACACTTACACTTACACACAAACACCATCATCTACCACCAGAAACAATCCACTTGGCAGAATCTTGTTAGGACAGAAGGCAACAGTGATCCCTGGGGTCTCACCCACAAGAGTATTCGTCAAAAGCTTTCTACACCAGATATCATTGACTCCATTACTTCACATGACACAATGGAAACTACCACCTGGTTAGACATGATGCATAAAATTGAGGACGATCCTATTCGGAATGAAGTAAAATACACCAAGATTATTGATGAGAATAATGCCTACACTCCTGCTGGACAAGAGGATGCCTTCACCGTCGCTGAAATTGCAGAGGCCATTGTTAAAATAAAGAATGGGTAAACCTCATGGAGGGTGAAGTGGTCAAGCGAGTCTGGTCAATTGCACCAAACATGCTCAGCATGATTTCTAACACCTGTCTCAATGAGCACTGCATCCCAGACGCCTGAAAGCAAGCAAATCCCCACCTCATCGCTAAGTATCCAGCTGCTTCAGCTAACCACATGACCGCTTACCAACCCATTGCGCTCCTGCCCATTCCTGAGAAAGTGCCTGAAAGTCTCCTCCTCACCAGAATTCAACCAGACTACCAAAATAAAGGATATTGCTTTCCTCACTAAAAGTACCCTGTCCTCGTTCACCCCAAACTTAGAGACCACCTATATGCTCATTGGGCATGAATACTTCAAAGTTCGTCTTCATCAATTTAGTATTAGTAACGGCCGTATGGTGCAAGAAAGCCTATGGCTTATGCTGCACCAGCCAAAAAAAAAAAAAAAAAAATCCGAACAAAACAATGATAAAAACAAAAATTAAATAAATAAATAATAATAATTAATAAATAAATAAAAATAATAAAATGAAATTAAAAATTAAATAAAAAGGAAATTAATCCTATCATCCTATGCGCTTCCCTTACCCGAAAGTACTATCCAGATGACCTTTGAATTTCCCCAAACTGTCGGCCTCCACCACCCATGAAGGCAACTTATTCCAGTAATTTATAACTCGCTGGCTAAAATAAAACTTCCTGCAGTCCAATCTAAACATTTCCCCGCGTAACTTGAATTTATGTCCCCTAGTTCTAGCATCATTTATAATCTTGAAAATTTTGTCCTCATTCATTTTACTGATGCCTCTCAGAGCCTTAAACATCTCAATCAAATCTCCTCTAAGGTGTCTAGTTTCCAAACTCTGCAACCCACATATTCGAAGTCTTTCTTCATAAGGACGCCCTTTTGCCGATCTCACCAGGCGAGTTACCCTTCTTTGCACCCTTTCAAGAAGCTCGATGTCTTTCTTTAGGTGCGGTCTCCATACTTGAACACAGTATTCCAAGTGTGGTCTAACATAGGCCTTATATAATGGGATTATCACGTCCCTATCTCTACTTGCAAAAGTTCGATAGATCATCGATAGGACACCATGGGCCTTCCTTGCAACCTGTTTACAATGCTCAGAGAATTTCATGTCTGACAGTATCGTAACACCCAAGTCCCTTTCCTCCAGTACTGGGTTTAGTTGAACTCCACCTAGTGAATAAGTTATTTTGGGATTACTGTTTCCCAGGTGTAATACCTTACACTTTGTTGGATTAAAGCACAGCTGCCATTTTTCTGACCATTCTTGAAGTCTATCTAGGTCTCTCTGAAGAAGCTCAGCTTGACAGTGATCATTAACTACTCTACCAATTTTAACATCATCTGCAAATTTAGACATCACGCCCTCTATCCCTTCATCAATGTCGTTTATGAAAATTAAAAACAACAGTGGTCCTAATACTGATCCTTGGGGAACCCCACTTCTTACATCAACCCAATCTGAGGAATAGCCATTTATCACAACCCTCTGCCTCCTGCCCTGAAGCCATCCTTCTATCCATCTAAGGATTTTCCCAGTGATTCCAACCTGTTCCAGCTTATAAAGCAACCGCTCATGTGGGACTGAGTCAAAAGCTTTGCTGAAATCTAAATAAACAATGTCGAAATTATTTCCTAAATCCAGCTCGTGAGTGACCCTTTCGAAATAGCGAACCAGATTTGTTAAACATGATTTTCCCTTTACAAAACCATGCTGAGTATCCTTGAGAATTTCAATTCTATCCAAATGATCCTGACTTTTCTGCTGTGACTATATGGGGATTTTCTGCTGTATTTTTCGTATGATTTTCTTCTGTGACTACATGATATGGGGAGTCATTGCAGTGACTCTCCATACCATGGATTTGAATAAATGACACTGAAGAGCATAATTCAGCACTAAACTTTATGAAATGACCATTTCCAGTTCAGTGAAAATGAGAGATTGCAGTGTAGTATTGAGAATCTGTGTTTGCCAGCAATCACACAGTTGAAATCTGTTGCTGCTTCATTTGCATTTTTTATGTAAATTTTTCATTTTCCACTATATATTTTTTTAATAACCATCCATAAGTCATCACTGTTATATCTATTGCAGCCAACATCTCAAAATCTTTTGAGAAGTGTAGCATGAAAGGCTGCTTTTTGTTTATACATTAATGTACAAGAGTTGTTTGATTAAAGTATGTTTTGCCTGTGACACTTCTCATGGAGGTGGGGTACACCTACACTTTACCATTTACTGGGCACATTGGCAATGACTTAAATTTGAAAATAAAAGTATCTATTAAAGTGATGTCAATATGAATTTTAATATTCCTTCATTATTGGTTTTGATCTGTATCATTAATTATTTTGTTATAGAAGTTTAGCCATAAAAATAATAAAAGGAAAGTTTCTGTAAGGCTTTGTGAAGCCAATTCTTGTATATAATTATTCTAGAAAGAATTTCAATAATCCAATAAAAAAAATTAAAATTAAAAAAAGCACTAGCATAACATTTATTCTGAAGTAAACAAATGGAAATACTCACTAGTATCTGAGGTTTTTTTGTCTGTAGTAAGCATCTCCAGTGACAGCAGCATGCAGTTTTTTGATTTTTATTTCTTTCAAGTTTCACATGCTGTCACATGTGAAAGCATGTTATGAAACGTGCACGTAAGGCACATTGGAGGAAATGTTTATTTAAAAATTAAAATGTTAAATAAAAAGATACGTATTTTTTCAGTATAAAAAAATTGATTTATTTATGGTTGTGTTCATAATAAATTGGAAATAAAAGTAGCTTCAAAAAGTTAAAATTTTAAATTATTTCAAGCCTTTATTCCAAACATAAAAATGGTAAAAAAGTCTACCATTGCACCTGCTAATTTTATACAACATATCAACATATTAAAAAGTTAAAACATATCAACATGCTCTTAAAAAGATCTCCTTTATTCCTTTTGTTCTTTGTTATGGTTATGTGTTTAATTTTTTCATTTGGCATTTCAAATAAGTAGCACTTCCAAAATGGACCAGGAAGTAGTGATTCAGGTTTTAACTGGTGAGGAGTGGAGGGGGAAAAAATCACAAGTAAGCGATGGAAGCACCCTAAGCAACCAAAACTGTTGATCCAGCTTTCTGCTGTTTTAGTAACTGTTTAGAAAGAATCATCATGGTTTGTGATTATGGAAGTCCATCTTTGCTCCCAAAAGTGCAGAAGATATTTAAACTGGCAGCAAGGCATGTGGGACCTGTCAGGTGCCTCTTGAAAAAAAGTTTTGTGCCTTAATTGTTGATTCAAGATTAATTTCTGAAACTTTTTCTACCTTTCTAATTATAAAGCTAGTTTAATCCAAGTTGTTTTTGAAGTAATATTTTTGTTTTTCACAGAGTAATAGCATGAAAGAGCCTGCACACTTTTTTTCCAACTCTTTGTGCTTAGTAGGCACAGGCTGCTATTTAAATAAAAAGATATCTGGAATCTGCCAGTTGCTTAAAATAGTTTTCTTAAAGTAAATTTTTTTTTTAAAACAGTTTAGATTTATGACAGACAGTAATAGGATCCAAATATTATTAGTCTGACACACAGCTTTCTAACTTTATAATTATTACATAACATACAATTTTAAAATTTCCTAAATTTTTCAGTCCATGATTACTTTATACCAGGCAAACATAAAAAATAAATTAATTAAAAAAAAAAAAAAAAGAAGGAAATTGCAGGTAAATCTAATGTGGGAAAATCTGTAGTGGGCACCTAATGCCGAAGCACCACTGTCTGATTTCAGAAATCTTGTAATTTTCTCCGTCATCACTGTGCTAGGTGGAACTGGCACCATATAATACTATCATCGGACCAAATGTTTTGTATGGGTCATAATTTCAGAGTAAATCACAACTGTATGAAACTGGGTATGCAGATGCACTTTCTCACACTGTTCATTTAATATTCAAATATTTCAAATTCAAATATTTTCATCTGCCAAAATGGTTTTGTTAGCTGAAAGTAAATATGAAAAAGGGCTTCACATCCCACCCGATTTTGATTTTGATAGTGTGGACAGATTAGTAAATGATGCAGCTTTCTGTTTTGGTAGTGCAAATTACTGAAGATGGCAATAATTGGTAAAAAAATTTAAGACAAAATAAAACTGTGCCATCACTGAAATCTTACTTCATTCTCATTGATATTTCAAAATAGAATCAGTAGAGAAGCATATTTCATCCATTTTAACATATTCTTACTTTGATAGGATGTAATCATCAAAACAGTGAGTGTCATTTCGACATCAGAAATACACCCTGATGGCAGTAGTAAGATTTTTCTTCATGCCTGATAAAAAATTTTTCCTTATGTATTGAACATTTTGGACACAGAGCTTCTGATTAATAATATAAGGCACAATTCACTTTGTTGCTACTCAGTTTTAACAGTATTGAATATAATTTGTCTGTTCATATTAGTATCAGGTTCATGATTGTGGCACAAATCTCACATCCAAATAACTGTAGCACTAGTTAACATACAAATTTTCTATACATTTTATAATGATACACTGCCATTTACATCCTTTGTGGGTTTTATATCCTTTATAAAATTGGAATTCCACATACTCTGTCAATTTTTTCTGCCCTTGACTGAACAATTTGGCAGTAGAAATGTTATATCAAGAATGAGACATTATTCAACTGATTCACATAAGAGGCTACAAAACTTTGTTTTCTTTGCAGAGAGGATGGGAAAATTGGGAGGGGGTGTTATGGTATGGTTTTTAAAAGATGGGGAAGGGGAACATAATTTGTAGTTTTTCTCGAAGATAACTTTTTCCCTTAATATTTTTCTGAATGATAATCAGCAGCAATAAAAACAAAAAAGAACTTAATTCTGAGATATTTCCTTTGCAAAGATGTGAACTAGTTCCTTCCAACTCCGAGGAACGATACAGAATTGCTAAAATGAGTACAGAGAAGGGTAACAAGATTGGTGATGGGAATAAAAGGGTACTCTTACCAAGAAAGGCTTAAGTTCTACAAATTGCAGTATCTGCAGACTAGGTGATCTGACTGAGGTGTATAAGACCTTGAATGGTTTGAGCAAGTTCAATGCTGATGCAATTGTTCCTCTTGCCCAGATTAGTCACCTGAGGGGACATAAATTCAAACTGAGGAAACACAGTTGTAGAATAGATGTGTGGAAATTTGCCTTTAGCCAGCAGGTGGTCGATTGCTGGAACAAACTTCCATCTGTTGTTATAGAAGTTGACAGCTTAAATAAATTCAAGGCAGAACTCAGACAAACATTTGGTGTGAATGGATGGGTGAAATGGAAGGGTTTATTTTATTTTTTTGGCTGATGCTATATAAGCTTGCTTTCTTGCATCATATGCTTATGCCAATACATATTTTTAAGAAAATTAAATACACTGAAAACAGATGATAATTTCAGAGTGCAGACTGCATTCTTTAATTCCTGTTTAGTACAAAATAAACTAGACATGTTATGTTTGTAAAGGTAAATTATTGAAACAAGACAGTTAAAGAAATGCACCCCAAATGAAACACAAAACTAGAACGAACAGTGAACAATACATTTTGTATCTTACAAAATTAAGTGATAAATTATCATTCCTCACCTGCATTAGACAGATCCATATTTTTATTTGAGATTATAGTAGAGACTGGTGAACATGAAATTCCAGACACCTTAATTTCAGATAAATATTTTTTGTTAACTCTGGAAGTAGCATAATTTGGAGAGTATTTAATCAAAGTTTAACCTTTTCCACAATATGTGTATATTGTGTGTGTATGTTTTTCATGTATATGTATAATCTTTTCTGAAATAAGTAATAATAAAAGGTAAAATGGTTGAATGGAGGAAAAGTAGGAAAAATGTCCAAGATCGGATTGATGCCATCAGATTATTTAATAAATATTATATCAATCTGTAAAATAATTACAGTAGTATGTAAAATAAGGATAAGAGTGTTATAAAGTACAATACAAAAGCATTACAAGAGAGTTCTAGGCACCTCCGTAGCCAGGTGGGAAGGAGCAGCAATGTGTAGCACACGCTTCTTGATTAGACCGGGGTTCAAGCCCGTCACCACCAAATACGGAGGATGCGGAAAGTCAGGGAATGACCACCGCATATTCCTGGAGCAATGTGGCCTTAGTTGCTAATGCTCCTAAAAACCAAATAACAAACAAACAAGAGAGTTATAAGGCAAAAAGAATTGAATAATAGTATATTCAGCATAATAAAAGCATTGAAAGTTAGCCTTTAGGCCAATAAAGATGTAAGATAAGGATTTAGAATAAATGTATTCAGAATAAAAATATTTTCAGTGAACCAAAAGAACTAATAAAAACTAAGATAGCCTGAGTTAGTTTAATGTGTTATACCCTATAAATAAGCAAGTAATTAATAATAAAATAAAAGTATATATAACTAAAAGAAAAATAAATTAATGATGACGAAGCAAATTAGTGATAGTAGTAGTAGTAGTAGTAGTGGCACATGATGCAAGAAAGCAAGTGTAGGAGCTTATGCAGCATCAGCCAAAAAAAAAAAAAATCATCACACCATTCCCTCCAAATGCCTGTCCAGTTCCTCCTTAAATTTATTTAACCTATCAACTTCCACAACGACAGATGGAAGTTTGTTCCAGCAATTAACCACCCGCTGGCTAAAGGCAAATTTCCGCACATCTATTCTACATCTATCCTTTCTTAATTTGAACTTATGTCCCCGTAGGTTCGTAATCTGAACAAGTGGAAGGATCCCATCAGAATTCAGCGTGCTCAACCCATTCAAGGCCTTATAGACCTCAATCAGATCACCGCGCAGGTGCCTAGTCTCCAGCCACTGCAATTTGCAGAACTTAAGCCTCTCTTGATAAGAGGATCCCTTCATTCCCCTCACCAATCTTGTTGCCCTTCTCTGTACATGCTCAAGTAAATCTACATCCTTCCTAAAATGAGGCCTCCAGACCTGTACGCAGTACTCAAGGCGTGGCCTGACCATTGCCTTATACAGAGGGACAATCACCTCCTTTTCCCTGCTAGCAAAATTCCTATATATCATTGACAAAACCCCATGACCTGCCTTAGCAGCCTGTCTACATTGCTCAGAAAACTTCATATCTGACTGCACAATTACTCCCAGGTCTTTTTCATTTTCTACCACCTTAAGTGTAGTACCACACAGTTGGTACGTTTCTCTGGGGTTACTTCTACCCATATGCAGTACTTTGCATTTGTCAAGGTTGAACTTCAGTTGCCACTTCTTAGCCCATCTGCCCAAATTATCTAGATCCTGTTGCAGTAGCACACTGCCATTACTGTCATTAACAACCCTGCCAACCTTTGTGTCATCTGCAAACTTCGACATTAAGCCTGATATACCTTCATCAATATCATTGATAAATACACAAAACAACAGTGGACCCAACACCGAACCCTGCGGGACTCCACTAATAACATTAGTCCACGAAGAGCAGCACCCATTGATTACCACCCTCTGTCTTCTCCCAC